>NC_047571.1:28624473-28932911 GCF_011004845.1 Esox lucius
CAGGAGGACTCAGGGTGAAGTAACATCCTCAAAGACCCCAACAACAGATTGATATGAAATGCAATACGATAGTTGCCATTTCGACCTAATCAAATTATTTATGTGAGTTTTACTTGCACTGATTACAAACAAAAAACAATGCCTGTTTCTGGCCATAGATTTTCTTGTGCATATTCACCATGGACTGCTTGTCATCATTTGGTTTAAAGCAGCGGATGAAGAAGGGCTGGCAAATGTACAGGGCCTTCATGAGGGAGTCCAGGGACTGCCGGAACTGACCGCTCAGTGTGGAAATCTGCTTTCTGCCGTCCAAGTGTGTGGCCTGTGGGTAGAAAGATCACAATGTCCACACAGAATTTTGGACCATTGACATATCTGCGGGGAGCCCACGAGGACAAAAGGAGAGCACAGGAATTCCCCACAGTCCAATGCCTTTCAGATTTCATGACGATTAATGAACAGTGCTTCAAACATGCATGAAGAATTCAGGAAATCCACATGAGAATAGGAGTGAAGTTCAGGATCTGTGTAATAAGAGCATCCACAAACCCGCAGGGAGCTGACAGGTGTCATGACGATCCTGCCGTTGCTGGCAGGGTTCTTCGCCACGTTATTGGTGAGTTCCTTCTCAAAGATCTGTTGGAGCAGTTTGTTGGTGGACGTGTTAATCAACTTGATGATGTCAGAGCTGAGAGCATCTCTGTTCTTCTCCAGGAATCCTAAACGAATAACGAACATGATTAAATGGTAGCATCATTGGGGAACAGTGTCTGATTGCACATTTTTCTGTATTTGGGCATTCATATTGGTAAATTGTCTGCCATCTGTGTTGCGCAACAGAGAGTAAAAATTTTTAACATAATATCAGACTAAAATATCGGCCACAACCAGAGCCTACTGATTCTTCTATGAAGGAAGTTCATCCTTTCCTTTTTCAGTATTTACCTCTCGAGTCATAGTACACCTCCCCGGCAAAATGGCGAATCCCAAACTCCATGTCGTGGGTGTTTTTAGATGGAATGTAGATGTTACCCTTCCTGGGAACCTGATTCATCTTGTTCAACATGGTGACATCTGTGCCCTGGAGGAAACAATCGAGGCTGTCACAGATCGCACCAATGCAGACACCCGCCAAAGCATCGTTTGAGGTCGAAGCAGCGTTGAGGTCGTTTACCTTGGGAAAGTGGCTTTCCTCGTCAATCAGGGCCAGCACATTGAGGGGCTTCACGGCCAGGAGATCAAGGGTTTGCGTGTTGTCTTCGAAGCTGATGTTCTTCCAGGCAATGTTCTCCTTGTTGTACTCCTCCTGCTCCAGCTTGAACACGTGACTCACAAAGAACTGCTGCAGCTGTTCATTTGCAAAGTTGATGCACAACTGTTCAAAGCTGTCCGAAGCATGGGGAAAACAGTTAGTCATTCCCCGTTTGGCTACATGCCTTAAAAGAGAGAAAATTAAGGATATTTTCATCCAAACGACAATGATTTGTTAATGGTTGATTGGACTGGCCTACCTGTTCGAGGCAAAATTCTCAAACCCAAAGATGTCCAGCAAGCCGATGGAGTTACGGACGTATTTGGGATCGCTGGTTGACATCTTATATATGGCACTGTTGATTTTCCCAACAATCCAGATAAAGAGTTTACCATATATCGCCTGAAAAGATCATGACAAAAACAACTCACAGGAAATACAGTTGAATATAATATGGAAAAAACCTTAACTTGAATTCTGGACAATTATTGAGTTACACCAATTCCCGTCTCGTCCAAGATGGAAGTCGGGCCTGTATGCTTTTGTGAATATGTGTCAACTCCTCCCTCCTGCCTCAACCTTATTGCTTTGGCAAATCAAGACAGGAGTGACTTCATTACCTTGACAAAGGCGTCTCTAGAGTTGATGGCCTGTTCAGAGCTGAGGGGTTTGGACACCAGCTCTCTGTTGGTCATGAAGGAACGGTAGGTCAGGCTCACCGCCAGAGCTGTAGGCTGCACCTGTAGGGAACAAGCACAGAGTACATGTGACTTATAAATTCTCTATGTACACACAAAGATATGCTGTGTATGGGATGTTATTATACATCAGCAGAAATGTAATGCAGTGCCAACAAACATGTCTACCTCTAGCAGCTTGGCTGCCGTGGTGAAGTGAGCCGATAAACTGACATCAGAGCTATCCATGTTGTTCAACATGGAGGCTGAAAAGTAACATTAAATAAAAATAGAGGTGAACAATCTCCAAGAACTCTAGGTCATTGATTTGACATTTCAAATTCCCTAAACAAGTTCTTCTAACTCACCAAATTAAGGAAGTGATCATTTATTGACATGTGGAATAAGTCGAGCCAGTGCTGGGACAGTCAAAATGCACAGGTGCGGCTGGCAGCCACAAGGAGAGGTTTTGGGATGCTTTCCATGAGCCACACACCAAAACAAAAGCCGGACCGAACACTCAGAAAAGGACCTACCTTCGAAGCAGACGTTGCCCAGGTGGAGGAGTGCGGCCAGCAGCTTGAGAATCTCCCAGCAGTGGATCTCGGTGAAGGTGAGGATCTTCAGGGCCTGGCGGATCCGGGTGTAGTCCTTAGCATCGTCGCGTCCATCACAGACAATACAGTGCCCCTTAAGACACAGTGGAATGGGTTACGGATGTAATCTGACTGCTGCCGCCATCATTTGGTTGCGGATACTTTTTGTTATGAAGCACGAAGATTAAAACAAATTGCAAAAGGTCAAGGCTGTGTTTCTTAAAAAACCAGGGACGAAAAAACAAAACCATTTCGAACGAATGGCCAAAGCCCTGTTAATAGAACGTAAACACTTAGAAGCTTTAAGCGGATAAGGACCCACTTGGTTGCCCGTGGACACAGAGAACTCATCCCTAAACCCTTTTTTCTCGGTCACAGCCCCCATCGTCCCACCTCTCCAAGAGACCCCTGACACTCATTTGTTCTCAGCAGACATTATCTTGTTAAGGCAGATGTACCGTGTTACAGAGTGGGGAAAACGTGGTGGTGCTTCAGCAGTGCAAGTGCAATTACCCCCTTGAGGTAGCTGAACTCAGAGGCGTCTCCCAAACACAGAGTTTTCTTCTGGTCTGTGGTTATCCCTGCCAGCATGCAGTAGAATATGTGGTAGTTCCGCTCCTCCTTGGCCTAGAGTTAATTAGTTCAAATTAACAATGGTGCAATTTATGAACATGTCCACATCTCATGACATTACGTCCGGACACTGGACGATGCAACCAAAAAGGACTATTCCTAACACAAAATGTAAGATTTAAATTATATACACTTTTTTACTGAACTGTTTTTTAAATGAAAGCACATCATGGGGCTTTTGACTGTGAGTTAGATTTTGCAGGCTCTGCTGCCCCACCTGGTGGCAGACCCGAGACTTCTCCAGTAAGTACTGTTCCAAGCGAGCCCCTTCAATGACGCCGTCTTTGTTGAAGAAGATCTCCACGTACTTTCCAAAGCGGCTGGAGTTGTCGTTGCGAATCGTTTTGGCATTCCCAAACGCTGCAGGGGTGCAGATATAAGGACAACAATTTGATCAGTCTGTGTGTGTGTGTGTGTGTGTGTGTGTGTGTGTGTGTGCGGTCAGCCAGATGGACAAAATAATCAACAGTTTAATCAGTGGAGAGCCTACCCTCTAGAATCGGGTTGGCCTCCAGTATCTGCTGCTCTATCCAGGAGTGCTGTCCGCTCACTGCCGCGAGGAACTGAAGCACCAGCTTTGTGCTTTCTGTCTTTCCTGCGCCAGACTCCCCACTGCCAGACAGAAAGAGACACTTCAATGTGCAATGACTTTGGAAGCTATCCCGCGAATAAAAATAAAAAAGTCAAGTGATGCTCCGGAAGTTTCCCTTCTGCTCAACCGCATCGAACGTGAAAGACCGACGGCCTTTTGGCCTCACCTGATGATGCAGCACTGGTCTTTTCTGTGGCGGCGCATGTTGAAGTAGCAGGCGTCCGCGATGGCGAAGACGTGCGGGGGCAGCTCGCCCAGCCTGCGGTCGTGGTACAGCCTCACCTGTTCGGATGTGTAGATGGGTAGCTCCTTGTAAGGGTTGACCGCCACCAGCACAGAGCCTGTGTAGGTCTGGGTAACAGAGAGTAGCGCAGACCATTTCAAAATGCTTGATGGGCATTAATGGTGTAATCACTTCTCATTACATTTCATTACATCAAACACTGAACAAGTATCCAATTGCAACACATAAAGGGTAGCTGGCATTTTTCATTACGGAATTAAAGACACAAGGTTTCAGGTCATATAAGGAGGTACAGGATCTTTGTTCACAGGCGGACCAAATCCAAAGGTCACAGCCTAATTCATTATTTTCACTTGACTGTTTTCCTTAGATAAACTGTAACTCAATAAAATACATATTGAAATTATGTCAATATTCACGCACGGGTCAGAGGTGACTGGTGCACAAGGAGACAGGTTTTGCCGACATGTTAGCTTTAAGTAAACTATATTTAGACCATGCCATGGCAGGCATTGTGGGTACTGCAGTATCTTACTCCAGTAGGGGACTCACATAGATGTTGCCCTGCCTGTGTCTTACAAGCAGGTTTCTCAGAAGTCCGGCCTCGTTGAGGTCCCCCAGGCGGATCATGTCCTCCACCCCCTCTACTGAGGTTGGGTGCATCACCCTGATGGAGCCCTCCTCCACCTGGGAGAGCTTGTGTTCCTGGAACAGCATGGGGGGCATTCGTTAAGACACGGCGTGAACTCCTACCTCAAGGAGTCGCTAGACCAAGACAAGGCAAGGCAGCCCAGGCCAACATCCACCCCGTCAACCCCTGGGCTGTGCTGAGCCAATTTTTAACGCCATCCGGCAGGCCCCAATGGCGCTGTCCGAAATGCCGCCACCCGGGCCGGAAACTTTTCAGCCCAATCTCCAGAACGTAGGAATTGAGAGAAATCATAAATCCAATTGATAAAATTAAATGAAACAGCATACAAGTAATAAGAAATCACCAGATTCACCTTTCCTTCATCGTCCACCAGCAGGTATTGCCCACCCTCGGTCACTTTGACCCGGGCCCCAATGGGCACCCCGGCGCCCGAGTCAAGCCACACCCAATCGCCCTGAACGCAAAGAGTAGAGTGGATTAGGGTCAGGCTGGTGAAAGTATGCAGTTTTATGTCTATGTATTTAAAAGCTCATAAATCAATTGAAAAAAAGTATGCACACAGTAAGAAACTTCTTTAACTGGGCACTTGTCTTATTATCTTGAGTGAGATCTAATCAGGATATAAGAGGGCTAGTTTGCTAACTTTGTCAAGGTAACACTAAAGAATATGCCTTTGATATGAGTTGTTTTTACAAGGTAACAGATCTGGGACCAGACTAAGAAAAGTCACATTAATTTATTTAAACTTTGGCCCAGTTATTGTCCACAATGTTTTTTTGACTATTTTCGAATAATGATTTACTAATCAAGGGATAGAGAATGAGCTGGAAAGTCTAATCAAGTGTATTAGTACTGAAATAGAGCAAACACATGGAATGGTTGGGGGTCCCAAATCACAAGGGAATGGTCTCAAACAGGTTTACTTTTCCCAAAACTTTATAATCAAAGCATTTTCAGTTTCTATTGATATAATAGTCATATTAAGGATCTTACCTTTTTCAACATCACCATGATACCACCCTCCTATTCCCTAAATTCAGGAAAGAAAAGTCAGGCCTTCATTTTCTAAAATATATATCTGTGGATTAAACATCTGGGCATTTAGGAATTTCAGTGCATTTCATTTTAATGTTGTAAGATTACTGCCAAATACTTAATGAAAAGGAGAACTGTTGTGACAGTCAGATTAGTGTCCAATAATGTGTTTTTGGTATTTAAAGGGTTTCTGGGTTATTTAAAAATGTTGAATTACACAACCCTTTTCTTTTTTGTAATTTGAAAACAAAGTGTATTATTGTATTTTAAATTATTTTTTTAATACCTGGCTTAAATGCATGGGACTGTGTTTGAGTATTTTCACACCACTATATACCAATGCTATATCTGGCCAACAAAGGAGCTTAATAAATTATATTTTTTCGAAATAACTAAGCTATCCTTGTCGACAAGGAGCTAGAATATTATTATGCAATAATGTATCTGTTATAAGAAACAAAACTATCTTAACTTACATATTATTCTATAAGGAAATAGACTAAAGTATCTTCTTTTACAAGGAAGACTAAAATGATACCATCATCTACTATATTCATCTGTTCTACACAAAACTACCTTTTAGTACACCAACACCATACATAACTATCTTTTAGTACACCAACACCATACATAACTATCTTTTAGTACACCAACACCATACATAACTACTTTTTAGTACACCAACACCATACATAACTACTTTTTAGTACACCAACACCATACATAACTACCTTTTAGTACACCAAACTATACATAACTACCTTTTAGTACACCAACACCATACATAACTACTTTTAGTACACCAACACCATACAAAACTACCATTTAGTACACCAATACCATACAAAACTATGTTTTTGTACACCAAATTATACATAACTATTCTTCAGTACACCGTAATATACATACCACTGATGGGTCACTGCACAATTCACCCCAAAGACCACTGGCATATTTGTTTGGTACTGGAATACCATATATACCAAAAAAATAAAACCATCAGCAGATTTACCTCTTAGCAAGCCGGCAGATGGTCCTCATTTAAAACCCAGTCCTTTACTTAGTCCTGTAGGCAAGTTGTGGGGCTCATATGTGTGTTGGCTGATATTCACACAAACCCACCAGGACTCCAGAGGGAACAAGGAAATGGGTTACTCCCCTGGACAAGTGTATTTTATAGCACTTCGACTTTGATCATGACACACACAGCTTAAGAACACACACGCGTTCTCTTGGTGCCTTCTGACTCCGTTCACCTTCTGTTGGTGGACAGCACTAATTTTAAGTGAACAATTAATGTTGTAAAACGACAGAATAAACCATGTCAAACCATGTCAGGAACGCTGAATTCCTGAATATTCTCTCGAGACTTTGCAAGCTACGGGCTGTTATCAAACTTTGGGAGTGTCCTTTGTACCTGTGGAGGGTTAAAGTCAGAAGACACTGGTCTCTGTTTATCCTGTAGTGATAAAGTGTTGAATCATTCAGATTGTAAGACTACCTGTCTCCTCTGGTTAATTATGGTTGAGGAATTCCTTATGGTTACAGTAACAAGATTCGAGCATCACCCAACACAGACCGTCCGTGGCTGTAGAATAACAAAACCTGTTTCCTACACGACGAGTGCTGTGCTCTCACCAAGAGGCACGTTGATTCTGACAGCGAGCAAACTGCAACCCACCCGTCAACTGAGCACTTCAGTTCCCGCCACTTCAAGCCCTGTACGTCCATCAGTTTAAAACAGTACTTGTTTGTTCTGTGGACACTTTAAATAAAACAACTGGGGTCGACACTAAGGCCACCTTTCCCTGTGTAATTACAAAACCAATTACAGGTGACATAAAACGAATATGGAACCAGGTTCATACGCAGGATGGAAGTTTATGTAAGTAACTCAGATAAGGGAATCAATAAAGGCGTATTAATTTCTTGCACTTATTGGAAGCAGTGCCCATCCAAACAGGAAATTACATAAAACCATTCCATGGCATTGTTTTCAGTAAGAGGTCATAAGTTGAAAACATGACACTTGTTTTCCACGGTAATTTACTATCAGCTGTTTCACTGAAATCCTGAGACGGACGTCATTGGATTGTCGCCACTTGATTTCGCCTTCGTCAGCGCACTGTTAGCATTGACCTCTGTTAGCATTGACCTCTGTTAGCATTGACCTTAGCGTACAGAGTCGACCAGTCACCACTGTCACTTGAACGCTCATCTCCCGGAAGGTTTCTCCAGTGTGTAGTATATGGACATCGTTGTCCAAAACGATATGGTGGATAAATGTGTGCGTGAGAGCAGTAAGGGCATGGTACAGATAAAGATTGGCCTCGGTTGAGGAGTGCCAACATTTACAATCTCATAATTCAAAGGCTCCTAACTGATGTCAGGCAAACCAATGGTTGGTGCTTCCTCTGGGTGGGGTGGCGAAGCAGTGACAATTCTCAGTCAAATACATTGCTCTCTACGGCATGCCTGAGTTGTGTCTTTTATAAAAACATTCTGTTAAACATTGTCTTTACATCGGGAATCTCGCTAAGATTACACAGCTTAGTTTTGTTTCCTGATAAGTGTCAATCCATAGACTATTAAATCTGATTCTACAGATAACAATTAAGAAAACGTATGGATATATCTACAGCGCACCTGCATACAGAAATTATATTCAAGGAAAATATCTAACTTTATTAACCTTGCGGTACATTCCTTGGTGGCCAAACTATCCATGAGATGAATTGGGTGTGGGTTGTAAAGTCAAGTGAAAAACACAACTCCCTCACCATTTCAACTTTGACCTACTCATAGTTTTCTCCATCCGAATTGCACAAGAACCCAGGAGTTTCCCCCATTCCACCATCTGACCCCAAGGTCATGTTCAGAAAGGCACAATGTAGCAAAAAGGACCCCCCCCCCCCCCCCCCCCAAAAAATTTTTTTTAATTCATTGAGATTGTACAGGTTCTCTTCATACAGCAATTTTTCTCCTTTGGTACCAATCGTTTCTGTACATTTTGTCATTCAGAAGACCATCTCATTCTGAGGAGATAACAGTAATGAGGACGTGTTTGTGCTGGCCCCCATAGGAATTGAACCGACAACCATGGAGCTGCAAACAGCAAGATAATTCCAAGTGAAGTACAATGGATCTTTCCTATTTGAGGAACATGTGGAATGTACGTTGATAAAATTTGACACTGACAAACACTGCTGTTGATCCATCTAGATTATAACGAGAAATAATTTTAACCACGCCAACATTACAGACTGACTTTCCAAATATGCACCTAAGAGCTCAGTACAACTCCAGTGGATAAAAAAGTGCTTGGATCATTAACACTGCTAACACAAGTACATACAACTTCCATCACATCTGAAATAGAAAGCAGTTCTCTACAAACATTATTTGTGATAAATATTCTATTCTATGCATTGTTGAACATGTACAAGGAAAATAGTTATTTCTTGAGCTAAAAGACCATATCCTCAATTCTTGTCGTCGGAGTGCTTGTCAGGAAATACAATTAGAATATAAAAAATTATTCCACTCAAATAGAAAGATGCGCACATAGGTAGGATTTTTTTAAATGTTTATTGACTACAAATTGTAACATTTAACAACAGCAACAGAAAATGCTTTAGTTACTGAAAAGAAACAACTGTTATAATGCCAAATATGGTTACAAAGAAAAAACAGGTTTGTTACTTTTGGCACATGTGAAGAACATATTTTGTCCTAACACAGAACAATTGCTTAAAGCTAGTGTTCTTAATTTAAACAATAACAAACTGGCCTTGAGAACAGAACCACTCTTACATTCATAGGCAGAGCTTTGGATTAAATTATTAGTAAAATCAAAATATTTTGACTGTGCTTTGAGGTTGTATACTATTTGAATTTACTAATTGGAATAAAACACATTATTGGTTTCTGATGGTATAGGAGAGTGAGGAATTTACAAGTTATATTCCTCAAGCATCGAGGTTTAAGCATTCAAAACCTACATCTAAAAATTAATGTGGCAACTAAAGAATCTATCTATAAATTTACACTGCAATTAATTTTTTTTTATGAATTACAGGAAAAGGCACAACAGCTTATTGACCGGAAAGAGAGATTTCTGCCCTTCAAACAACATAGGACACTTTGTTAAGGCTGGGACAGTTAAAATCTTGAGATGCACTACAACCCGAAAAAAGCTCCCTATAATGGTTTCACAAGCACATCGCTGGAAAGCTTTTATGGGTGATGAAATGGTGAGCCAAGACAGTGCCTTTAACCCCTGGGGAACCACAAGCATCTCACAGACATGACTGTAGGCGAGAATCATTGATATTTAGTTCACAAGTTGATTTGGCTGCGCCAGAGAAGGAATTCATCTGAAACGTGGAGCCGCTTTGGGAGCCCAGGAGGTCTGTCAACCACTTGGTTAACACAACAAACAGCTAAATAAAACAACTGTAGTCAATGCAAACAATTTTTTTTACATTTTTTTCTTAATCTATTTTTTAAATCAAGCCCCCACATTCACAAGGAAGATCACAGTAGCATTGTAGAACATGTTCAAGTAATTCCCAAACAGTCTTCCAATAACTTATCCTAACATCTGAGTCGCACACCTGACAATTTCGAGGGAAATGCTTGGAATCTGCCCTGTCATCACCAGCATGCACTGCAATAAAAATCTAAACAGCAATAAAATGGTGGTGGGGCTAGGTCTATCTGTATGTTACTAGGCAACAGTTATCTGTCAACAACAGGGAGCGTTTCAGGAGCCCACTTTAAACAAATGTCAAGAATCCCTTATAAAACCTAATGCGCTACGCAAATAATTATTGAGCAGATGCCTGTGAGAAAGCTGTCCCACAACAGAAAGGACAACAACAGCTTTAGCAAAGCGTCTGATGGTGTGACTGTTACAGATTCGTTTTATGTTACAATAACTTTAGAAAGCATGGGGCTCTCAAGCACTGTAATCCTCTGCGGCACATGTACTGCGGCAGTAATGATCAGATAGAGAAACAAAAACAGTGAATTAATATATATATATTCACTTTAAATGTATAAAGCATCTAGGTTTTTCCTGTTATGGGGGGTTTATGAAGACTTTGTCCCTAAAGTACATTGTTTCAACTGGGGCTGGGGACTCTAATAATTAATGCGTAGAATTTAAATACACTGCGACTGAAAATAACGGTTACTGCACATCAGCAACATTCATTTAAACTAAAAAACAGTTTAAGCCACCATCGTCACACACTGACTGTGTGTATATTTATCTAAAAATGACCTCATAAGGTCAAAACACAATCCAAGTCTTGGCACGTTTACAGTAAAAACTCAAAGCAGCCAGGCTGTACTTCAATAACACTACCTCAGTGCAGCCATGGTTACTTCATGGTAAAAGAGCCCGGACTTTAAATCAATGTTCAACACAACTACATAAAAAACATGTGCAATATTGTGTGTGTGTGTGTGTGTGTGTCTGTCTCAGAGGACAGGTGAAAGGTTATTGAGGGCAGATGGGAGTATCTATTACACAGTCTCATTGGGCCTCTTAATCACAGCACTGTATTTCATTGGTGTCCCATCTGTCCTCAGCTGGACGTCCACCAGGCTGAAGATGGAGATCTCCTAGAAGACAGGCGGACAGAGGACAACCCTGTCAGCAACGGAAAACGCTCAAAACATCAAGTCAGACCTGGCTAGGCTTTATTGCCGTCCCACCCTGTGTACACGTTTACATGTATCTCACAGAAACACTTGAATCATAACTGTAAACAATTACACACACACACACACACACACACACACACACACACACACACACACACACACACACACACACACACACACACACACACACACACACACACACACACACACACACACACACACACACACACACACACACACACACACACACACACACACACACACACACACACACACACACACACACACCCACCCACCCACCCCCTGGTTACTGTGAAATACATGATCAACACGCAGCATCTCTGGGACTCAACCACATACAGAATGTTAACACAAGGCATATACAATCACCATTAATTACCAAAGTAACCTACAGTGGGGAGAACAAGTATTTGATGCACTGCCGATTTTCCCGGTTTCCCCACTTACAAAGGATTCTGTACCAAATATTAACTTCTGCTTTTCTGATTATGTCGTGCAATAAAATGCAAATTAATCACTTAAAAATCATACAATGTGATTGTTTTAGATTCCGTCTCTCAAAGTTGAAGTGTACCTATAATAGAAATTACAGACCTCTACATGCTTTTCTAAGTAGGAAAACCTGCAAAATTGGCAGTGTATCAAATACTTGTTCTCCTCACTGTATATGCCAACAGTTTCATCTCAAAATTTTTACATGCGAATATCCTAAATAAAAACCCAGTAGCCCTAATAATTGTATATTATTTATCAAACTGGCACGGTTACTAACCTGGCGTACACCAACCCTCCCCGCTTCATCAGCAGCCCACACCAGAGTCATCTCCCCTTTCTTCCCCACCTTGTGGAAGTGAAATGTCTCCAGACCTTCCAGGCCCTGCAGAACAGGAGCACAACACATCTTAACACACCTACATTCATTCAGAACCAGAACACAACTACCACCATGCCGGGGCCACGCGGTCATCCCCCAGCGAAGAGCCCGGTACCAAGCAAGTGATCCTCCGGATTGCTGCTCAGCGTTGCTTTTGTAATGGCACAGAACCGAAACGTCCAAACGAGCTTTGGTTATCCAGATGAACCCTTTGTGTTCCAGTTCATTTGCCACCACTAAGATTGAATGTGAATCAGATTTCATTCATCTTGGCACCCCACACATTTCATACAGAAGTACACCTGGACTAGAGGGGATTCAGTGGATGTGCAGATATCGCTAAATAAATGCAGAGAGACGTGTTGTTTAAAGATTTCATCCCAACTGACCGGAAGCGTTAGCGAGCCTCAGTATTGCCAGGCAGTAAAATAGAACTTTGTTCTACCTGAGGCGCTTACTTACTGGTTTCTGCAAGCATTCATACCCATGTGAGTCATTCAAAGATGAAAGAGATTATTCAAAAGATAACAGGAACTAGATATAGTTTTTTTTTAATCTGTGGACTCATCCTCCAAGTATAGTAAGACTAACAATCTGATTTCTGTATTCTACCGGCAGACAATTATTGGACCTTATATCATAGCGTCAGATAAAGATGGTGCCACATGAGCCTATGGCATGGTATCAAATGAGGGAATGTGAACGTCAACTAAAACAAATACTCAAATAGAGTCCCTTAAGACGAGTGGTTTATTAAGTGCATACCGTTTCGGCACAGAAACCATTTGGGAATATATTGGCAGAAGTTCAGGTTTCTCCCTCCATATACTTTGGCCCGCGTTCTGGCCTTTGGCTCTTCAGTCACCAGAACGGACCCACACGGCACACAGCAACCTCAACAATCACACGGCGACTCAGCCAAACGGATATGGCACCCGGCGAGGTGTCACTCACCTTGCAGTAGATGCGTTTCTGAACGCCGTAGCGCAGCACGAGGACGTCAAAAGCCTGGTCCAGAATCCCCATTACCATGGCTTCAGAGTCCAGCGGGCCACTCTCCTGCAAGGGGCAAATTATAGTGAACATGGTACAGCGCTGGGGCAGCCCTGAAACCCCCAGGGGCAGAATCAAACAGACCAGCAGGCCACACACCCCCATCTATCACATAGCAGGTTAAATCAATAAATACCATGGTATTAGAGAGTTAGGGTTAGTTATTAGAGAGTTGTTTTCCAAAACCACATCTGCTAGAGTAGGGTTACATAACTGCAGTTATGCAGAGACAAAACACTTATTGTTTTTTTATCCTCTCCTCTAAACAGGGACTGATACCAGGTGTGTAGAACTGACTAACAGCTAGACACAAAACCCAGGCGTGTTTCTGTCATCTGGTACTGAAAATCAGCAGCTCTGCACTAGCCGTAACTCTCAGGGGAACGTCTCGGTGGGGGGGAAATTACACAGCGTCTCTGAGGTACCTTGACGAAGACGCTGAAGAACAGCTCTGCGCTGAGCTCCTGGACCCTCTTGGAGGCAGTCTTCTTGTCGTTGCATTGAGTCGCCTGCTTCTGCACCTCCTCTCCCTTCAGCTCCAGGGGAGGACCACAGCCTACACACCAACCAGACAGGAGGAGAATGTACTGTAAGGAAGGCAACATGTATGTGTCTAAACCACACACAGACACACAAGCGCACACACGTCAATCCCTCCTTCTCAAACAGCCGGACAAAGCCTCCAGTCTGACTCAGGGTGTTGGGTCTCAAAGGCCACAACACTGTCCCTCCACAGACCCAACATTCTACAGGCGCCACACAGCTCCCCGTCTCCGTCGGCGCGCTCCTTCCCCGGGGAACACAACAAAGCCCTTGTCCTCTACGGGGGAAAGCGCACGCAGACATCCACAAAACAAAGGCCAGTGTCCGCCCGCCCGTCCGCCCGTCCGCCCATCCCCGCCCGCCCCCTCACCCACCCAGGGAGGCTGCCAGCAGCCGATGGACGACGAGGTCGGCGTAGCGACGTATGGGGGACGTGAAGTGGGTGTAGAAGGGCACGTTGAGCGCATAGTGGCGGAACAGCCGCTCTTCCGTCAACACGCCCGTGCAGAAGTACATGGCCATCTGGAAAGAGCGTTGGACAAGCGTTGGACAAGCGTTGGACAAGCGACATTCAGCGCTATTCTGACTTTGGCTCACAACGAAAAGGTGCCGAGAGAACCAGAGGGAGATGGGGAGAGAGGTCGACATTTGTTTACATTATGAAAGGCAGAATAGGCGGACAGAGAGGGAGCGAGCCCGGCACGCTAACCTGCATTGGTCTGGAGCACATGTGGGTGAGAACCTCTTTCCTGGCACTGGTGTACTCGTCATCCCCAAGAGTCTCGTTTAGGCTTTTCTATGAAGGGGGGGAGGAATACATTTGTTTCAGCTTTAACTAACCTGGAAGTCGTTTTATTCTGGGGCCTAGAAAGGTCTTGCGGGTCATTTGGGAGGTACTTACATGGAGGGTCCCGGCCGAGGAGAAGTCGATGCTGAGGCCCATCTGGTCACAGAACTCCTGCAGGTCGTCCACCATCTTGGTCTGGGGTGGCGGGTGGCGACGCAGCAGGGCCTTCTGGGGGAAGGAGCGGTAGATTTGGTGGGCAACTGCCATGTTGGCCAGCAACATAAACTCCTCCACCAACCTGGAAGAGGACAGAGTGGTTAAAAAATAAATAAAAGGCATTAGACAACTTTACCCTCAAGCAGAGGTGGCACGGTTCATCTCGGTCAACATTTTAATTGACAACCAACAAAATTTTTAGAACGAATGATTTAAATGACTGAATATAGTCTAATTCTGTTTTAGCTACACCCCATAACTCACCCCTGTACCCATCTCACCCTGGCTCTAATAAAGACGGTCATTGTCATAACAACATGTGCACAAGCTCTGTAATGGTTTCAATAAATTAGCATACGTTTCTTTCCACCTCAGATTCAAGAGACATACGATGCAGCGTAGGCAAATAATATTTATGTACTGCAATTTACAGTTCGGTAACATAAATTACTCTCCTGCTAGTCCGTCAAAGAATCAAATGGCATCTCGGACTGGAAAAAAATGACACCCCTTCATTTCTAGCCTGACGAGGGAGAGGCAGCTGTGGAGGCGTAATGTGTGTATGTTTGTGGGCTCAACTCACTTGTTGCTGTCGCGGTATTGGTACACATAGCAGCCCTGGGGCATGCCAGTCTCTCTGTCAAGTGTGAAGGACAGCTTCATCTGCAAAAAATAAATAACAAGATCACCAGTTTGGGATTTTTCACAGTTCACTCCTCCTGCATATATAAAAAAAGATGAGTAATTGACTCATAAGTGTTCAGGACTAATCTCAGGGAAACGGTATTGATCCCCGATCAGGTCCCCTCTGGTCATTCATTCAGATCTACAAGGCTAGTCAACCATGTTTGCCTGTTCAAATCCCTAAGTGGACATTGGCAAAGCCTAAAAAGGGATAACTGGTGTAAATAAACAAATCCTCTGTCAGCCCCCTATCCTGTAAAGAAAGCCCAAATGCATGAGAATAAATGTTCTGATGACGGTCTGGCATCACAGTGAGACCTCTGACCTGGTCCAGGCGGAGGGCACCGCTCTCGAAGCGCTGGGCGCGAAGCCGCTTGGCGATGGCGTGCAGGTTGAGCACAGCCCGGTGGATCTCGTCCACGGGGTGCTCGGGAGAGCAGGCGGGCAGCTCGTCCGCCCGGAACAGCTTGTCCGGGGCCTCGATCATGCTCTGGGCATGGTCGTAGCTCAGCTTCACACACGAGCGGATCACTGAGCGACCGAACCACTCGCTCAAGATCTGGAGGAGTGGCGAGACAGTGTGGTGAATGACAGGAACACAGCAGCACATGAAGTCTTCACGCAAACATGTGCCACGCCACACATCCCATAGACGACACAGGAAAAACCTGCAGCCATAACGACAGGGTATTGGGTCTCGTCCAGTACCTTCCCCTCAGGGGTGATCTTCCAGATGACGGAGAAGGTGAGTCTGTCCGTCAGGGGGTTCAGGCTACACAGCTCCTCACACAACAGGCGCGGTAACATTGGGATGACCTGGGGATCGGCACAGACCACCTTTAGATAACGGGCGTAAACTCGCTAGCAAACCCCCTCCTTACAGTGCACTGCTCCGCGCTGAGCGCACGTCAATGGATTAGCCTTAACGGCCGAACTACAAAGGACAAGGAGAGACCTTCTGAACCATGTAGACACTGGTGGCGCGTCGGCTGGCGATGAAATCCAGCGCGTTTCCTTCTTCCACAAAGTAACTCACGTCGGCGATGTGGACACCCAGCTCAAAATTGCCTGAAAGAAGGAGGAAATGCAAGGGCATTAATGTAGATGACAAACTAACATTCTACCCTTTGACAGCAGTTCTGACGGGCAGCAAAACATCTTACCGTCTGGGAGCAGTTTACAAGACAGGGCGTCGTCTAGATCTCTGGCGGTAGCAGGGTCTATCGTGAAAATGCATTCCTTCCTTGAATAGAAAACAAGAAATTAGCACCAGTGGGGGTTACGAACAGCATACATTATCTTCACCGGCCCAGAAGAGAATCAAGGACGTCCTATTCGAACACAGTGTGCTTTAGGTCCCATTTAGAACTGGGCATGTCGGATGAAAGCCTTGGCGGGCGCGGTCAACGGACCTCAGGTCTCTCCTGTTTCGGAGTTCCTCAGGAGGGATGGTCCAGGGCAGAGTCTGGGGCAGGCAGCCCAGCACCTCATCGGAGAACTCCGAGAAGTCGACGTCATACTCGATCAGGATGCCTTCGGTCTCCGGCTCGATTTCCCCGGCTTGGCCGAGTGTCTTGGCGAGTCGACTGAATGGGGGACATGAGGGAGAGGATGGTTAGTCAGCATCCAATATTTATGATGACAATGGGGTGTGTAACAAACTAAATCGTTAGCAACCAAATAGTCATTTCTTGGCGCATCGCTCGCTGGACATTAGCAATAGTATTTTAGCGTTTTTGCACACAGACTGTGTGAGCTTCGTAGACACATGTTCACAAGCACAAGAAGTGCAACAGACCGAGCGAGAATCCACAGACGAACACTTGCAAGAATAAAAAATGACAATATCAACAGCAAACGGGTACAACACACTTTACGCACAGTTTCATAGACCGATCAGATGAAGGCAGCGATGTTCAACAATAACAGGCTTATTTCGTCAATAGGTCAGGCCTATTTAAAAACAAAACAACAATTCCCCCCCGGATCCCCCCAAAAAAACCAAAAAAACCTTGGTATCAGCTCGTGATTGGCTGATACAGCAGAATAACAATCAACAAATCAGCATTCGCCTATTGGCGTACCCCTCCGCAAAGTTGCTGTCGTCCGGCCAGTTGGTGATGCGGGCGATGAACAGAATGTTGGTGTAGTCTCCGGGCCGGGAGGGGAAGTCGTGGGGGCAGTCGGCCAGGGGAATGTTGACCCGTGGCACGCGGTGGTCCACAGGGGAGAACATGGCAAACGGCTTGTCCGGGAGGAACTTGAGGAAGCCCGTGGCGGCCCGGGAGTGCTTCTGCTCCACTATGTACACCACCTGGGACGAAGAGGACGCAGACGAAATGGAAGCCGCACGTTGACTGAATACAGTCCATCAGTACTAATTATTCTAAAAAATGGTATCAACCACTTACCTTGGCAGTTCTCTGCAAGACCTCTTTTGTGCCTTCAACTTCTGCAGAGGGAAGAGTGAAAGATCATAGAGAGGTTATTCGCAGGGAAACAAAAGGTGAACGGGTTTTCAAAGCGCACCGCGTTTCGTCAGAACAGTGTGAACGCCGGCACCTGTGGTGTTGAGGGCGACGCTCTGCAAACTCCCAGCCAGCTGCTCCTCATCCTCGGCCTCCACGATGACATCGGGACTGGGTGGCCGTTTGCTCTTCCTCCCTGGCGTCTGGCCCTTCCCGGGCTGGGCCTCTGGCTCGCTCACCCCCTCGCTGTCGGACTTCACCACCTGCGCACGCGAAAACCAGTTGACTATGATGGTGGTGATGAGGCCTACTACCGGGGAAGCGGACACGTGACGGTAGAGGACTGTCATTGCGTCGTGTGCGGTACTTTTAGCAGCAGACTCACCTTCCACAGCTCCTGAGGGAGAATCTGCACCACCACCACATCACCGTTCAGAGCCCGGTTACGAGCCACGATCCCATCCAGGAAAATATCCCGTTTGCCATCCTGCACAGATATATAGTTACATTATAAAACTTGCCGACAAATGTACAACTATATATATATATACACACACACATATTATATTTTATAAACATACACACACTGACAACACAAATGTATGTATAAAGTATATATACTTACTGGTGATGCAATGAAAGCCTCATGGTACTTTTTGGGGTTGATTCTTATTGATCCCTGATGGAAATGTTTCTATTAGTATGCTAGTGGTTTATTGAACATTGCGCCATGGTGCTAGATCATCTTTTACACATGCTTGGCTTTGATCAGCATTAGGTTTGTAAAATCTGGGGAATTTTCAAATGTCTCTGGTTAACCAATAAATCCTGGTATGGGGGATTTCTAATATACTGATTGGACACTATCGACTCCATGAATCTTCTCACCAGGCTTACGGAAAACCGGGGGATGAATTGAAATATCCCCGATTTTAGTCAGCATTTCATGAAAGCAAGCGTTCATTGCTGAACACGTGGAAACAGAATAAGTGTCCAGTCTTAGTATGTCTGTCATTTCACCTGAACAAGCTCTCCTCTTTTCAGCCAGTGGGAAACATCCTCTACGGTCATGTATTCGTCAAACACTTGCTTCTTCGATCCTCCGCGGCCTCCTCTGTTCCTCTTACCCTTGTCAGAAGGCACAGAGGCACCTGAGGAGAAAGACATTTTTATTCAGATTGAAGAACCTCCATCGTCAACAGGGTGACGGCCCTCTCGCTATTTCAGCTCAACTGTTCTGTTCTGCGCGGAGCGGAGATGGTCGCCGGTGACATTGGTGGGACCTGTGGCTGGGGCTTTTAAGGCTTACCTTCTCGGTCATTGGGGGGGGGGGGCACCTTTTTGAAGCACACCTTATTTTTGAGTGGTTCTTATGTTTGGTTTGTGTTTTGTTCTTTACTTTTCAACATATGCTTTCACCCAGTCTTTCCCATCATCCGCTCGCTACATTACTGATATGCTGGTTATCACGTCTCACTGGATTATCTATTGGTTTATAGAGTTAATGAATTATTCTTTTGTAACTAATTTCCCCATGTGGACTCACTCTTGGTCATGACTTTTGAGGTTGTTACAAATGGGGGATCGTACCGAGATCTTCCCGGGATTATTATTAGTTTTTATTTGCCTGTAGGTTCGGCGCCTTATGATTTGTTTGGGGAGTCGCACATAGCGTTTGGTCGTTTTGATTGGTGGTGCGCTTCGAGGAAGGTTTGATGTTGATGCGTTGCCGGTCGCTGTCGAGACTTGTGGGGTTTAGCTGCGCTGCAGATGGCCCTTCAGTCCGGTTTGGGGTGGGTGTTGATGCTTTGTGCACGCAGGTAAGGAGAGATTTAAATGTATATGTCTGGAGCCATCGATAATTCCCCTGATAGGAAAAGCAACGTTTCCCCTGGTGGGTTTCGTTGGGCTTGTTTATTTTCGCGTGGCGGCTAGTGCAGTTTTCTCGGGCGCATTCCATGACCCTGCGTTGGTACATTGGTACTCCCTGTGTCAGCGCGCTATGAGGTTTCATTTTCCCACCGCGAGGCAACTGGAGAGTTCGAGTTGAATTAGTTATACCGTTTGGGGAGGATCGTTATTTCTCTTTTTCCTGTGATAAATTGAGTCAACAGTTATTGTTGTTTCGGATTGATGGGCTGGATAGCCAGGGCAAATGTTATTGTACAGTTTCCCTGTTTTAATTCATTATTATGGCTTTGGTGGTGGTGTTCATTAAGGATCCTTCACATAAACCTTTGGAGTGTTGTACAAGAGCAGTTGTTCAAAAATAGCTGAACATTTTTCCGTTGAGATTTCTGATAAAATTCTAAAAGAAAGCGTTGGTTGACAGTGGTGATAGACGCTAAAGTCTCCTACACACTCTCCACGTCACTCAGTGTCGGGTTTGAGGTTTGAACTGCAGAAGGAGTTGTTGGTGTTACAGCTGGAACACGGTCAGATTAATCGGGAAACGATGCGTGATCAACTCCGTTTAGAACGTGAACGCCTGGAGATTATTTTCCTTATTTGAGCAGGTGGCAAATTGTAGAAACTGGCCTGACTTCAACCGCACGTTGATGCTGCAGTGTGTTAACGGGAAAAGCTCAGGAGGTTTACTCTGCGCTTACGGCTGAGGATGGCATTGACAATGTTAAAGCGGCTGTGTTGCAAGCTTACGAACTTGTTCCCGAAGCTTACCCACAAACGTTTTAGACCATTGCGTAAGGCTGTTTGTCAAACAAATGTAGAGTTTGTTAGGGATTTGGTAACACAGTTTAATCGGTGGTGTTACTTAACAATTTAAGCAGTCTGTGCCTACTGGAATCGCCATCTATCTAAACGAGCGCAAAGTGCGTGCACCGCTGTTCTGGTTCAATCAATCAATCAAATGTATTTATAAAGCCCTATTTACAACAGCAGTTATCACAAAGTACTTTACAGAGACACCCGGCCTTAAACCCCAAGGAGAAAGCAACAGTATTGTTGGATTTCAGTGGCTAGGAAAAACTCCCTAAGAAGGCCGGATTTTAGGAAGAAACCTAGAGAGGACCCAGGCTGAGGGGTGACCAGTCCTCTTCTGGCTGTGCCAGGAGAGATATTAAGAGTCCAATTGGAATAAATAATACATTCTGGGCTAAATCCAGAGTCTATTTGATTTTAGACTAGGTCAAAAGTATGACCAGGTGGACAAGGACAGGGACAGCAACGGGCCCCCCAAACCAGGTACTTCTTAGGTGTGGACCAGGACCTCATCTCCTCCTAAAATGTAAAACTGGAGGAGACTGAGAAAAGTTAGAAAGTGCATTCCTCATATCCCCAGCACAATAATATAGCAGCGTAACATATTGGAACTGAGACAAGGGACACCCACAATCCACCCACATTGCCAGAGATCAACCAAAGGGACACCCACCAACCGGAACCCCCCTGAATGAGGGCCGAGTATTGCCAGCAGCGTACAGCCCAATTGCACAAGTGCGCAACAGAGAGTCAACAACAGAGAGTCAACAACAGAGAGTCAACAACAGAGAGTCAACAACAGAGAGTCAACAACAGAGAGTCAACAACAGAGAGTCAACAACAGAGAGTCAACAACAGAGAGTTGTGTACTCACTCAGAAGTCATGACTAATGGCTCGATGTCGTGACAACAGCGATTAGTTATTTCTGCAAAAGCTTGATGGCATATGACAACTTTCCTAGGTCCAAGAAACTCTCACCACATTCACTTAGTCGGCTCGATTGGTTACCTTGGGGTGGCGCCGGTTTGACTTTATTAAGAGGGGAATTTGACACGTCTGCGTTAAGGTCGGTATGTGCTGGCCCGTCTGGCTTGTTGTCCAAGTTGTTCTTCGGCACATTCTTCTTCTTAGACTTCTTCTTCTCCTGTTCCGGAACCGGGCCAGTCGAGCTAGCTTTAAGGGGTGATGCCCCGTGACTCATGTTCTTTTTCCCATGGTTTTCTACGGGCAAGTCGGAATGGCGGTCTTTGTTCCTCATCTGGTGCTGCGGTCTGACGAAGCCAAACTCCTCACCCGACTCCACATCTCCATCTTGGCTGGTGTTGGTGTCCCTCCTCTCCCCACGTCGCTGCTTGTCAGAAACCCCGTGCCTCCTCTCCGTCTCCTGCGATGCCGCCCGGACGCTCAGCTTATCCATGTACAAAGACACCGAGCTCTCTTCTCCTCCCTTGCCCCTCATGGGTGAAGGTGAGAAGTCACTCGAGTCAGAGCACTCGATTAACGCCTGGTCCCTTCTCCTTGGTGGTATGTCTTGCTTGTCGCTGTGCACCAGGCCTTGCCTCAGTGCGCTCGGCAGATGCTCTTCACCCTGCTGCTGGGCATACTGGTCCAGGTAAGATCGGAACTTAACGCTGTGATGCTGGCTAAGGAGTCTGGCGTAGGCGTCTTTCTGGCGAGGGCCACTGGAGTGGCTCGGCCCATGTCTGGCTTCGCGAGACCGATTACCTCCCTTAGGTTGACCAGGAGAATCCATTTCAGTTGCGGTGTGTCTGAAAAGACAGGGCTCAGATACAGTAAAAGCATACAGAAATGTGCTGGTACGGAAGTAAGCGTTTCACTGTTATTCTCTAGCCTAACTAGTTCCAGCAGTTGTAGACGAAGCATGTAAAAAAATATATTGTTTTGAAATGCATACTGACAAGTTTATTTTGACCAACTAACTTTCTAGTAATTTAGAAGGATGGTTAGGAGCCTGACTATTTGCAACAGGTTAATCGGTTCCATGCCAATATCAACTGATTTGGATACCCTCTGATTCGGTCTGCGTGCTTCTGTAGAAGAACCGTTGCCCAACTAGCTAGAACGTTTTGATGTGGTGGAATGAAACCACCAGGACCACCGAAGTCAGTTTGATGGCACACTGCTTTAGCTAATTATGATTCCATTAAATGTTGTGTGCGTGGTTTCTGGTAATTTAGGTTTGTGTGCATAGGCAGGGGTAGCTCCAGTATTCAAATGTATGAACTTACTTGTGTCTTGCTTGGTGTGAGTCGTATAACTATGTACTGTAATTATATGCATGTGGCTCAGCAATCTAGAATAGTCAAAGGATGGGACGCAAAACAGGAGATAGATGCGGCAAGACATGTTAATCATGTTATAAAAACTAACACAAGCAACCTCACGCATCAGACAGTAACTCTCAGTTTTTGTTTTTCAGCTATCTTTACAATAGGTTTCGAGAGTAGCCGCGGCGGAGTTAATATCCTACTAGTTATGTACTGTAGCTAACAAGCAATCTTGCTGGCGAACTGGCCTAGCTAGTCGATTGAATAACATTTAAATAACAGGTCATCTGTAAATGATTGTTGTTGGTCAAAGAATACGTAACTAGCTGTGCATCCAAAAAACAAGATTTCACCTGAATGTTGTTCTGCCGTCTGTTCGTTAGGTGAAATGTATGAGCTACCGATAGCTTTAGCTAGAGCGCGTTAAATGACTTGCCAAAACACAGCCACACTGAACAACAGCAACACTGCCAGCAGCACTAATGATGTGACATTCGTATGGTAATTACAAACCTTCAAAATAAAAGCCCCACATGTCAATAAAGTACTATGTATAATACATTCTAAAGAGAGTACATTGTAACCAAAGGCAATTTTATGTTGCTTCTAAAGCAAAAATATTTATAATGTAAAAAATGTTTCTTAAGGACAACATCGAAACATACAATATACAGATCGGTTTGTCAACTACATTGGCTTATAGTGGGAAAATAGACTACGTGAAGTGGAACATGGCATTTGAGAAACAGCCAATATGGTTAGTAGAATTCATACATAGAGTAACTTTATGAGATCAGTACAGATTGTCTAGCAGCACAATTTATCCCACATATTTCATTGGCTCCAATGCAATACACTACAAGCCAAAGCAACCCATGCAAATTGCCTTATACAGGACATATTTGTGGGTCTCACAAACACTGAAAGTATTCCCTAGGTCTCACGGATATGGTTAATTAATGTCAGGGGGATAATGTTAGTAAACATTTTCATGAAAAAATGTGTTCAGAAAAGGACCATTTACCATGGCCTCTCCTGGATGTTCTAAATGTCATACAGACTCATTTCAACTTGCAACATACAATGGGTGTGTGCCAGAGTGAAATGAGACCATTCAAAGCCATATTAGATGTATGGTTCATAAATGGCAAGAGAGATAATTGCAACAAATATTTTTA
This sequence comes from Esox lucius, assembly GCF_011004845.1. NCBI lineage: Eukaryota > Metazoa > Chordata > Actinopteri > Esociformes > Esocidae > Esox > Esox lucius. The sequence continues at coordinate 28,648,662 of NC_047571.1, forward strand.
TTTTAAAACTGTGAGAAGATTATGTATATTCATTCATAATCAGTCCCAGAAAGTGCTAACCTAGAATGGCCTCTCCTGGAGGTTCTGGATATCATAGAGACTCCACTGAACTTGCAGTGTACTCAGTACTTTCCAGGACTAGCAAGAGTTTACCGGACAGCAGTGAAACTGCAACACTTTCCAGGGCTTAGGTCCCTCTCTCATGGCCCCATAGGACACCCTGTCCTTCACTAAGAATACTCTCCTCCAGGCACACTCCAGATTCTCTGGGATCGGTCACAATGTTCCACTTCACATTGTGTTGTTTTTCCATTACATGCTAATTTGCATTTGCAACTTTAACATATAGTGTATGATCTCAAATGTATTTTCCCCATGAATTCCTCTTTTTTTCATTAGCTTTAAAAGAACAAAATTGTCTACAATTCACTATCTGTAAAATGAATTATGCGCATTGCAATGCATTGAAATTACAGCATTATTCTGAAAACTAAATCCAGATTCGAGCTGCCAGCATAATGTGCTGCTGGTAGGATAACGGTATCTGCCAGGAGGTGGTAAGACTAGGAAAACATCCAACCCTTTCCGGGGGTTGGGTCAGCGTGCATGCTGGGGGAGAAGTGATTTCAACTCCACATGTGAACGTTCGTGTGCACTGTAGGCTACCATAGATTAAAGACAAGAATACAGCGATATGGCAAAATCAGGCAAAGTAAGAATTTGTAACATTTAACCTTCTTGTTATTTAAGGTGAAATTACTCACTTCAGTTGGTCTCACACGGCCACACGGGAAATTACAACATTATTGAACTAACTAGCTACCCAACGTTAGGCTAGCTATGCTGGCTATCATTGAATTCCAGTTCTGTTCTGCCTGTGTGTTTGCTGTGAATGTAGTTGCTAGCAGCTAGCTACTTCAAATCACAGTTGTTTATTTGCAACACGTGGTCTGAGTGACTCTACTAACTAACTAAACCTTTTCACGGTCCACGGAACATAATGACCCACATAATTAGTAGTATTTTTTTTAAAGGCTCATCATAAATATTATCGTGTTGTTTCTAGATGTCGTCATCTAGAAAGAAACCTGCAAACATTGTCAAGGGAGATGTAAGTGAAATCAAAGAGGAAGAAAACAATTTTGGTAAGCTATTTAATAATACATTTATTAAATAGAGATTATATGATGAAAGTGACTGGAAAAATCCTTGAGACATCATGATGCCTTTCAGAAGGCCTGACTGATAATCTAATGTCAACTGAGGCCACAGAAGAGGTTGTGGCGAGTACTCAGGTCATCTTGGTAGCTGCCCCCCAATCAAAGGTTGTCGTTTCCACAGGAGCCGTTGAAGACGATATGGCTGAGGTCAAAGATGCTCCAGGTAAAGATAATGCTTTGATGGGTGGAGAGTGCAAAGCCATTTTTTCTACCCAGCCAATTACTTTACTCCAAGAACTTTACAAGGGATTCAGAGATCAAAATGTCTGATGCATGTCTGGTCAAGGCCGTTCTGTTTTAAAAGTTTTCTCCGGCCCACGTGCTGAAGGACAACTAATTTTCAGGCCCAAAACCACAACGGCTCTACCCAGCTTAGCATACTGCTCTTCAGAAGTGTATTTGGCCAAACCATTCTGTGTTCAGTCACACCGCTTACTTAACCAGGAAGTATACACTGGCACCTACTGTGTGTGCTGGAGGTCAGTGTGATCCCATGTCTGTAAATGCGCTTTATGACAACTGGTGATGTAAAATCGGCTTCTTAAAATAAAAAATATTTTATTGAATGGCAGTAATCTACGGCAATGTGAGGCAGTGACAGACCACTTAACCAACATTAGCCTTGTATTTTCTTTTTTCATTGGTGTGAATAATCTGTGAATAATGTTTAATCCATGTCTATGTGCATTTGTCTCTATCCGTTGCCGCAAAACCCAGTGAAACGAAAAGCAGAAGCAGATGACGAGACTCTTCCTGTGAAGAAAACAAAGTTAATTAACAATGGTAAGATTATGAACTATGTTTATCAATCCCGCCTTTGAAGTGCCTGGCTGAGTGTGTTATTTGATTAAAATGAGTTATAATCTCCCCCCCCCCCCGTAGGATTCTGTCTTTTTGTTGGAAACTTAAACGCATCCAAGACAATTGAGGAAATCAAAAGTGCTTTGGCCAATTTGTTCACATCACATGGCCTGTTGTTTCAGGATATTCGAGTGGACAGTAAAAAGTGAGTACATGTCCATTCTACACCCTCTGTTCTATAGCACGTGATTTGTATAAGTATGCTGAAATTGTGTTTTTTGTGCATTCTTTAGGAAATTTGCGTATGTAGACTTTCAGTCAGAGGAAGACTTGGTGAAAGCACTGGAGATGAATGAGGAGCTGATCCTGGGTCAGAAGATGAGGCTAGACAAGGCTAAGGTCAAAGAGTCTGCAAAAGATAAAAAAATAGGTATTTGTCCCATCTTAAGCAGATCTTTCTTACCACTGATGTAGATATTTCTTGAATTAAACGATTGAATAATTTCCATGTACTGACCAGGTGTTTTTTTCCCCCTACACAGCTAAAGATGCCAGGACCTTGTTTATAAAGAATATCCCATTTGCAGCAACGAAGGAGGACCTGATGAATGTATTTGACACGGCTGTTGAAATCAGGTTTCCTGGAGGAATTGGTAGTCCAAGCAAAGGGTGAGGATTGCAATGCAGTTATTTATATACACTACTGTTCAAAAGTTTGGGGACATTTCCTTGTTTTCCATGAAGACATACAGGAAATTAGTTTGAATAGGAAATATAGTATTTGCAGCAATTACAGCCTTGCAGTCCTTTGGCATTCTAGTTGTCAATTTGCACCCCCCGGAAGTTGGATTGGCTTGATGGCCACTTCTAACGTACTATACGGTCAAGCTGCTCCCACAAATTGTCGACAGGGTTGAGATCCGGTGACTGTGCTGGCCACGCCATTATAGACAGAATGCCAGGTGGCTGCTGCTTACCTACATTGTTCTTGTGTAGTGTGGAGCTGTGCTTTGGGTCATTTTCCTGTTGTAGGAGGAAATTGGCTCCAATTAAGCGCCATCCACAGGGTATGGCATGGTGTTGCAAAATGGAGTGATAGCCTTCCTCCTTCAAGATCCCTTTTACCCTGTACAAATCTCCCACTTCATCCCCACCAAAGCACCCCCAGACCATCACATTGCCTCCACATTGCTTGACAGATGGCGTCAACGCACTCTTCCAGCATCTTTTTCACTTTGTCTGCATCTCACAAATTCTCTTCATTGTAATCCGAACACCTCACACTTAAATTTGTCTGTCCATGACACGTTTCTTGTTTTTTCGTGACACCTCTGTCCAGTGTCTGTGTTCTTTTGCCCATCTTAATTTTTCTTTTTAATTGGCCAGCCTGAGATCTTTTTCTTTGCCACTCTGCCTAGAAGGCCGTCATCCCGGAGTCACCCCTTCACTGTTGATGTTGAGACTGGTGTTTTGCGGGTACTATTTAATCAAGCTGCCAGTTGAGGACCTGTGAGGTGTCTGTTTCCCAAACTAGACACTAATGTATTTATCCTCCTTGCTCAGTTGTGCACCGAGGCCTCCCACTCCTCTTTCTATTCTGGTTAGAGCCAGTTTGCACTGTTCTGTGTAGGGAGTACTACACAGCGTGGTTGGAGAAAATAATAGGCTGACGAGTTTCTGGGTATTTTGAGCCTGTAATCGAACAATTGCTGATGCTCCAGATACTCAACTAGTCCAAAGAAGGCCAGTTTTCAGCTGTGCTAACAATGGCAAAAGGTTTTTGTAATGATCTATTAGCCTTTTAAAATAATTAACTTGGATTAGCAAACACAACATGCTATTGGAACACAGGATTGATGGTTACTGATAAAGCGTCTCTGTATGCCTGTGTAGATATTCCATTTAATATCAGCCGTTTACAACATTACCAATGTCTACACTGTATTTCTGATCAATTTGATGTTACTTTAATGGGAAAGAAATTGCTTTTCTTTCAAGAACAAGGACATTTCTAAGTGACCCCAAACTTTTGAACAGCTGTATTAGTGCTTGATTCATGTGTCTGGCCTGGGTTTAAACACTAAACACTTGGCATTTATTTTCACTGTGACAGAATTGCCTACATAGAGTTCAAAACTGAGGCCCATGCGGAAAAAGTGCTGGAGGAGAAGCAGGGGACAGACATCCAAGGTCGCATTGTTGTCATTGACTTTTTGGGAGAAAAGAGCCGAAATAAAAAAATCAACAAAGTTCCAGGTGAAGGTCGATTGAAATGATCGCACTTTGAATTGAATTAATGTAGATGTGTCAAGGTAATTTAATCAATGGATACTTCCTGACGTGTTTCTCGGCATCTCCAAGATGAAAGGCCGATTGTAACTTCTAATAATTAAATGATTAGTTTGATTTATTTTGTTTATATTGTGGTCCTCTGGAACGTGTATTATATTAACACGCCTTTCAAATGTTCTGATCCGTAGCGGAGATCCCACCTAACAACAAATTACTGGTTACCAACTTGGCTTACGCCGCAAAAGAGGATACCCTGAAGGAGGTCTTCCTCAAAGCAGTCAGTGTCAATATACCAAAAAGCAAAGGAAAATCAAGAGGGTAAGTGAGGGTACAGATTTTGAAGCTTGGGGTGCTTTAAGCGCCGCTGAATATTTTCGGCGCTGCAAAATCGATTTTATAGTAATTCTATTAAGATCGAGACAAATGATCTGGTTTTCGAGGCATGTGAAAATGGTACCCTGAGACGATTGCGCTAGTTTGCCTTTTTGTTCTATTGAAGGCATGCCGTCATCCAGTTTGACAGTGTGGAGGACGCCACAGAGGCCCTGGACTCTGCATTAAACCAAGAGATCTGCGGAAGAGTCATCAGAGTCGAGTTCAGCCAGGACAGATCAACAAAAAAGAGTCACCAAATTGCCACTGGTAAATACCAAAACGCTTTAGGCCTTTTTGCACTGCATTGTATGTAGCCCTGGGCTACCTTACCCCCAACTCAGGCTACCTGAGGCTGTGTTGCCACAAGGTGTGGTATCCCCGGGCTTAACTTTGGTCATGGTCTAAGGATTCCCATTTGTATTCCTAACAACAGGGATTACAGAGAAAGGCAACACAAATGCCATTTGAAAAAGACTGAAATTACTCTGGTGAATCCCCACTCCACTATTAGACACCATGAATGTCTCTAAGCAGAGGGCCGATCGGCGTGAGGGCTGTGCAGAGGATTCATATCAAAAGGGGCGTACGGACAAAACACAGGAAGTACTTATGTACAGAAATGCTGATTAATAAGTGTGCTCGCACGTCCCACGCCAGTTCCCCTTTATAAATCACAGTCAACTCCAGATTTCGTGCATGTGAGCGAGCGTCTTGTCCCACCCTGTTAACGCCCATAGTGGCCTATAAATAGTCAGTGATTAACTTTCCTCCATACTGACTACACGACGACAATGGCGGCAAATCCAGAAAGAAAGCATTCAAAAAAAAAAAAGAAAAATCCCAGGGTGAGGTGGAGGTTCTTGTCAGGGAGGTTGAAGCAAGAAAAAAACATATTGTTCGGTGGACACCGAAGTGGGATTTACAAATACCAACAAGGCACCAAGTGTGTGTGCCACGAAGGGGGGGGGGGGGGCACCGGGGCTCAAACCCCTGATAAACGACTTGCCGCTAACATCCGGGACTCCCTCCTGTGTGCAGTAGTGACTGAGGTGAAGGGGGGCATGGACACGCGAGACGCACCGCATGATCCAGGTATCCAATCAGTATTCCCTCACTTACAAAGAGAGAAAAACCAAATGCATTGACGTTGTGTCCAAGCGGTTATTTGCCCAAACCACTAAGGTTTTCTGTTGTTTTCAGCCGCCGCGTGTTCCAGTGGGGTCAGTGGTACTGCACCTGAGCAGGAGCCCGGTGCGCCCCGACCCCACGGCGTTTCCACGGGGCCTCCTGCCTCACGAGCCTCCGACGGCCCTGTCCTCACAGATGTGGCGGCACAGCTGCAAACACAGCTGCAAAGAGGCACCATTGACGCTATTTACGAGGTTGCCAAGGAGTTGAGGGAGATGCGAAGTGTTTTGTGTGACATAAGCTGTACGTTGAAAGAATTACTCAATAAATAGTGTCATTTGTTCTTCCGTGCCTTGTGTTCTTACTAGCGACGCAACACAACCACACGCTGGCGCGCCGGGGGTCAGGAGGAACACAACCAACAGCGTCAGGGGTTAAAGCAGTGTTCCTTTGCTCTGCCACGTTATGTACCACTGCCCACGCCCTCACAATCGCCGACCGTGCGCGTGCCAGGCAATTGCGCACATTATAGTTCCTCTCCTCCGTGCTCTGTGGGTTGGCGACAAGGGGTGAGTACTGTTCGTAGTACTGCAGTAGAGAGAAATCGCAGTCGATTTTTAAATGTCTACATTGCTCACCCGTAACCTAGGAGCCAGCCGTCACGCACGGCTCCGGCTTCAAATCTGCACCCAACACTGCTGTTTCTCCATGTGAGTCATGGGTTGACCCGAGCCCCCGGGCCACTACATCGGTTAACACACATGATTTGGACATTAATGGGATGATGATGATGATGTTTTCGATTGAAGAAAGAAAATGTATTTAACTCTTGTGCCCTCTGAGCAGCATGTGCGGTCAATAGCTCTGAATACATTTGGGAAACCGGACATTGCTGCAAATTGCTCTTTTTTTTACTTGCCTGTTGACCCACCATGTAAGGAAACTTTATGTAGAGGCGCGTCAGTCCAGTTATACCTCCTGATACGTCTGGCATAACGCAGGTAAGTGTTGGCTGAAAGATCCCTGACCTGTCAGCCAATCCCCCTAGAAAAGTGCCGGTTGACAAAAATCGGAGGGTTGTCAGAACTTGAAGTGGGACAGGCACGGCTTGGTTTCTGCGGGTGCCTCTCTGTAAAGCTGGGCCCATTACAGCACGGGGATGCGAGAGAACAGCTCTTGGTAATCAGAACCGGCTCATAAGTCACTCTTCAACATTGGCCAGTAAATCTCGCTGGTCTCTGAAAAGTTGCTCTCTCCAAATTGTTCCATTGGCCAAATCTAACTGCAGTGCCAAAGCTGCTGTTGTGTGTCATTTCGCGTTGTAATTGCATGCCTTTTGACCCCCCCCCCCCCCCCCCCCCCCGTTTGATAGTAAAACCTATTGTACCAGACAACGACGGGGCCATTATCACTTTGACAGTTCTGCAGAACCTACATGTGATAACAGTGGGGGGTGAGGGGTTCTTTTGCTAAAATATCTCTGTTTGTACTTATCCTAAATCATGTTTATGTGCACTCCAGGGAACTCTTCATGTATAAAAATGTTTTACACAATGGTATCAATTTCGAAGTGTTTCTCAAGTTTTATCCTTCGGCCAATAGAGTCGCAGTTTCTCATTTCTCCAGTTTGTGTGTACGCATGGCTGTCATTTGCCACATTCTCCTTTTAGTTTGGATTAATCCCAAAGTTTGCTTAGAAAGTGGCACACGCCTTGGTTTGTTGCCGACCCGACGTTTAGAAATGAGGCCCCTGTTTGGTAAGAGAGCCGGTTGTCATCATGCATGTTTGCTTTGTGTTGACCTATAGGTCCGTCAAAGACGTTGATGGTCCAGAACCTGGCCAAGGAGACAAGAGAGGAGACCTTGAGAAGTGCCTTTGAAGGTGCCGTCAAAGCCCGAATCACCAAGGACAAGGAAACCGGTGAATCTAGAGGGTTCGTGGCATAATATTTACCCTTTTGAAACCAATGTCGTTATGGCACTCGGATATTCCCTTGAATATTACCTATTGGCTTTTTTCAGGTTTGGCTTTGTGGAGTTTGAAAGCTCGGAGGTCTGCAGGGACGTGAAGGAGGTCATGGAGGACCTCGAAATCGATGGGAGCAAGGTGACGCTGGTCTTTGCCAAACCCAAGGGTGAACAAGGGCCTGGTGGAGAAGGGGCGGCATCCAACAAGAGTGTCAGGGGGAAGCCCCGTGGGAGAGGAGGTGCTCGGGGCAGGGGTCAAGCAGGAGGCCTCAGGGGTGGACGAGGTGAGGTCATATGTAGGAGCTCCAACTGAAGTTGGGCAGCTGCTGAGTGCATCACACACTTAATGACATACATATACATATATATATGTATGTATATGTATATGTATGTATATGTATATGTATGTATGTATATGTATGTATATGTATGTGTATATGTATGTATGTATGTGTATATGTATGTATGTATGTATATGTATATGTATGTATATGTATGTATATGTATATGTATGTATATGTATATGTATGTATATGTATATGTATATGTATGTATATGTATATGTATGTATATGTATGTATATATATGTATATGTATGTATATGTATATGTATGTATATATATGTATATGTATGTATATGTATATATTAGTAGTCCTAGGAATGACTATGGTTCTGGTACCAAAGATTTTTTTTTTACTTAATCCATTTTTATTTACAATTAATTCTACCAGCTTTGTAAGATCGTGTCATTTGTTATGTTTTTGTTTTTAGGCAGAAGTGGCCGCGGGAGGAAACCTTAAGACATGAAAGAAGTAAAGAAAGGTAGACGACGCAAACTGATGCTGCCAGTACCGGTGCTGTAGATACTGTGATGAGGAAGATGGAAGACTTCACACTCACAGGCGATCTGTGTACATGCATACCAGTGTCAGGGTTCATTATGAACTCCAATTTGCTGCATCACACAGAAAGCTGAATTACAGTTGAAGTGCAATTCAGAGCACTTCAAACTTATTCAGCATTTTTTTTATTTTATCAAAATATGCAAAGAGTTTCAAATTTGTTTATTTGTGACTCAAAAACATATTTCAAAATCTTCCATGTTTCGTCTGTGTATGTGGCTGAGTCTACCTTTCAGTTTTGTTGACTTAGTTTTTTTATGATGGCCCTGGTGCCTGCCACTGAGCTATAATTCAACATTTGAACAACTTCAAAAGTTTGAGGGGCACCTAACTCCAATCAAACATTTAAAAGACTGTTTTTAGTTCAGCTTGTAAAAATGTTCTACCGCAATGTTCTTACAGTTGTTTTAGTCTGTTAATTTACTCTTACCTTTTTATTTTTCGATGTGCAAAGGGTACATGCAATTAAAAGATAAGACATTGTGGATTTTCAGATTTATTTATTTTGTAAGTATTTTAGGTCGGGTATACATCTTTTCATGTTTCAGAGACCATTATTTGCAAATACGTTTGTGAGAGTATTTCCACCATTGATTAAGATGAACAAAATTACTATTGAATTCTGATTCTGAATAAATCCTTAAAATACCAAGCTATATTGTGTGTTGTAACAGAGAAACACATTTACAATAAGCCTACTCAACAATGGCTTGAAATGTAAAAGAGGTGCGTTTTGAGTGGCTCACCTGTGATGCAAAGCACAGGCCTGGTTTAAGGCCATTGTTGGACAGCTGGACAGTCGGGAACAGGTACTCGTTAATTAAGCACCTGACTGCAAAAACTGCTGCAGGTTTTTTTTTCTGTAAGCCTCTGCCAGCTTTGCACACCTGGATTTGGGCCGTTTATCCTACTCTTCCTTACAGAGCTCTGTCAAACTGGATGGGAAGCATCGGTGAACTGGGATCTTTAGGTCTTCAGGCAGATTTTCAATGGGGTTCAAGTCTGGACATTGAAGGGCATTCACAGTCCAGAAGCCACTCCAGCGTTGTCTTTGTTACGGTGGAAGATGAACATTTGCCCACAGGCTGGGGCAGGCGCGCAGATGGCACTAGGGACGGGGGGGACATGACCCCCCTAGATTCATAGAGACCCGATCCGTCCCCCGCCCTCACTATCGCTACAAAAGGCGAAATAAATCGGTAAAACAGAGGACTAACCAGTGTTTACACTCACTCTGTGTATGTGTGCTACGACTCCTGAGTGACGCGTCGCCGGGGTCCTATGAGGAGCTGGTAGGTGCCTCAATCGTGCCTGTAGGAGCGGTAACCGGTTACCATAGTGATCATATACCATCTATGACTGAGCCGAGTCTGATTTTCTGATCTGAATCGACTGTATAAATGCCACATAAAGGTAAGGAAGAGACAAAAAACAATCACCTCGTTTTTTCAAAAAGCAAACAATGTAAGTATCCTATGCCTGTTGACTTTCCCAGATGTGGCAGATTAGATTTGTTAAGGGGAATAGTCTGACAATAATGGCAAGAAGGCTTTTGCACTTGTGGAGACCATAACTATGCATTAAGGTGAGTGGACAGAGGCAAATAATGAATGAACACAAAAAGAATGGTTGGATAAATCAAACAGAAATAATGTTTAATCTTATCATTTAACCCATTGTACTGTATAAATTGACTGAAGTATGTTCACTGTCGTGTAAGCCACTATAAAAATAATTATAACAAGTAAATTTGTGTGGTGCAAAGTTTATGCAAACAACAAATAAAGGCCTACCTATAACTTTTGACATCCTCTTATAGCAGGAAATCATGTTTGTTTTTTTATTGTACGGCAACGGAGGATATAGATTCTTAAATTAAATTAAATATGAAAAACATTTCTTAATATGTCATACATCATTTGAAAGATATTTCTAATCTGTAAATTGCAACAAACTTGTAATTAACACTTTTTGAGTTATTCTTAGACATTTTAAATAGTAGTTTTAGCCATTAATTCTCAGGAATATGTTGTATTTCACATTGTTTTGAAATTCTATAGAGGTATAGAGGGTTAACTGAAATTATAAGATTTAAAATGTTGTCCTCCTGGCCTGCAGGCAATTTCTGATGACAGTAACCCAGGCAGCAATGAGTCGGCGGACCGGAGGCGGTCCACCAGAGACAGTAGAAGCGTCAGAATGTCTTAATCGCAAACACGTTTGCCGGCTCACCGCCGTCTTCCTACCGCCTGTATTCTGAGGCCGGACCGTGGGCCAACCGCCGTTCCACCGCCGTTATACAGAAGGCGGACCTTCCGCGGCAAACGCTATTTTCGAGCGATCTGCCGCTTTTATATATATATTTAATATTAATAGCATGCAGTTTATCGAGAATAATGATTGATCAAACCAGACAAGTTTCCATTTGGTGTTTTAATTCCACATTTCAAAGTACAGTAACTGTCATTCAAACAAGATGTGTCAGATCACTGAAATAAATAACAGGCAGAAAAAAATATACATTTAAATACACACTACAGAACATGCAGGCCATACAGAAAAAAACAGTCATACAAGCAAATTATAACACAAACACAATAATTGTTAATAATATAAAGAGGTCAGCTCTGGGATGAAAATTATTACCAGTAAACATAACAAGTAATGAGGATATTTGGTACCAAAGAATGTGCAGGATACCAAATAAATCGAGGTATAACATCACATTTTCAAGCCATTTCTAACAACAGGAAAAGTGATAGTAATTTATAGTAAAGCTCTAGAGTAGAATAGACCGTTATAATGGCATTGCTGACCTGGAGCACAAGATTTACACTGTGCTACAATAAGATCTGTGTCTCTTGTATCTGTGCTAAACAAAACATGACATATATATTTATATAAAAATACAGAGGTAAAAACAGTAGTAGAACAGACCATTATAACTGCAATGCTGACCTGTGGCACAAGGATTTACAAGCTATTTTTAACAATAGAATAACAGTTAAGCACTGTGATGGAATGATAAAATGCTGATGTTAAAAACAGAGTAAGTAGAATATTTGGTACCAGGTAATGTGCAATATCAAGTATCAGAGGTATGAAATAGTATTTCCAAGCTATTATTAATAGCATAACAGTTAAGCACACTGATGAAATGAAAGTCGAATTTTGGTACTAGTTAATGTTTAATATCAAGTAACAGGTATGAAATAGGATTTACAAACTATAATAGAATCGTTAAGACGGAATGAAATAAGTCAATACTAAAGTTAAAATAAAAAAAAAACAGAGTGGATTTGGTGAGTGTAGTCTGGCACTTCTGGCTTCTTGATGTTACTGACTGCAGGATAAAGAAAGTGTTCCAGTTCAGTGATGCTGGGGTGTCAGTAGTCAGCCTAGGTTTAAGGGGTCGGCTGTGAGTTCTTCTCAGCTGTACGGCGCCTTTATCTGCCTTCACGGTCAGATTCTCCTTTCAGATAACGCACCTACAGGGGTTCCCAGAAAATAGGAATAAAGTAGCCAGTCCTGGTCCCTCAAATACTAAACTACGACATTTATATCTAGGTCTACTACATGTACAGATATTGCAAGTTGCAAGTTGTACCTGATTGCCCAGTGAGAGCAAACATCTTCAACATTGTCCCTACTAGCTTCACCTGCTCTTGAAGTGAGCCGCTGTCATCCGAAGCTACAAAATCAAAGGCATATGGTAATTCTGAACCTACATTACACACAAAAAAGTTACATTTAAGAGAGTGCACGTTCTCACCTGCTTGTGCATTGCATTCCCTCAGGGCTTGGTTCTCCTCCCTCAGAGCTTGGTTTTCATTCTGGAGTCTCTGGAAATCTACATAAAAAATTTGAGAAAACAACTACTAAAGGCAATATTTTCAATACTGTTAAAACACTGGACAATAAGACATAGGCCTAGAATATACCTTCATAGCTGAAAACTTTGTGCTGTACACAACATGCCAGGGACGTCCAAGGGCCAATAACAAAACAATGACTTTCTCCTATTGATAATCATTGACGTAAAAATATGTTTGAAGTAACTGCATACATTTAATGAATTGGACTTAAATGTAAAACTTAGTTTAGCGCAACGTATTACATTCCTCCAGCGTTTTCACCCATATACTGCCAGGGTAAATTTGCTGCTGGTGGTGTAAAGCTTAGTACTTGACGAACAAACAGAATAGCTTTAATTTCACTGCAGAGATTGCATATTCAGTAATGAAACAATAATTGAACTGTGCAAAGCTAATGATATGTACAACACACATCGACACCTTTTATCCAGAAAGTCAAGTGCCCTAATGAAAAACTGATTATGGATAAAAGGATTCCTAATCTTAAATAGAAGCAATAGTTTCCAAGACAAAAAACATCACAAATAACATCACTTACTTGTACTCAAACTCTTGGCTCTGTGAAGTGGAGTCTGGATTACTGGGGAGAAACCTGGTTCTGAGAAAGAGGGAACAGAAATTTGAAAATCTAACAAAGTGTATAGTTTAGTTACAGGATCACAAATTAAGCATCACAGCAATACATTTTACATACCAGCTCTGAAGTCTACAGATGGCTCAACATTTTCCTGGTTTACTGGAATCGTTGCAACTTCTGTAGCATGTAGTGATTCAAGTGAATGTCCTGTTTGTCCCTCTCAACTCTTTTTAATATTATTTTCCTTTTGGCCCAGTAACTAGACATTGTGACTAACAATGCATTTACCTTCAAAGCCAAAACGATTGTTATGGTGTAAGCACAATGCTTTTTAGTTTCCACACGCAGTCCACAAACACTTGAAAATGCCCACATTTTATACAGACATTATAGCCTACGTGTAATAATATACATGCCCGCTCATTTTAAGATGCCCATCAACATTAAAATTCAGGCCATGCCACTGTTATAGTCAAATTCCCTTACATCTATTTACCAGACGTATTCAGTAATGATAAAGGTCACATTTCTAACAAGAAAAAAAACAAAACAATATGCAACCAAGGCCAAATTCTGACAAACAAAAGATTAATTCATTAAATTTGTAACTTAATCGTTATAGATCTTAGTGAAACTGAATATAAAGAGATTACTTTCTTACCTTTCCTAGTGGTTCTTAAAATAACAAATGAAATTTGACGTTGTTGCATATTTTGCATCTGGCAAATCTTTCACACGGTCCAGTTCAAAGTCCTTGTATCCAAACGATACTATTTGTGGAGCTTGACTAACGTTACTGTCTGCCATGTTTGGCGCGGTTTGAATTGTGCAGCGTTAAAGGCACATACGCTGATTAGTGGTGCTGATGTCACAACATATAAAATAATTTTGTTTGTTTATTATAAGTTCAAGTCATTGTCGAGTCTTCCACTTCAAGTCAAGTCAAGTCTCAAGTAACTTGTTCTCAAGTCAAAGTCAATTTCATACTTTAATCAAGCAAGTCACAAGTCCTAGCTAACACTTACTAGCCGCTCTAGCTACTGGACTAGCAGCATACTTGTTCAGGCAAACAAAATAATTTAAACAACATATATACATCGTTATTTTTGTAAGAAAACACTAAAAGTTAAACTTAGTCTTTCTAGATGTAAAGCTTTTGCTACCTATTATAGTTCTTAAAAATTCTACAACATTGCGTAAACAAGGCTACTTTAGCTAGTTAGTCAAGAACAAAGATGACTACACATTTTAAATATATAAACTAAAAACAATGTAAACATAATATTGTGTTACACAAAAAGGAAACATGCACTTACTTAAACAATGGTAGTCGAGGACTTTGCTAGCTAGCAAGCTGCAGGCTGTAACTCGCGATTGAGCGACGAACTGATGCGAATGTGTGTCCAAACCAACATGGCCGGTCGATTTTGAGAGTAGCCTTGTATTTAAAAGCGTCTTGCAAACGTTTCATCCCCGCCACCAGGACGCACCTATAGCCGACAGCTTAGGGCCGGCGGCAAAAAAAAGCTGTGCGGATATTTTTTGCTATCTGGGAAGGCAGGCCCAAGTCAGTCAAGTGAGGATCTGCAGGAGGGCAGCCACAGTAGATAAAGACAGCTTTTTAGTGCAAATCATTAGCCCAAATTATGCAAAGTAATTACCTACTTGAGCACTAGTTAGCCCAAATTACACAAAATAACGAATTGAGTTTAAATCATTTGCTGACAGCTTGGTCCCCCCCAGTTAAAAAATCCTATCTGCGCCCCTGGGCTGGGGTCCTGTGCGCTCTGGATCAGGTTCTCTTCAAAGAGCTCTGTAATTTGCTCAGTTCACCTTTCCTTCAGTCCTTAAGCGCTGAGAACCATCCCCATTACATGACGCTCAAAACATTGACGGATTAAAAAAATATTATCATCATAACAATAAGTTGTCCCACCTAGTTTAATACGGTAATTAAAATGCTGTGATTGTTAATTATGTATGTACTTTAATTTGCCACATATTATTTTAGTCTATGGTCACATTGTCCATTATATCAGTTGGTATAATGTAAGCTTACTGTCGAATGCTGCAGGCTGCCTTCTGTTGGATAGTATCGGAAGACAGTTATTGATTTTTGAATGGAACTTTTTCTTTCCCTCCAAGAGAACAGCCTTCCATACAAGTGAACAAGATGCACGTTAAGATGGATAACGCAAGCCTACTCTTTGAGGTTTGCTACTATCCACTTGAACAGTTCTGTCTTTCACATAACTTTTGACGGGATAGAGAAGCATACGAAAATGTTGTAGAGTACGCAAAATGTCTACTTTAATGACCTCACATCCTGTTTTCCCACTTCCACCCCAATAATCGCGAATGAACCAGTTTCGGACGGTCGGTACCCCGCATGGAATACTGCACAGCACATTGTCAATATTGCACACGCGCCCTTTCTGTGGACACTTCCCAGGTCACAGAAGTTGAAGATATTTGTGAGTGCGCGGTGAAATTCGGAATCCGTATTTCTTCATCAATATGGGTGATTTCTGACATCAAGGAGCCAGAGGGTTCTTGTAAGTATTTTACACGTTTATAAGGAAATACATATTTTTTATTGCCAACAAGAAGCCGGTGAATGAACATTATTTGAGATATTTCTTAATTCTTACGTCATACTGTCCTGTTACAAGTTCTAAATGTATCTCGCTCACTTAAGCAGTACGGGTGGAATGTAACGAAAAAATACATAACAGTTTGTGCAAGTTGGAAACTGCTACCTTTTTTCGTTTATAATGCTGTAACAATATTATTATGATTCTGTAAACACCGTATTTTCCATATATATTTGAATGGATTTTAAAGGGGCAAGATTACATTTTCTTAAAGGGGAAGTTAACGCATTTTAACGTTTTGGTTCATTTTCACATTGCTTGTAGTCTAAAGAAAGATAACTCAACATGCAATAATTTTAAAGACTATACTAGACTATACTACTATACTAGCAGTTCCTGTAAGGACATCCGTTAACTGAAATAACCCCATTATCCCCTAATCTATGGACTTCACATGACTGGGAATAGTGAAATGTGTGTGTCACAGGTGCCTTAAAACGGTAAAGGGTGTAGATAAAAAAAAAACATAGATAAAACATTATCTGGTGTGAGTAAGCGTGCCGCACAAGCCCTGAAAAGTGAAGCCAAAACGTCTCGATCGCCCCCTGGTGAGTGGTCCTAGTATAGGTCATAAACCCCGCCTCCCCATGTTATTCAATGGGACACGAGACCAACTAAACAATTAAATTACCCTTCAAATATCTTTTTTCCGAAGCTGGTTTCAGTCATTTAATGTAGTTTGTATCACGCTAATGTAAATTCAAGAGTTTGTTTTTAAAATAAGTTGGTTTTTAGTTAGTTATTTAATGCTCTAAAAACAGTGGTGTGACGTCGTGATTGTCAGCTGTGATTGACAGCTATCTGAGCCGAGGAGCCACTGAAGCGCCAACAGGCTTTTTTCGCCATCTTCGGAGGACTAAGGAGATTGGAGCTTTAAATTTAATCTCTAAATTTCTATAATTGATATAATTTCACACGGACATAATGGGTTGTTCTGCAGTAGATTGTGCTAACCGATCTGGCATTTCCAATCGATCTTTGAATTTTTTTTGGTAAGTTACATTTATAAGCTATTTAATTAGTAAATAAATGTAATGGGCTAGCTAACGTTAGCTAAAAGACAACAAGCCTCGTTAATAGCCATGTTAATAGCTAGCAGGTGATCGTTAGCTAGAAGTTACCAATTATTTTTGTATTAGGCCTATTCTAAAATAAGGTTAAACATGATGTAAGTTAGGCTATAACATATCGTCTAGGTTTAACAAGCAACGGTTGTACTGTACTTGGACTTGATTGAACTCTGTTTAAATGTGTGGTTAGTAGGCTACTTGTATTTACCTTATTTTAATGTGGTTGGAGTGGAACGGAGCAGACAGAGTTCACAGGAGCAGGACTCCACTTCCAAAACAGTGCAGCGTGTGCTTGCGATTGATTACCATATGCGCATTCTGCGAGGGAGAGTGAGGGCGGGGCACAGGGGCCGTTGATTTCCCGGCTTTACGGCTTTACTTCCTGCTCGCTACTGCGCAGAACTGGTCCCAAGATCGCTATCTGCGCAGATGCAAGTCCAAGATGTCAGCGCCATATCGGGACACTGGCGGCTTCAGTTTTCACCAATGGAAAAGAGCGAAGGGGCGTCGTCCATTTTTTTTTTACAGTATATGGGTGTGAGCAATAATGATCTCAGACGGGGCACTTGTCATTTGCACAGAATTGATCATCCTGTTGATAGTGGCCTTTGGAATGTTGTCCCGCTCCTCTCCAATGGCTGTGCAAAGTTGCTGGTTACTGGCAGGAACTTGAGAACATTTCATCTCGTCACAGTATTTACATGCATTTGACAACATGCAATTGTTCAATGTCTGCAGCCTACCCCGGCCTATTTCACAACCCCTCTGCCACAACGGGGGCACCATGTTCACAACGCTGACATTGGAAAACTCCTCACACACACAACTCCTTACCCTCTGCCGCCATTTGCCTGGTACAATTAAAACTGGGATTTATCAGTGAAGAGGACTCTTCTCTGCAGCGTGTCAGTGTCCGTCACAGGTGAGCATTTTCCCATTGAAGTCGGTTGTGACACCTGGCTGGAGTCGGCTCAAAACCATGTTGAGTCGGCTCAAAACCATGTTGAGGACAACTAGCACATGGAAGAGCTTCCCTGAGATGGTTTCTGACGATTTGCGCAAAACAGTTCTTCAAACCCCCAGTTTCATCAGCTGTCCTGAGAGGGGCTGGTCTCGGAATGTCCAGCGGGTGAGGAAATTGGATGTGTAAGAACTGGGCTGGCGTGGTCTTTTGTCAAGTTGGACGCGCTGCCCAATTCTCTAAGACGACATTGGTCGCAGCTGATGGTGGAGAAATTGACATTCAATTCTCTGGCAAAAGTTCTGGTGGACGGACAGTCCTGGAGACGGCGTGTCAACAGTGAGCTTCGTAACCAGAGTCATCTGTGGCGTGTGACGTTTTAAAGTGGCCCCTGTTTAATGCGCCCTGTGGCTACATCATTATCATGCTTTTCAATCCGCTTCTTGATGTGCCCACAAATGCCAGGTGGACAGAGGATCTTGTTGAAATATAAATCCTCCCTAACAGGACCTAAAAGGGGTCCTGATTCTGGACTCTGATTAAA
The DNA here is from genome assembly GCF_011004845.1 of Esox lucius. NCBI lineage: Eukaryota > Metazoa > Chordata > Actinopteri > Esociformes > Esocidae > Esox > Esox lucius. The sequence continues at coordinate 28,667,030 of NC_047571.1, forward strand.
AGTAGTAATTGATCATCAATTTTGTTATTATGAAATGCATTATTTATTATGATTTTATTCTGAAAGTTATATTTAGACATACATTTTTATGTATTAAAATTATTGCTGTTTCTCTTTGTCATTTCCACCTTCGTTCTCCGCTATATTTAATCTTGTATGTAAATTGCTTTGGAGACGTGGCCCAGCAAGAAAATCTATTCACCTCAGACAGTCTAGAAGAATGCTTCCAACTTTAGTGTACTTGCTTGGTTTTAGCACATCAAGCATGACTTGTGATATAGCCCTTATAAAATAAATATTGCATTCAGAGTTCATTATGACTGCAATATAACTGCAGCATGGTGCAACTTCTTTGTTTTGTAATAGAGATAACCAGCAGGTAGGCTGATTTTACATTGTACGGCTAAATTATTACCTAAATTAGTCACGGCGGAGGAATGGATAGTTTGGTTGTGTGTCGCCTGGTCAGTCATATAGTCATTTTTGTAGCACTGGGGGAAAAAAATGAATCCATACCCAAAATGTAATGAACATACCTACTGGTTACATGCGTGACAGGTCGTGGTTGTTGTTCTAATTCATTGCTAAGCACTACAGTTTCAGGCTTGTCTGGAGTACATCACCCTTACCTGGGGCGTGTTGGTTAGGCCTGCTGGTCCACGCCTCTGAGAGGCAAGTTATATAGAAGTTGATTTATAAGTAATATAAAAGTTTATATAAGTTTACATACATTTTTTTTTGTTTGCCCTTGTTTCACATTTTGTTCAGTGAGAAACGCTAGGAACCATGACTGAATGTAAACATGAGTTTGTTTCAGGCTGTGGTTGGATTTGGCTGTCTCATGTCTGTGTGTGTGTGTGTGTGTCTCGTGTCTGTGTGTGTGTGTCTGTGGGTGTGTTTGCAAATGGGAAGAGCTAGCCAAATTATTTTTGATAATTTGCTTCAGCTGGCTGGTGTGGAACCATGGCAAATTTGGTTTGACTTGGATAGCCTGCGTGTGTAATTTAATGACACTGCATACAAAAACCCTTGTATTAAGACAGGACGGATCTTAACAGACATTCCAACACAGCATGTGTCAGTGTGTCTCCAAATCTGCACCCCCCCACCTTCACCCCCACCTCCCCCTGGGGCAGAAACAGAGCACATGAAGCTTCCAGCACACAGCACGGCATACAGAATGAAGGACCACCCTGTGTCAGACCTAGTCAACACTTTCTGGCACATCTGCTGTGTGAAATGCTCTGGCATTCATGCAAACGGTCCCTCGCCATTTCAGATTCAGTGACACATCCTAACGTTTGAAAAGTAATCATTTAAAACATTTCCAATCAGTTGTGTTGTTACACATACTGTATGTGACTGTGCTCATCACTCTCGCCATGATAGTTTCTGTTTCCCCTCGACTTTAAGAAAATGGAACCACACTCTCCTGTAGCGGCTCCACAAATACAATAGTTATTTACAGACAAGCAGTTCAGATATGCTGTATAATAATGCGTTTGATTAGAGTAACGAAAAAGTTAACAGGTTTCGCAAATCGCAATCCAGGCAATAGCCTACCTCCAACGTCCCAAATAAAGCTGGAAAAGGTTTTAGCCCAAATCAAATCTCAATACTTGGCAGTGTAGAGTTTAATTGGAAATAATTCAATTCCGGCCTAGCGGAAGCTGTCAAAATAATGTTTCAGTCCTTCGTCACGTCAAGATGCTGGTTCATCGTCAGACGTCTTTCTCAGCTTCTGGTCATCATCTGCTGTCAGATGTGAAAGACAATGTCAGCGTCCTGGGCCAAGGATCTCAAACTCTGATCTTTGAAGAGCAACTCGCAGTGCAGTTTTTCTTTCCTGCACAGCTAATCATTATCCAAAGTTAAGACTGTGATTTATTAAATGTGCGTTACTGATGGGCTGGAGCAAACTCCTTCCTGTTCAAAGGCAAACAAAACACAGTGTGTCTGTGTCAGTACTTACTCAACACATTCAAGATGAAAAATAGTCAAAAGAAATAAGAATGAAAATAGTCTCTGTCTTACCACATTACTGCTTTAGTGGGAGATGTCAACAGTTGAGCGATTTGCCTCATTTTACTAAGGACGTTTTAATAAGGGAACATGAGACATGAAATGCAATGTGTGATACGTTAATCCTCTGCATGTGTTTGGCAGATGAGTGCACTTCCTTTCAACGTTATCAATCCAGCCTTTAAACATACTCACAACAGGAGTGGAGAAACTGCTAATTGTCAGTAGAAAAGTGTATTGTTTTTACTGTTGTACAACAAGGCCTGCTTGGACAAATCAATTTTCTCAGTAGAGTAATGGATTGCAATGTTTATGGAACTATGTGTTTAGAGTATTATTCTTTTTTTTCCTCAGTTAAGTGGCTGAGAATGAATTGTCATTTACAATGAGGAACTGGCCAAATGCATAAAGATTGCAAGATATCATTCATTACACAAACCCTATTAAAACAATAGAATAAACAGGCAAAAGATCAACAACTATAGTATACAGATGGATGAGATGCTTAGTAGATGCAGTGATCAGATAGCATCTCAGATTATTCATTTTATAAAGTAAAGAATAATGAAAGTTGCCAATGTTGATGGTCTTTTTCAGGTCGTTCCACTCATCGGCAGCAGAGAACTGAAAATAAACCAAAGTAATAATGGATGAGTGATCAGTGTGAGACGTTAGCCAGAGTGTTTGCATTCAGATTGGCAGGTGTTGAGGAGCGAGCTAAGGGAACGGGTTTTACCAGTCTGGAAAACCAAAAAAATCATCCCAATCTGGGACTTGTAGACAAGCTGTTACCAGTGACTCTGGTGTTGTGTGTACAGCGCCCATTTTCCAGAGTGTAAAGGTCACACTGATCAGTGTTGTAGGGGCCACTCGTGTGAAAGCTGATGTCTTTCTGGTTAGCTACATCTAATTTATGGAGGTTACCATTCGAGGCAATTGTGTCAATTGTGTTGCCAAAGTCCAAGAGGGCAATTGGCCGCATGGGTGAAGGATTCTTTGTTGCGAAACTGGACACCAATTATGGATTTTATTTATGACTGGAAGGGGCTGATGTGGGTCTGAAATGAGACGTCAACTTCCAACCAAATACTAATAAATACTATGAGGTATCCACTACTCTGACTCAGATCTGTTTAAGGTAAGGATGTTTCTGGGGCAAGTGCAGAATATTGAATTGTAATTAATTATATAATTGTATATTACTGTCTCTGCGCTTAACTTGTATTGTATTTAATTTTTTACCTTATATTTTTCATTATTTAATTCTGTCTTTGCTCTGTACTTGTTTCTTGATGTTCTGTATAATGTCATTTGGTGACAATTTCTCCAGTTGCAACTTGTGCTGAATGCCAGAAAGACACAATTCATGTTTTACAACCTCAGGGCAGACAAACAGTGTGACTTGGAGATTTTAACTTCTGATAGTAAGTGCATTGAAAGGGTGTCCTTTTAATCATCACATTGACACTATCCAAAAAGCTACAAGTGAAATCAGGTTTTTATTTTAGAAATGAATTGTGTATTTCTATAGCAAATATCAGTTTCTCATAATGCTCTTTGGTCTTGGAATGAGCTGCAAAATTATTTAAAACAGGAGGAGCAGGTACAGTGAGGAGAACAATGATTTGATACACTGCCAATTTTGCAGGTTTTCCCACTTACAAAGCATGTAGAAACCTTTGTTTGCAATTACAGAGATCATACGTTTCCTGTAGTTCTTGACCAGGTTTGCAAACACTGCAGCAGGGATTTTGGCCCACTCCTCCACACAGACCTTCTCCAGATCCTTCAGGTTTCGGGGCTGTCGCTGGGCAATACAGACTTTCAGCTCCCTCCAAAGATTTTCTATAGGGTTCAGGTCTGGAGACAGACTAGGCAACTCCAGGACCTTGAGATGCTTCTTATTCCAGGACCTTGAGATCTCCTTAGTTGCCCTGGCTGTATGTTTCGGGTCGTTGTCATGCTGGAAGACCCAGCCACGACCCATCTTCAATGCTCTTACTGAGGGAAGGAGGTTGTTGGCCAAGATCTCGTGATACATGGCCCATCCATCCTCCACTCAATACGGTGCAGTTGTCCTGTCCCCATTGCAGAAAAGCATCCCCAAAGAATGATGTTTCCACCTCCATTCTTCATGGTTGGGATGGTTTACTTGGGATTGTACTCATTCTTCTTTTTCCTCCAAACACGGCGAGTGGAGTTTAGACCAAAAAGCTAAATTTGTGTCTCATCAGACCACATGACTTTCTCCCATTCCTCCTCTGGATCATCCAGATGGTCATTGGCAAACTTCAGACGAGCCTGGACATGCGCTGGCTTGAGCAGGGGGACCTTGCGGGCACTGCAGGATTTTAATCCATGACAGCGTAGTGTGTTACTAATGGTTTTCTTTTAGACTGTGGTCCCAGCTCTCTTCAGGTCATTGACCAGGTCCTGCCGTGTAGTTCTGGGCTGATCCCTCACCTTCCTCATGATCATTGATGCCCCACCAGGTGAGATCTTGGATGGAGCTTCAGACCGAGGGAGATTGACCGTCATCTTGAACTTCTTCCATTTTCTAATAATTGCGCCAACAGTTGTTGCCTTCTCACCAAGCTGCTTGCCTATTGTCCTGTAGCCCATCCCAGCCTTGTGCAGGTCTACAATTTTATCCCTGATGTCCTTACACAGCTCTCTGGTCTTGGCCATTGTGGAGAGGTTGGAGTCTGTTTGATTGAGTGTGTGGACAGGTGTCTTTTATACAGGTAACGAGTTCAAACAGATGCAGTTAACACAGGTAATGAGTGGAGAACAGGAGGGCTTCTTAAAGAAAAACTAACAGGTCTGTGAGAGACAGAATTCTTACTGGTTGGTAGGTGATCAAATACTTATGTCATGCAATAAAATGCTAATTCATTATTTACAAATCATACAATGTGATCACAGTTTAAATGTACCTATGATAAAAATTACAGACCTCTACATGCTTTGTAAGTAGGAAAACCTGCAAGTACTTGTTCTCCCCACTCTATCTCAGACTCAACTTAAAGTATTGATAAATAAAAAATATTGTTGGCCGGTGTGATTTTTAATTGTGTTTTTGAGTTTTGGTCTTGTATTGTGGTCTTGTATTGTATGTACATGCTGACTTTTGTTACTTCCTGCTGACCTACTTGTCAGTTGCCCTTAGAAAAAGAGGTTTTAACCTCAAAGGTTTTCTCCTGGTTAAATAACGGTTTAATAATAAAAAAGGGTATAGTATAGGATAATTCCATAGTAAAATAATTGAAATTATCAGGTGCTCAAAGATACGCCTGAGTTCCATTTCCCCACATTCAGGATTGTGATGGAAAGAAAATACGACTGCCTCTAGGGAGGTTATCATCTGCCTTGTTCAACCAACCCAGTAAATATGAAGGAGTTAACGCTTTCAAGGCGAAGTCTCTCTTCACAAATGGGAAAAATCTCGTATGGAGCGTCTTTAACTTACTCAATGAGAAAGACAGTGAAGCGAGAGATGGAGGGGCTGTCCGGACAGACTTCACTCTCTTGTTTTGACCACTGTGACAGAAAGTGGAAAATAAAACAATGAGCAGAACATATGCCAGGGGGATGTTAGTAGCAGGTCACCTGACTCGTTTATGACTACTCCTTTGTGTCATTGATACTGACACTGTGATTGGAGATGATTTAGTCACTCATGGTTTTGATTTCGCCACAAACCATGTAATGGAAAACAACTTTAATGATGCCAATAAATTTTGTAGCAAATGAGAGGACAAAAGAATACTTTGCTTTGTGTTGTCAGGAAATCGCACCCTGGGTTGTAATAAAAATAATTAGCCTACTGTCGTATTGTTAAGAACTGCCGCGGAATACACACTAACGAATAAACAGTTTGTGTTTGAATTACCTTGTGAATGCCTGATATTGTAAGGTAGTTTTATAACTTGGATCGTTGTGTTGGCAATTGTAAAAAGCTTTCAGAGGATTTACACCTGTCTCATATTGTAATTTTGAAAGGGACGCTTTTGGATTGTGTAAACGACCACATAATTTGGGATTGAACATCATTCAACAATGTGAGTGTTTGCTTCAGCGAAAGGATAAATTAAAAAGCAGTCATTAAACTTGACATTGACATTACTGAGCAACTTTTCACATTGAATTGAGTTGTGTTACCTCTAGTTAGAACTCTCAAACCTTGGATTTGTTCTTTCTGATGCTTCACCGAGCCCAACATATCAATACATCTTATTCTGTTTCTGAGTGTATCTAAAACATTTGATTTGATTTGATTATGACGATTGCCACAAAAAGAAATAAAATGCCCATAAAACCAACAGTCCTATGTTTGGATCAGTCTTGTAAGGTTATGGTTACTATGGCAATGCTTTTTGTATTTGATATTTGTTACAAACATTTCAATTTGGCAACATCTGTTCTGGCCAGTTGGCACTAGTATAAAGGGTTAAAATGGAACAATGGATACAACTGGGAGGCTCCTGGGATATCCAGAGAGACTAGCTGGAACTTGACAGCATTCCATCCAGAAACTGCAGAATCCGCCTGAAGCCAAGCCGTTCGTGTCCAGGTGGAACAGGTTTTTGGGATCTTTGAGTTTCAAGACAAATAATGCAAGTTAGAAACATAAAGGGGCAAAAATCTGATATCTGAACAGGAATATTTAAAGATGCTAAGTACTATGTGTCCTCTTCTTCCAGTTGGGCCTTTGAACGCTTCTGACAGAATGGAGAGGAAAGACGTGAAAATCATCAATCAGGGCCTGGAGGATGAGATGGTGAGTTCCATAACACTGCACACGCCTCTTCAAAGACCATTTATCTGGCAAGACCGTAAAGGCCCCAGTGTGGCACATTGAACAGTTTGTCTCACACAGTCGTGCTCACACACTTAGAATTTTTCATTTCAGAAACAAAAAACAGGGGGAGAGTGGTAACATTACCCTGGGACAAGGGCAGGTGTGCGAACCCCTGACAAATCCCAGTGTGAACACAAACATAACTGAAGCCAGAAAACAAATTATGTGAATGATCTGCTAAACTCCACACCGTCCGAACACAAAATTGCACAACACACGCACACATGGTCATCGTGCACCCACTCTCAAGTGGAAGTATAAATTAAGCCTGAGTCCATATATCTGTGCGGGGTAGGGAGGCGACTGGTAAGAAAACATTGTGAAACTCCGCCTATCCCGGCTGATGTCAATCCATCCTTCCCGATCTACGGAGTGCCCGGGGTGGTGTCTAGGGTGCCTTGGCTTCGCTCGAAGACAACGTCACAGCCCCTTGTGTCCTCATACCCAGCCCACCGTAACCGGCGTGTTTTGTGCCCGCAGGAGGTGTGGGGCTACAGGCGTTGTCCCTGGAAGATGGTCCTGGTGGGCGTGGGAACGGTGTGTACCGGTGGGCTGCTGCTCCTGCTGCTCTACTGGCTGCCCGAGTGGGGTGTGAAAGGGACGTGCTCTCGCAGCGCCACCATCACGGAGGCCCAGATACTGCTGCTACGATCTACGGTGCACTTCCTGTCCACCCACCCACCCCCCTGGTGACCGTCATTTACGAGTCATTTTCACATTCCTCTCTGTTGACCCCCGTTTCATTCTCACAGGACGAGTTCAGAAGATGGTTCCGGGTCAAGCTGCGTGTGATGCTAGCCCCGGGGGAGGGGCCGTTTGACCCCGTAACTCCACACGTGCCTGGTGGAGACGGCCAGGGCACACAGGCCTTGGGTGCTTTTCAGGACGAGCCGCAGGAGAAATGCGTCCACCTCCAGCCTGCCCAGGTGTGTTGAAGGAAGGCATCCAGGAATATATAGAGACACTATATTGATACAGATGTTGTTGCCATCTAAGGTGCTCGACTCCAAGGCTCTCTCAGTTGATTCTGGAACGTTCCTTGCTGATCTGAAAACGTCCACCGTTCTTTCTTTCTGTCAGATTCTATACTTCAGCCACCACAGCACAAAATACTACTGGAATGAGCTGCTACAGAATTTTGAAGTGTTTAAGTAAGAGAGCCCTATTGCAAAAACACACTTTGGAAGACTTTCATGAACCCCCATTATTGCTTGAATGTACAGATACCTTTGCACCAATGGACATTCTCTATCATCCTTGCGTGAAAGGTGGTTAGTATTCAGTGTTACCCTGGCGGTGATTGTGTGTGTTGCTCTTCTAGAGGCTTGGAGGATATCAGGGTGACTTGTTCCAGTATCCACACTGACCACAGCTCCGGCCTTAGCAGAATGCTACAGGACTACAGGTAACCGGCATTACCCACAATGCCTTACTCCCATGTAAAATATATCCTTTACTATCTTCACTCCTAGACATGGCCTGATACAGGACTGCAGGTAGCCTACATTAGCCACAACCCCTTACTCCCAAATGAAGTACATTTACCTTATGCAACACCAGCCTCACTGTTTTTTTATTTTTTATTTGAAAATGTACACAGAAGACTAGACCAATTCTAATGTATGAAAAGGCTTATTCATTCACATCAATCGTGTGAAATCATTCCTAATAAATGTGTATGTTTAATGATACGTTTGTTGTGTACTAGATCAAAAAACCATTGCTTTCTGAGGACAGGAAATACATCTGCCGTGTATTACCCAAATTATTTCCTGCATTTAATGTAGTCACAGCAAAACTGTGAAAAACTGTGAAAAACGGCATCCAGGCTATCTTAGATATGGCTCAATATCACAAACATGACAGCATAAACTGAAATGTGTACACGTCTTAAAAATGCTGATGTGTTTTAATCTGGTTTCAACAGGAGGGTGTTCTTCGATGAGAACGAGATTGCAGTGAGGGTGCCTTCTGTGTTCAAGCTGCTAATTAAAGAGGTTGGTTAGTATGCTGTGTGTCCTGTCTATGAGGGCCGAGAATAAATAACCCTTTTTTTCACTGATCTCGTGACCTGACCCAGGAAAAATCCTGGAAAAAAATCACATGAAAACAGTTGTCTGTCTTCTGTCTAACAAACCCAGCTGTGTCCAGGCCTTAAAATGTACAACGCTAGCGGTTCACTAATCCCCCATCTTCCCTCCCTCATCCTCAGGTCCTGAATCCATTCTACATATTCCAGCTCTTCAGCGTGATCCTCTGGACTACTGAACAGTATTACTACTACGCCGCCACCATAGTCCTCATGTCCATCGTATCCATAGTTACCTCACTGTACACCATCAAGAAGGTGGGTGGCTGTCCTGGCACGCTCAGGGCGGCCGTGTTGCCCTGGGAGAGTTCTGCGTTACTCATTAACCGGCCCGAGCGGTGGATTTGGAGGGGTATGTGCGTTTGTGCATGTCTTCCGCTGACGTCCCCTCTCTCTGCTTGCAGCAATATGTCATGCTTCATGACATGGTGGCGACGCACAGTGTCATCCGCGTGTCCGTGTGCAGGGGAAATAAAGGTACTGGAAACTCCAGGAGGAGAATTCACTGTATCAGCCGGCGTTTCGGCGCTCACAACGTTTCTCCCCCGTGGTTTCTCCGTGGTTTCTCCGTTATTTCGGGGGGAAATCGAACAGAGACCTAGGCTTCTTTACCGTCAGTCTTGTATGACCGCGATAGAAAAAGAAAACATGAAAAACCCAAACATATTTAGCTTAAGGTTAGGGGGTGTACCTGACTGAATGAACCTACATTGTCTCTCCATACTGATGCCGATTTCATCTACTATGAATGTACGATAATCACTTTGACAATCAGCCTGCTGACATTGGTTGGTCCTCGACTGTGCAGGAAGCTCTCCCAGTGACGTCGAGGAGGCCATGTCCACAGAGCTGGTCCCTGGGGATGTCATCGTCATCCCGGCCAACGGGATAATCATGCCCTGTGATGCCGCGCTGATTCAGGGAACCTGCATTGTGAACGAGAGCATGCTGACAGGTGACTGTGTCGATGTGAACGGAGACACACTGTGGGACCGTTTCATCGGACCAGCGCGGCCCAGGACCGGCTAGGCAATGTCGGCGGGAAACCACACTTGCGGAAGTGCAGGAATTCCGCCGAACATAAGCCACTGAGACAGTAATGTAGTACGCACTGCTCGTGTGTTCGACGTTCGACATAATGCTTCTTATTGGTCTTCTTTCTCTGATAGGCGAGAGTGTGCCAGTCACCAAAACCAGCCTCCCCAGCTCAGGAGAGGAGGGGGCTGCCTGCTACAGCACAGAAGAACACAAGAGATACACGCTGTTCTGTGGCACGCACGTTATCCAGACCCGGTTCTACACAGGGGAGCTGGTCAAAGCCGTGGTCGTTCGGACTGGTGAGATACAGGTTTTTACGTGCTGCGTTTCCACTGAAATACTGCCTGCGTGTGAGTTCACTGGCATCCGTGTTTTGGTTAATGTACAGAGACAATGGGTCCATAAAGGCCGTAGATATTCAGCGACCGTTACGTCTGCGTAAGATTCCGGTGGCACGTGCTCGCTTTGACCCTTGACCGGGAGTCACACTTCATATCAGTTAACGTTTACAGCATATATTTAGGTTGTTTTCGCGCTTCGTTGGAGCGATGGGTTCGGAAGGGCAGAGGAGTGAGTTTCGGCTGAAAGAGCCGAGGGCCAGATTTGAACCCCGCGGCTGCAGGAGTAAATGTGCGCCCGAGGACCGTGGCGTGGACCGCAGGGCCACCGCGAGGCCTGAAACGTTATTTGGAATGTTTCCTCAGCGCATGTCTTTTTCCAGGCTTCAGCACAGAGAAGGGCCAGCTGGTGCGTTCCATCCTGCACCCCAAGCCCACTGACTTCAAGCTGTACAGAGACGCCTCTCGCTTCCTGCTCTGTCTTGTGGGCGTGGCCGGCATCGGCTTTGTCTACACCATTGTTCACAGCGTCCTGAACGAGGTACACAACACTCTGCGTGCCTCTGCAGGCGTGGGTCTTGTCAAGCTGGTTGAGCTCACCGCCTAAAATGAAGGTTCAATAGATATGAACAAATATTCACGCCCCTCCATGCGCAGGGGTTCTGCGCCAAACGTCTTCGAGTGGTCTTCTGTTTGCCTTCGAACAGGTTCCGGTCAAAACCATAGTGACTAAGTCTCTGGACATCATCACCATCACGGTGCCCCCGGCCCTGCCTGCAGCCATGACGGCAGGCATCGTTTACGCCCAGCGACGGCTGAAAAACGTTGGCATCTTCTGCATCAGCCCCCAGAGAATCAACATATGTGGTCAGCTCAACCTGGTCTGCTTCGACAAGGTACCGTCTTACCCGCTGTGACAAACAAATACACATCAAACGTCATGACAATTATCAGACTTCATGTCAAGTATCACGTTCCATGACAAATATCAGACTTAAAGAAAAAGATCAGACCTAACGACAAATATCGAACTTAATGACAGATTTCAGACTTCATGTCAGGTCTGTTACTTGCCATGAAGTCTGATATTTGTCATTAAGTCTGGTATTTGTCGTTTGTGGAAGAACACATTGTCATGGAATTTGATTCAGATTTCCTGTGTTCTTCCACAAATGTTGCGACTGGACTAGAATTCCTCCACTGCATTGCGGTAGACTTTGTAGGTTGCACATGGGAACTGCCTGCACATGTGAAGGAAGGTACAGTATTCTTCTGTCTGTTCCCCAACAGACCGGCACTCTGACTGAAGATGGTTTGGACCTTTGGGGGATCCAGAGAGCTGAAAAGGGCAGGTGAGAACCCGAGGGATATGTTTTTCCATGTCTTTCTTGGCTCTTCTGAGAGAGTTGTTAATTATCTTTGTGTCAGTGGATGAATACCAGAGCTCTTTTGTTTCTTACAGTGTTCTTTCCCAAACCCCACTCCTGCTCTCCTCATTGAACCCCATTATTTTCAAAGGATTGAAACACATTTACATACATATGATACATTTTCAAGCCTGTTTTGTAGTTACCTGTGAAGATATGCAGAGTCGGGAACCCATCATTTTCACATGAAAACTTATTTACTTTGCCCTGTTGTTAAAAAACACAAAACTTATCTCAGATCAGCTTCTTAAGGTACTGTGAATATATTCCCTTGGTTAGTTTCTCTGCCCCAGAGGGAGACCCGGGTGACGAGACCCTGGTCAAGTCCTCATTTGTGTCCTGCATGGCCACCTGTCACTCTCTGACCAAGATAGAGGGAGAACTTTCTGGAGACCCACTGGACCTCAAGATGTTCAACGCCACAGGCTGGGTCAGAATGTGTTTATGCTCTATCAACATTTTCTTAATGTTGTGTGCATGTTATGTTCTTCAACACTGTTTCAATGTTGTCACCAAGTTGTGTTAACGTCGTCTCAAGGCCATCTCTGTATTTCCTCAGCGTTGTCTCCATGCTTTCTCATTGGTGTCTTTATGTTTGTCGTAACTTTTCAGTGCTGTCTCTTTCCCTTATTGATGTTTTAACCAACTTGGTTATAGATTTTTTTAATCAAATTGTTATCAAAAAATTATAATTCAGTTTCTGTACGGATACTGTGATAATATTGATATACAGTGGATATAAAAAGTAGACACACCCCTGTGAAAATGCCAGGTTTTTGTGATGTAAAAGAATGAGACAAAGATAAATCATGTCAGAACTTTTTCCACTTTTAATGTGACCTATAATGTGAACAATTCAATTAAAAACAAACTGAAATCTTCGAGGGGGAATAATGAAAAATAAAAACCTTACAATAACCTGGTTGCATTAGTGTGCACACCCTCAAACTAATACTTTTTTGAAGCACCTTTTGATTTTAAAGGTGGAAAAAGGTGGAAAGAGTTCTGACATTATTTATCTTTGTCTGATGCTTTTACATCATAAGAACCTGGCATTTTAACAGGGGTGTGTAGACTTTTTACATCCACTGTAACTGCCTTTCCCAGGACTTTATATAACATCCATGCCTTCATATAACACCAACCATTTTGACAGAAGGTGGCAGCAGTGGGATCCTTTATGCTTTATATACTTGAACGACATCATCCCTCACACAGTCCCTTCCCTCTGTGCCAGAATGCATCTCTGTTGTCTCCTCTGCAGGATAGAAACAAGCCGGCTAGGGGGGGTTTAGGTCTGTCATAAGGTGCCGACAGTTGTCAAAAATGGCCCTCATGTCGTTTAAAACCAGTGCTTGTGTAATGCCTAGATTCTGGAGGAGGCCACGGAGGAGGAGACAGCCCTCCACAATCCCATCATGCCCACAGTGGTCCGACCTCCCAAACAGGTGCTCCCCGAGGTTAACCAGGAAGTCAGTCTGGCAGAGAACATGGTACAGTTTCATATTCTTACGTCCGTACGTCTTAATGCCTCTTTAATACGACTTAAACAGAGTAATTTTCAAAGGTATTTACCTTTCAGGAGCTGTCTGAACTGATGGTGAGTAGTTTGAGGATTTCTTTTAAAATTTCATTTCCTTTTTTTGCATGTGAACCAGTTGTATTTGTGTAAGTTAAGTTAAACGACCGTTTGACGTGTGATATTTGTCTGACAGTTGTCCTATGAGATCGGGATAGTTCGCCAGTTCCCGTTCTCATCCGCTCTACAGCGGATGAGTGTGGTGGTCCGGAAGCTGGGCGAGAAGCACATGGACGCCTACCTCAAGGGGGCGCCAGAGGTTGTGGTCAGTCTATGCCGACCGGAAACAGGTGGGGATCATTATTGAATCTCACCAGTTCATCAAAACTGTTGAACCGTTCCTGCAACTTTTACTACGCCTGTGTGTGCGCTGTGTCGAGGAAGGCTTGGGCGATTGCATTTCGGCAGGTTAACTGAATGTGTCCTAATCCATTGCTATTCACTTCCATTAGTACCAGAGAGCTTCACGGAGACACTGGAGTCCTACACTAGGCAGGGTTTCAGAGTCATAGCCCTGGCACATCGCCACCTGGAGGCCAAACTGTCCTGGCACAAAATCCAGAACCTCAACAGGTAGTGGAATGAACTCGGTACACAGTGCCGAGTAGAACCCCAGCACCGGGGAACTTCCTTGTTTCCTGTTGGAAGCTATTTGAATGTACTGGCTACGATCGGGACATGTGATTGTCTCACCTGGCTAACTTCAGGTGGATGCAATAACTGTTAAGTCGCTCTGGATAACATTGTCTGCGAAATGACTGAAATGTAAATGTCATGAGCGTGTGAATTTGTGAACTCTCCCATTCCGCCAGTGTTGTTATCCTGAATGGGCTGGATACTTCATGTCTGTGTTTGAAATGTGTTTTTTCTGTCCCTGTCAGGGATCTCATCGAGACTAATATGGAGTTCCTTGGGCTCATAATCATGCAGAACAAGCTGAAAGACGAGACCGCCGGGGTTTTAGAAGACCTGCGACGTGCCAACATTCGCACCGTGATGGTTACAGGTGAATTGAACCGTCCCACACAGAACACGGTCGCAGCCAGGGATTGTTCTGTAGCTTGTGCCAATCTGGCCAATACCACACATAATACATAGCAGCACATTGTGGTCTGAGGTGAAAAACTATCACTTATTCCCTGGCATTATGTACAGCGTCTAGGGATAGCGATGCTAACTGACCAGGTGCCACGCCTACACTGATAAGTGGAAGTGATAATGTGATAATGTTGGCGGCCATCTTGCCTTCCGCCCTGCGCAGGTGATAACATGTTGACAGCCATATCAGTAGCCAGAGACTGCGGGATGATAACCCCTAATGAGAGGGTCATCATAGCAGACGCCACGCCTCCCAAAGATGTCCAGCCTGCAAGGATCAACTGGCAATACATAGAGAACAATGTCCCCAAGAAACAGGACAGCGCCGAGGTGAGAGGCATTCGGCATGACAACACCTGTACACTGATTTGAATCTATTTTCTGAAGACATGATGAGTGTCTTATTTTTTTGGGGGGGCGTGCACACCTTCTCGGCCGGACACTCCATCCTCACACGGCCAAAAGCCCAAAATCAGACAATAACTGTCATGGACAGCGCCGACCACAGCAGAACCATCTTCAGTGAGCACTGGGACCCACAACCCGGGACAAATATGTCAGGGTGTGAATGGGTGGCATGCCAGTCTGAATAAAGGGGGAACATGAGTCTGAATAAAGAAGCATGTACCTTAGTTCCCTCAGGTATCACATGCCTGAAGAGCAGTGTTTCCTCCTCATTAATACATGTCATTATATTAATAGTTTTCTCTATTCTTTGCCTTTATTCAGCATACTGTACTTGATGAGACATGCTGAGTGTTAATGGAAAATGAATAAGTGGAACCGCCTGGGGCAAACGATGAGTACCTGTCTATATTCAGTACCTGTCTATATTCATAGCGTTTAATAGACAGAAAGAGGCAGTGTGCATGCAGGAGAACAATCTATGACACACAGAACAATCTGCTCTTCTGTGAGCTGGCGAACCTTAACTAAACCCACCGCGCCCCAGTCCCAGTGGATGTTGGACAGAACTATGGCGCTTTACAAACACTTATTTCCTACAACCTGACCTTACAGCTGGTAACCAATGACTGCAGCGGTGGGATCATTCATATTAAGCTGGTCTCCCTTGGAAACAAGATTGTCATGTTTACATACCGTTGGTGTCCATTCAGTCATTGCACTAACTGTGTGTCGGAGGTCGCCGGATTGACTCCCGGAGCTGACATGGTGAAAAGTCCTTATGTCCTTTAGCACTAACCCTATTGGCTCCTGTAAGCGGTTTAGAATAAGAGCGTCTGCTGAAGGACTGATATGTAAATGTAATCATGCCCGTTCGTATCGCCCTTGTCTCTGTTGTGACCAGTCAGTGGAGATCGACCTTGAGGATGTGTCTCATGTGGTCTGTGGGCCGCCACGGGAAAAGCACTACCACTTTGCCATGACTGGCAAGTCCTTCGCCGTCATCACCGAACACTTCCCTGATCTGGTTCAGAAGGTCAGAAGGTCAAATGTCATCCCTCTGTTTAGATTACAGTAATGATCTGGCTGCAGGACAGCATTCCCGGGTTAACGGGCGTGCTGGATCACTGCTTTATTTGACCATGGTGCAATGCTTTGTCTTTCCACTGGGTGGTGCTGTAGCTGGCACTGCGCTCCACCATATTTGCCCGCATGGCTCCTGACCAGAAGACTCAGCTAGTGGAGATCCTGCAGGGAGTGGAGTGAGTTTCCTCTTCAGCCTAAAATAACTTTTATGTTTGTTTAAGATGTGACTTTTTGGTGGGAAAAGTATATTTGCAGACACACACACACACACACACACACACACACACACACATATATATATATAGCTCTGGAACAAATTTACATAACTTCACCTTTTTCTTTCCTTTCCAAAAAAGTTTGAAAATTAAAGTTTTGAGTGAGGAACAGAAGGGTTAAAATTAAGAGACCACTGCAAATCGAACACATCTGTTCCTCACTCAAAACTTTCCGTTTCAACTTTTTTGGAAAGGAAACAAAAAGATGCAGTGGTTTCTTAATTTTTCCCAGAGCTGTATGTGTATATATATATATATATATATATATATATATATATATATATATATATATATATATATATATATATAATGGTTGAAAAGAGGTTGAAATATCTTAAACACTGAGAAACTACATAATGCTAGAGTTCTGTAGTCAAAGTTTGGCTTTAATTGCCTCCTCTTGCCCGGACAGCTATACTGTTGGGATGTGTGGTGATGGTGCCAATGACTGTGGCGTAAGTAAATGGTCATCCTTCATCATTTCTATTTGAGTTCCATTAGACTGCTCATTTGTAGCTCAGGACATGGCGTTCACAACGCTAGGGTAGTGGTACTGATTGTTGTTAACACCCCTGTGTAAAAAAACAATCTTTTTGGTGTCTCCTAACTGGCTTATATTACTTTAAGTGCTTTCTTGGGGCAGATTGGTGGTGACATAATCCTGATCACTATAGGATCAACTATTTACTAACTGCTTAATAAGAAAGAGCTCAGCCAGAATGACATTTGCCAGTAGATTAAATGTGTTCCCATGACAACAACATTATAAACATTACAGACTAAAGACTACCCTGTTGTAAAATAATTATTTCTTCAGACATTTAGATGAAAATGGACTAACAGCCCCCCACCTCCCCTCTGTCCCCCCTAGGCCCTGAAGAGAGCTCACAGTGGGATCTCCCTGTCGGAGCTGGAGGCTTCCGTCGCCTCGCCCTTCACCTCCTCCATCTCCAACATCTCCTGTGTCCCTAACCTCATCAGGTACCCTAGCGTCATCTCATCAGTCCCTCCCATCAAGCGTTTCTTAACTTTGCAATTGTATTCTCTCCCACAGAACTTAGCTACAGCTCTTATACAGTTAGTACAAATTACAAGGCATGCTATGTGGTACTTTTCTGTGCGTGGAAAGGGGGTTACAGAATGGCGGCTGTTGAGTTTGAAGTTGGCTTGACTGGATGTGTTGTTTCCCCGCAGGGAGGGCAGAGCTGCCCTCATCACCTCCTTCTGTGTCTTCAAGTTCATGGCCCTGTATAGCATCATCCAATACCTCAGCGTCACACTCCTCTACTCCGTAAGCACTGGTGCCAAGTCTGCTTCTGTGATTAACGGACAAACATTCTAACGGATGGTTTGTGATCAGTTTCTGTGTCTCTCGGTTCTAGATCCTGAGCAATCTGGGAGACTTCCAGTTCCTCTTTATCGACTTAGCGATCATTCTGGTCATTGTCTTCACAAGTGAGTAATGGAGTATGAGTAAATGAGTATTGCATGACATTACATTAGTATTCAAACCAGGGGTGTCAAACTAAGGGGGCTTTGAGTCTGCTGGGTTTTGGGGTTTTCACTTCAATTGGTGTCCAATATAGACATGAAGCTACATAAGAGGATTTCAAATCCAATCCGTGACCCAGGGGTCTTCAACCTTCAGAGCTTCTTTGGGGAGGGTGGGGGGGGTGGGGGGGGAGACTGCCAGTCTTTCATAATGAAAAATAAAAGATGCAAATGACGTATTACTCATGATATACTTCTTCCAGGTAAGCCTACTGTCGGGAGAGTTCAAAGTATTTCTGCCATTCTACATGTGGGGTTGTGTCAATGTGGTGTGCATTTAATGGTTGCTAGGTGCCAGCGGTGACTGATACTTGTGAGATTTGTTCATGACAGTTTGTGAGAGAAGACATCAAAACAGCGTGTGCTGCAGAATGGTTCTGCAAGCTGCTCATAAAAGAGCTGCGAGCTCCCAGTGGCTTGGAGACCCCTGACAGCTAGTAACAGCAAACACCATCATCTGGTCCTGTGATATAGAGTAGCTGTCTCTGTATCTAACATTCCACTCCACACCTTTGACACATACAGTAAATATGGATGACAGGAAGTGGACCGTAAAGCTAATGTACCTGGTAGCTAATTGTACTGTCATTTACTGTTGTACCTCCTTTGCCACCAGTGAGTCTGAACCCGGCCTGGAAGGTTCTGGTGGCGCAAGCCCCCCCGTCCAGTCTCATCTCAGGCCCTCTGCTGTTTTCCGTGCTGACTCAGATGCTCACCTGCCTGACCTTTCAAGTCGTGGCCTTCCTCTGGGTCAAGAACCAGAGCTGGTACGAGAAATGGACACCACAGTCGGAGTGAGTACCGCCCAGCTCAGACTGTGGTGAAAGGAAAGCTGGGACACGTTTTGTCTTTTTTCTCCTGTTCCAAAACACAAAAGGTTGTCCGGCAGACCCCCATACATGTTTTCTAAAAATGTTGTTGCATGGTCTGTAATGTAATCTGTTAGCTCATTTCCATACAGTATTTACCACCATGTTTTACATGGCTAGCTCAGACTTCTCTGTGTCCATCTAAATGGGCTGGCACTCAAGTCCCACTGGGTCATGGTTTAGCAGCCCTTCTCTCAAAGGAGGGGCTGAAGTTAAGCCACTGGTAATTTACAGCTCGTATTTACACAATATTTAAATATTTACATGTTTGTCATTTAGCTGACACTAGACCTGAGCGAGAAAGTCTTTGGACATTTTTTGTTTTGTTCATCAGCTTTATCCAGCACAAAAAATATGGTAAAAATTAAACCTTTTAATGAAAAAAACCATGTATATGGAATGTTAGAAAAAACTATTTGTAAGTTAGTATTACTAGTTAGTTACCTGACAATTTGATGGCATCCAAATGTCCTTGGTATTTTACCCAGGATTACTGTTATAATGTTTGGTGCATCCTGAAAACATATCTGACCCATGTAATGTAGATCCTAAACCAAGTTCTTCTTCAACAGTGCGTGCAATATTTCCAGTTCCAGCTTCACCCATGGCCTCAATGTGACTTCAAACGTCAGCCATAAGAACATCAGGAACTACGAGAACACCACTCTGTTCTATGTCTCCTCCTTCCAGTATCTGGCTGTGGCCATCATCTTCTCCAAGGGAAAGCCTTTTAGACAGCCCAGCTATAAAAACTGTAAGCTCTTGCCTGTATGTCTGACTGTGTTCGAATCCGCTGCGGATAAGGTTGCATAGAAGCTGCTACACATGTGAAACTTTCCTCCTGCCAAGCTGAGTTGTTAACTGACCTTAATCTGAACAGGGCCGTTCATGCTGTCCTGTGTCACCCTGTACATTTTCCTCTTCGTGATCATGCTGTATCCTGTCCCTGCCATTGACAACTTCCTGGAGGTGAGTGAGCAAAAATGGCTACGTCAAAATGGCGTCAATTCCCCGGCACAATCTGACGTACTGTGGTGTTTGCCTTGCCTTCACTCTGAGACGCCAGCTAACTCGTCGCATTACGATTTCTCCCTGTAGATTGTGTGTGTCCCCCACGAATGGCGCATAACAGTGGTCATCATTGTTCTGATGAATGCGGCTGTTTCTTTCTTATTGGAGGTATGGTATGGAGGATCTCATTTGTCTTCGTCCTACAATCTGCCTCTTTAGCCAATGACGTGCCCAAAGGGTTCATCTTTGTAAGAAGCTTGCTTGTATAAAGCTGTGGTAATTCAATATCAGTCTGATGAATTTACGCAACACCTCGAATCAAATGCCACAATCAAATTTGAATCAGTAATAATGAACGTGTGAGCCTGTGTTTTCAGTATTTCCTGTTGCCCTGAACGACAACCTCTTTGCTTGCATCCTGACAATCACCTTCTACTCTTTTACGAGTAGTAGCCCTTCTGTTTTTTCTCCTGCCCAATGAAATCTCCTGCAGACTTTCATCCTTGACACCATCTTATGGAGGCTGGTGTTCAGTCAGGACAGGCCTGCCGGGAGTGATGGCATGGCCATCGGCTCTGTGACTCACACAAATGAGGTTGGGTATTTTTTCCCCGCTTTGTGTCTTTTCTTTGATTCTGTAGTATACCCCCCCCCACCCCCCCCCCCCCCCCCCCCCCCGCCTTCCTTGCCTTGGCTTCTTAATGCTTCACGTGAAATGTGTTTGTTTTGTGCTGGATTTGATGCCAATTGTGATTGTTTATAGCATGAGAAATGTGAATGTGTGTCAGCGAATTCATGTGTAACATTTCAGTCCGGTAACCATACTTTTCTTGGCCATAATTAACACAGCTGGTATGACAAAAAAAAGTGTGTGTCTTCAGAACTTTGCTTAGAAACAGCAACCATATGATATATTGTTACTAAAAACAAAAGTACAACCCCATTTCCAAAAAAGTTGGGACGCTGCGTAAAATGCAAATAAAAACAGAATGCAATGACAATGTGCAAATAATTTATCCCTGTATTGAAAATAGTGCAAAGACCACATATCAGACATTGAAACTGAGAAATGTTATTGTTTTTGAAAAATTACATGCCCATTTAGAATTTGTTGCCTACAACACATTTCAGAGACGCGCTGTTGTAATATTTGCAGAATGTGGTTTGGTATTGTCTTGCCGAAATAAAAGCAAGGCCTTCCCTGAAAAAGAGGTTTTGAACTGTGCGCTGATATCAAGCCGGATGGTCCCTCTCTTTAGTCCGGAGGATGTGGTGTCCATGATTCACAAAAATAATTCCACATTGTGATTCGTCAGACCACAGGAGAGTTTTCCACTTCACCTCAGTCCATCTTAAATGAGCTCAGGCCCAGAGAAGGTGGCAGCGTTTCTGGACCTTGTTTATATATGGGTTCTTTTTTGCATGATTAACTTGCATTTGTGGATGCAGCAAAGTACTTGTGTTCACAGACCTTGGTTTTTGGAAGTGTTCCTGAACCCGTGCAGTGATGTCCACTACAGAATCGCGTCTGTTTTTAACGCAGTGCCGTCTGAGGGCCTGAAGATCGTTGCCATCCAAAATGTATTTTCTGCCTTGTCCCATGCGTACAGAGATCTGTCCGGATTCTCTGAATCTTTTCATGATATTATGGATGATGAGATCCTCAAACTATTTCCAATTTTAAGTTGAGCAACGTTATTTTAAAATTGTTCCACTATTTGACTGTGTGGTCTTTCACAGAGTGGTGAACACCTCCTCGTCTTTACGTCTGAAAGAGTCATCCTCTCTGTGATGCTTTTTTTTATACCCAATCGTGTTACTGATTTGTGGCCAATTAACCTAACTAGTTGTGAGATGTTCCTCCAGGTTTCTTTTTTTAGCATCACACAACTTTTCCAGTCATTTTTTGCCCTGTCACAACTTTTCTGAAACATGCTGCTGGCATCAAATTAAATAGGTGTATATTTTTCAAGAAATAATAAAATGTCTCAGTTTCAACATTTGATGTCTTGTCTTTGTACCATTTTCTATTGAATACAGGGTTTAAATAATTTCCACATAATTGTATCCTGGTTTTCATTACATTTCACGCAGCATCTCGGATTTCTTGGAAAAGGGGTTGTATTACTTTCCGTAGCGATTGAAAAACCATTGTGGTCTATCCTGTTTTCCTAATTGATTTGTTTATGAACAATTCCTAGTCCACGATCGAGTGCTGCAATTCGCCATTCCTATCCTGGTTGTTCTGTAGCAAGTGGAGGACCCCCAGAGTGCGCTACATGCAAGTTGCCCAAGAGCTGCTGAAGGACCCAGACTGGCCCCCCAAACCCGCTAGCCTCACCTACACTACCAGCAGCCGCCACACCTAGCCATACCACAGCACCTGTTGCACATATAGTACTACCTAGTCTAGAACCTTCCATTACTTGGACCACTGATCAATACCCAGTCTAGAACCATCCATTCCCTGGACCACTGGTCAGTACCCAGTCTAGAACCTTCCATTCCCTGGACCACTGATCAATACCCAGTCTAGAACCTGCCATTCCCTGGACCACTGGTCAGTACCCAGTCTAGAACCTTCCATTCCCTCGACCACTGATCAGTACCCAGTCTAGAACCGTCCATTCCTTGGACAACTGATCAGTACCCATTTTGAACCTTCTGTTCCCCGGACCACTGATCAGTCCTCAGTTATAGAACCTTTCTTTCCATGGGTCACTGATCAGTACCCAGTCAGAACCTTCCATTCCCTAGGCCACTGATCGGTATCCAGTGTAGAACCTTCAGTTGCCTGGACCACTGATCAGTACCCAGTCAGACCTTTCTGTTCCCTTGAGCACTGATCAGTACCCAGTCTAGAACCTCCCATTTGCTGGAGTAATAAACAGTGCCCAGTCTAGAAGTCCCTAGTGTAGAATATTTTATTCCCTGTACCACTTACTTCTTTATATCCAAAAGCAGTTGTAGAACCTACCTTTGGCCCAAACTTGTACCCATATTGCAACAGTACATTCTATGCACGCCCTCTGAATCTCCAGCTGAACTGACTACCCTTGGCAGGATTTTATACCTTATAATTTACCCCAACAATGTGACTACTGACAAGTCCCCAGTATTGCGCAGTCTATCTGAGCCATAGAATAACACCTTTACTCAATGAACAATAGAGAGCACTCGCCTTGTACTCAACACTGGTTGATTTATTCACCTTTACAGAGACTAAGACGTACAGAATCGCCTACTAACATCTTCTCACCTATCTTGATTGCTGCTCCAACGAAATGTCAAGAGTGATAGAGAACATGTGTGAACAGGGCCTTTCTGAAGGGAAATTGAGTGATGAATGTATGGATTGACACACCTGAATTATGCATTGCAAAGGGCCATGTGTGTATGTCTTTTAATCGTGATTGGTACTACTGAATATGCCAAGATTGAAAAACATTTCTATGCTAATATTTTAAGCGCTTCTTGAATAACATTTTTATGTTTCTCCTGAGAATTTGCAACGCTTTTCAATTGTAATTCTTCCTGTGGAAGAGCAAAATAGGTTGGTGTCTGAGTGTCTCTTCTCAAGCCTGAACACTGAAAACTCAATATCATTCTACTTTATAGAAACAGTCTAAAAATTATGTCAACAAACGGATGATCTTTGATGTCATGCCATACCTTTTTGTAACATTCCTAAACTATTGCACCTGACGCTAAATGCTGCTTTTATCAAAGGGAATCATTCAAACAAATATCACTTTTTATTGTATTTTTTTACTCAGTGAGAGCAATAACTAACATATTGCATATTTCCCCATATTTTTGATATAGAATATTTTCTATGTTTTATTTGGGTCAAGGTAGTTTTTTTTTCGGAAAACGCTAAAGTATGCATTTGTTAGCAGTGAATAGTTTTAACAAAGAAATTGTGTGAATTGGGGTCTCCCCTTGTCCATAGACATCTTTCATGACAAGGAAACACATGTAAACCTCTGATTCGATGATCACATTATTCCTTGGTATTAAAACATAATTCAGGGAAACATTTAGCGGGGGATGGGAATTGTTCATGAAAATTCACATTCGGGGTGGTTGGAGTGCCACGGGGATTCACTATAATTTAAATGACACAGTCGAACCATTAGGGGCCAGAACATTTACCCAAACATTTTAATATGTCACTTTTGAAACTGTCAAAATTAAGACCCGACTTGATGTTTCAATATATGTAATCCTAAACATTGTTTTTTGCAAGAAAAGGATGTATTATTTTGTGAAAGCTATTTGATGTCTCACTGTTAGTCGAAGCCAGAAAGAAACATAATTGTAATTTCCCAAACTGTAACAATTGTTAACTTTTAATTCCTTTTTTGTGATTGTAATGCAACTCACATGAAATAGATATTTGGCAAAAATGTCTTTAATAATAATAATCTTATCTATGTTTGCTGTGTGGAGATGATTTCATCAATAAATGTCTTATCCGATTCTGTAGATTTAACCACTCTGTTTCACCATAAACCCGGACATTAACGACACTCCTATGGGCTTCGTGGGGGGGCTCACCCCGCTCACACGTTTTTCACTTGCGTCTTACTGATCAATTATGGGCTTCGCCAGCCTCCTCGCGGCCTGGCATATGGGTGCTTTACAGCCCCGAGAGTGGAAGTGAAAGAGGGCTATCATTTCATGTGGAGATCAGGGCCCACAACAGTGAATGGGTGGATTTAGAGTTTAGAGGGGAACCCTGAATAAGAAGAGGGGCGCAGTGCCACTGAAAGGAATGGAATCTCCCGGAGATCAGGGCAAGAAGAGGCAGCTGACGAATATTCATGACGACGAGGATGAGGAGTGGTGGTGAATGGATGCGTGTCCAGTGGTCGATCATCTCTTTCGTCAACAGCGGGGGGGTGTTGAAATCAGGATCTCTTGGTTTAGGGGCGATGTTTGCGGTGCAGTTACTTTGCCCGTGAGGGATTAAATGTTTGGTGTAAGTCTTTCCTGCACTCATTTGTTTACACCAAGTAGCACATGGACATGGATAAGAAAGACTTACACTCGGGAACGCACTGTATTTCTCGTGGTCCGCGGCCATTTTTCGGGGCTTGTGGAATGTCCTGCCTGGCGTTTGACTGACCAGTGCCATAGCCCCACAGCCTCTCACCACTTTATAATCAATTGATCTCTCTATAAGACTGTATTGGAGCCGATAATGGCTAAGTTGCTTCTTGTTTCGTCCACTGGCACTCACTGACTGTCTCCTCATAGTGTGGCATGGCTTCGTCTTAGTGGGGAACCTGTAAAACCCACAGAAATAGAATAACTCCCTCATCAAGGAGTGATGTCTCACAACTCTAAAAAGCACCCCCCCCCCCAAAGGGCTGCCAGCAAACGGTGGAGTAGAAAAAGGAAAAAGGGCCAGTATGCAGGACCTGACTTGTAATTACGGTTGTCTGATACGGCCAGGTCTCTGATTAGACGGTGAACCTCCATTGTACCGGCAACACAAAGACGGCCATGTCTGGCCGAGGGCCTGTGACGCTCTGTGGCCTCGCGGACGCACACAAAGCCGGCTCTCCTCCCTCCCGTCCCTTTAGCGAGGCTCCTTCCTCTGCCCATTATGGCCATCTCTGGCCCCTCTGTCATTTGGGGGGCGATACGGGACTGAATGGGCTCCGCAGTCGCTAAATAAATTCCCAGATTCAGGGGGTGGACAGTTGCCGCCGTGTTAGCGTTTGTTCGCAGCCTTGTCGAAGGGACAGGCCCCGCCCCTGGCCCCTTTGTCCTCACTGGTCCCTCGGCAGGTTACAAGTCAATGGAGGGCCTTGTGTTTCCCGGCGGAGGGCTGGGACGGGGACGCCTCTCACATGCCGTTCACATAGGGGGGGAGGACAGGCTGGTATCTCTGACACTTGTTAGTGTGTGGCCACACAGTGCTGTAGGAGCCCCCCCACGCCCCCACAGTAAAGGGTTGGACTGATGGAGGGTAAGCAGATCTTCACTTAGGGGCCAGAGTGAGTTGGATGGCAGTATGTTCTATTCTCAATTTACACTTCCTACTCGCAGTGGTTTTCAATGGATGACCAAATGGGTTAGGGTGAACCCACAGCAAACGGTGTGGATTGGCAGAGTGGGCGGAATATGGGATGGCACCTTAGTGATGCCAAGTTAGGAACACTGCAACTGACACGGCATCTGGTAGCAGGTGTAACATGTTGTTAATGGACGCTGCTATCCTGGTTTGTCTGTCTAATCTGGACCCAGCTGTAAGAGTCACTGCGTTAGTGGTCTAAGATGTGAGAATGAGTCCACATTTCATCATGCCGAAGACTGTGCATCAGAGATGTTTAACAGAGGTCTTGCTTTATGTAAAATCTGGTCAGAATTAAGGGCGGGAAAAAAATAATATACAGTGGAATTAATATGAAATCACCTAAAACTGTTTGAAACAGTTTAGAAAATATAGTTTGCCTAGATGAATAGTTCCTTGATTATCCTGATCACTAATAATGAGGACTATTTTATGCAAATGTTGATGGTGGGTAATATAATGCATTTTTAGTGGGCTCATCTAGACTACATTGATTTTACTTACAATGTCATCAGCTCTTCATCTAAGTAGTAATAGAAAAGTTTCTTTGTTGAAAAACCTTTGTGAACCTATGGTTTAATCAGTTACATAAGTGCTTTGAAGTAGTCAAAGGTTTAGTGTTTGGTTCCATATTCTTTGCATGATGAGCTGTTAGCATGTCCTGATGTAGCTTCTGTAACATTCTTACTCATCATTGATGATTTATTCATGTTTTTTCTTAGTCAAATTGTGCACATTTATTTAGAAGTGCATCCAAGAGTATGTAGAGTTACAAGCTTGATGTTGTCATATGTTGAGATGTATCTGAACACTTTTAAATTATACTATGCCTGTAACATGCGATCAAATGTGAAACTTTTGACTACTTTAATACCCTACAAAGCTCATTAAAGAAATTAAAACGGTTGATCAAAGAAATGATTTGTTCATTTAGGTTAACTTTACCTGTTACTACAGTTGGACTTAGATAAAAATCTGATTCTATGGGTCTAGAGTATGCTGAAATAAAGAAAATGTTAAAGGATTCACCAACTTAAACCAGTGTGTGCATCTAAAAGGTACATCTAACACATACTCATCTAAATATTAGACCACTTTTGAAGTCTCTGAACGCCACGTTGTTTTCGAACAACTGCTCACCAGCAGCCATTCGTCCAGGCTTTAGGCATAGCATGGGAACAGTTGCAAACTGACGGGGTGATGAGTTACAGAAAGAAAGAGCCAGGGACGCAAACCAACACATCGATGGGGGTTGACAGAAAGAGACAGAGAGCTGACAGAAAACAACGCTTTGGGACCGGAGAGGATTTAGACCCATGACTGAAACCCAACTGTCATGGAGAGATGAGGGTCGTCATGGTCACCGTATAGCCACCCAGCAAGCATGTGAGAATGGGAGTCTGGGGGCCAAAGCCCGGGCCTAGTGGCTCACATGCACTAACCAGGGATTATGTGCATAAATGATGAGACACTAAGCCAGCAGGTGAAGAAGGGGCCCGGGGACTAGGCATCCTTCAGGACAGCTCCCCCAAAAGAGCAGAGACTTTTTTTTCCCAAGTGAGGCTGATCTCCCATGTGAAGGGGGCTCAGCTAGAGGTCCTCGAGCGCTGAAAGGGTAGCCCCAGAAGCCGCTTTCACAGCGTAAGTGGCCAAAATAAGGGTCTTGTGAGTCATCT
The DNA here is from genome assembly GCF_011004845.1 of Esox lucius. NCBI lineage: Eukaryota > Metazoa > Chordata > Actinopteri > Esociformes > Esocidae > Esox > Esox lucius. The sequence goes on from NC_047571.1 coordinate 28,694,440, forward strand.
TCACTGGTAAGAATGGCCATCTTAACAATCATAAATCCCTCGGCAAACACTCATGCATACGGACTTGGATGGTGACCAGGACACACCTCACTACGCCTTGAACGACTTGTTGGAGCGGCTGGTTACCGGCATCAACCGACTCGGAAAAAGAAAATGCCATTTCAACAGCATGTTGCATGTACGAAATTTGCTTGGTGGCGTCGATGAATGGCAGCTGCATTGCAGAAAAGTTTTTCAACAGTCAACGGTGGTTTATGGGTTACGAAACCATTCACATTATAAGCATTGCGCTTCAGGAATGCGTTTCAACAATGATGGCACAAACAAACCAAATTCCTGTATTCCTGTGAGAGAAAGACATCACAGTTAACCAGAGTCTCCCCGACACCTTTCAGGACTTTGGTATTCCTGGACATATTAACATGTAAATACACTTACAAACGTTCGACAATGCGCCGAAATGCATATAATCTACATGTTAACTAGCCCTTTAAGGATGAATGCGGAAGAGAAACACTTTCATGTCTGGGTTTTAAAAATTAAATGCAGGCCTCTCGCGGAATCCTCTGAGAAGCGTTTTTCAATTTGATGAGAGGAGAAGGAGGACCTTGAGTCCTTTTGAGAGCAAGGACCTAGATTTCAATAAGACTTCGGTCTCATTGCTCAAAGTTGAACGTCTCTAAATGCCTGCTTTATACGACTTAAAGGGACATTTCACCCAAATCACAAAATGAAAAATTGGTGTCCTATCCCTGTAAGCAGTCGATAGGAAAGGTTTGATAGGAATCATTGCTTTGGTGGCACAAATCCTATCCAAAGCCAGAGTCCAATATTAGCGTTGGGTGAACTATCCCTTTAAGGAAAGTGACAGATGGAGGCTTGTTGTGGTCCAAGTTAGGAATCTCAAAATGCCTATTGCTGTGGTCTTCTAACTTAGTCAACAAAATTTTCCAAAGCTATGCATCCCTCCTGTTTATTGACTTTAGATTAACAGATTTTGTAAATGCTCAGGTTGTTGAAAAATATGATCTTAAATCTTCGATGAACACAGGGCTTCTGCATCATGCCACAAGACTGTTGGCCCTTTGAGCGATAAACCATTGCTTTAGGATTTAAATCAATTATTCATGTCTAATGCAAGTTTATTAAACATGCATGTGTGGCTGTCTAAATAACCCCCCCCCCTCCCTATACATTAGGATTGCTCTCTTGGTATCTGATTATCCAGAAAAGAAATCCCACACTGTTAAAGAAACGAGAAAACCCAACCTTTGTTTTCAATCGCTCTCTTATCTCCCAGAGCTTTCATCTGACATCCAGGCCTTTTCATCCCCACCTCCGATAAATTCAACCATATTTTTAGGACGGATGGTGGCCATGGAGACCAGTGATTTCCCATCATCGAGCCTTTCTCCCCTCCCTTTCCCACTATTGATACCTCCCTCTTTTTTTTTTTGTGCCAATAAAACAAAGCCCAGTGCTGAATGGGCTCTGAGGTAGGTAAATGTATTCAGTGACATCAGCCAGGACGATTCTATTCTGCCGGATTCCTGTACCATTTGTTTCCAGCCTTGTCTGAGGGCCGGACACTCTGTTGAGCCCATTGTCCCACGTGTATTCCACACAGGCCCGCAATTAATGGGAGCCTTGTCTAAGGCTTCTGGAGCAGAAACGTCTGCTGTGAAGGGGGACAAAAGGCGGGCGGGCCACTGCCAGGAGTTGCAATGGAGCCCCCCCCCCCCCCCCCCATTTAGGGGGGGGGGGGTCTCAAAGGGAGGAGGTGGAGGGAACAAGCTGAGGCGTGGGTGAGATGTTTAAGTGATCCCGCTGTCCCCATCTGGCTGGCCTCGCTCTCTGTGTCACACAGCCCAGTTTAAGGGGACCAGTCCTGGGATTCGGTGATTGAGATGGCCACTGCTCTGCCTATTTGCCTTGGCAGGGTCAGCATTGGGTGGGGGGTGGGGTGGGGGGGGTTATGTGTTGGACTGTCCATCTCAAACCAGGTGAACGTCAGGATGAGTTTGACTGAGAACAAACATTTACAAGTGACCGTGAGAAAACGGCCCACGGTGCTGTCTTTGATTAAATGTAACATTGTGAACACGTAGCAAACGGACCACGGTGCTGTCTTTGATTAAATGTAACATTGTGAACACGTAGTAAACGGCCCACGGTGCTGTCTGTGTTTAAATGTAACATCGTGAACGCGTAGCAAACGGCCCACGGTGCTGTCTTTGATTAAATGTAACATCGTGAACACGTAGTAAACGGCCCACGGTGCTGTCTGTGTTTAAATGTAACATTGTGAACACGTAGTAAACGGCCCACGGTGCTGTCTTTGATTAAATGTAACATTGTGAACACGTAGCAAACGGCCCACGGGGCTGTCTTTGTTTAAATGTAACATCATGAACACGTAGCAAACGGCCCACGGTGCTGTCTGTGTTTGAATGTAACATCATGAACACGTAGCAAACGGCCCACGGTGCTGTCTGTGTTTGAATGTAACATCGTGAACACGTAGCAAACGGCCCACGGTGCTGTCTTTGTTTAAATGTAACATTGTGAACACGTAGCAAACGGCCCACGGTGCTGTCTTTGTTTAAATGTAACATCGTGAACACGTAGCAAACGGCCCACGGTGCTGTCTTTGTTTAAATGTAACATCGTGAACACGTAGCAAACGGCCCACGGTGCTGTCTTTGTTTAAATGTAACATCGTGAACACGTAGCAAACGGCCCACGGTGCTGAACATTGTGAACACGTCAATCAATTAAATGTATTTATTAAGCCCTTTGTACATCTGCTGTTGTCACAAAGTGCTTTTACAAAACGATCATCGCTGTTGGTCATTGACATGAGCAAAGCACTCAAATACAGGTTTGAGAATGTGTACATTCAAGTAGCAGTACATTTATCCCCCCCCCACACACACACCACCACCACCAGCACCACCACCACCACCACCATCACCACCACCATCACCACCACCACCACCAGCCTCTCCCTCTGTTCCTCTCCCTCTGTGGTTCCCACACTGATACTAATCTGGAGTGTGCCATAAAACACAGTTATAGATTATGGTGTGCAATAAAGGCGAGGAGTGTCTCCAGCCAGACCGGCAGGCTTCTTGAGCAAAGAGCTGATAAGCAGCAAAACCTTTTGTCTGATGCCTGTCAAGAAAGGTGAAAATAAAGACATCCCGATAAGCATGTTGGATAGTAGCCAGCTGTGCTAGTCCTGTTGGCCATCGGCTAAATCTAACCACTGGCTGAAATGTGTGCCATGCAGAATTTGTAAAGATCAAAATAATGTCCCTAGTTGTGGGGACACGTTCTATCAAGCACGGTCTGAAAAGTACTAGAGCTAGGATAGATTAAATTCCATCCCTAATACAGTGGGGAGAACAAGTATTTGATACACTGCCGATTTTGCAGGTTTTCCCACTTACAAAACATGTAGAAGTCTGTACTTTTTTATCATAGGTACTCTTCAACTGTGAGAGACGGGATCTAAAACAAAAATCCAGAAAATCACATTGTATGATTTTTAAGTAATTAATTTGCATTTTATTGCATGCCATAAGTATTTGATACATCAGAAAAGCAGAACTTAAAATTTGGTACAGAAACCTTTTTTTGCAATTACAGAGATTATACGTTTCCTGTAGTTCTTGATAAGGTTTGAACACACTGCAGCAGGGATTTTGGCCCACTCCTCCATACAGACCTTCTCCAGATCGTTCAGGTTTCGGGGCTGTCTCTGGGCAAAACGGACTTTCAGCTCCCTCCAAAGATTTTCTATTGGGTTCAGGTCTGGAGACTGGCTAGGCCACTCTAGGACATTGACATGCTTCTTACGGAGCCACTCCTTAGTTGCCCTGGCTGTGTGTTTCGGGTCGTTGTCATGCTGGAAGACCCAGCCACGACCCATCTTCAATGCTCTTACTGAGGGAAGGAGGTTGTTTGCCAAGATCTCACGATACATGGCCCCATCCATCCTCCCCTCAATACGGTGCAGTCGTCCTGTCCCCTTTGCAGAAAAGCATCTCCAAAGAATGATTATTTAAAAATCATACAATGTGATTTTCTGGATTTTTGTTTTAGATTCCGTCTCTCACAGTTGAAGTGTACCTATGATAAAAATGACAGACCTCTAAATGCTTTGTAAGTAGCAAACCTGCAAAATCGGCAGTGTCTCATACTTGTTTTCCCCACTGTAGCTATAATAATGCATTATCTTTGTCAAGTGCTTTTCCCAAAATGAACCCCTGTGTTCTCTAGTGTTTTCATTTTGTCTGCGTAATTAAATCCAGCACCTTATGGTCATTGTTTACAATTTGGAATCTGTCAGTCACATAAGCTACGTAATGATAATAGTTACAGAAATATTGACTACACAGGCAGAGGACAGAAATCAGTGTTTGAGTTAGCATAGGCTGTTTTTCATTCAGTTGGTTCAATAATTTGATAGAAATTACATCAAGAAAATGTAATAATAAATAGTAATATGTGGGATGTGTAGTTTAGTAGCTGAAGGTTATAGGATTGTGTAAGTTATTCAGTGATTGAGGTCAAGGCAGGACACCAGGACAGACCAAGGATTTTCCCTCAAGTGAGTTAGGCATGAAATCTGGTTTATGTCTGGGTTGAGGCATGAAGAGTGAGTGACATGAAAATGACAGGACCTGTTAATCAGTCCAGATAAGTGAGGCACTCTCCCTGTGTACTCTCACACAATTCACAAGCTGCTGTTTGATTGCGTTTGCTTGTTTTGTTTTATAATCAGTTAGCTTCAAATTGGGTCCCATACAATTACTGTACACTCTCCATTTGTTGTTTACCAATGGCAACATGAAACCACATTTCAGCAATAACTTCTATATACATTAACCTGTCGAAGCTGTAGACCACTGCCAATCTGTCTGGTCTCTGTGAAAAGTGCTGAGGACCGTGTCTTACACCCGACATCGGATAGCCAATCGAATACCTCTTTGCACGAGCCAACCTCCTCCCTGGCTAAACGTTGGCGACGTCGGGTTACCTCCCTGGCAACGTGTCCCGCGCGCTTATTGGTAGAAAGTTGCAACGCGGAATGAAACTTTGGGACGGTTCACACGAGCGGTTCGCGTGCAGCCTACTCTATAAATAAGACCGGAGGTGAACTTCCAAGTGTTGACTTGTTATCAACACCGTACAGGCGGGTCGTTATAACTCCATTGTAATAAACACTTGTAATAAACCGCGTTGGTCAGTAAAAGTGAATTTGAGTGTTTCACTATTCCTCAATAGGCTGGATTTTATCGAACAAATATTTTGGTGTATTAAAAGGGACCTACTGGAAGATTGTGGGATACAAAAACTTAAATATGCCGGCCGATATTTTGGAGAACACTTCGTCGGCCTCTGTTGTATCCACACCTTCGAGGGCGAATGGAAATCCGGATAAACCAAAGACTGCCTCGGAGCACAGAAAGGTAGGTTCACTGAAAAGTACGGACATACATCGAACAGTTTTTATACCTTAATAGCTGGTATTTTGAAAAGTAACATGACCTCGTGGATGTTTTTTTTCTTTCAGTCTTCTAAGCCAATAATGGAGAAGAGAAGACGCGCGCGAATCAATGACAGCCTTGGACAGCTCAAGACCCTCATCCTGGATGCGCTAAAGAAAGATGTAGGCTACGTTGCTGATGAAATATTTATGCCTATGACTGCGATATATGCTATCGTTATGAATATACGATACACTGAGAAGAAGTTCTAATATATTATTTAATCGTGTCATTTTGTTTGTGTCTATTTAGAGCTCCAGACATTCGAAGCTTGAGAAGGCAGACATCCTTGAGATGACTGTGAAGCACCTTAGGAATATGCAGCGTCTTCAAATTACTGGTAGGTTTTATGGAACGCTCATTGATTACAGTAATTCTAGACGTGGATGTTTATGGCATCGGAGACTGTGCTAATTTGGCAATTAGTTACTATATTTACATATTATATATTTTTTTAATGGACAATACGTTGTTTTATTTTACTTTACAGCTGCTATAAGCACAGATCAATCAGTCATTGGCAAGTACAGAGATGGATTCAGCGAGTGCATAAGTGAAGTCACCCGTTTTCTGTCCACATGTGGAGGGGTGAACACAGATGTCAGGAGCCAACTTCTCAGCCACTTAGCTAGCTGCGTGTCACAGATAAACACCATGAGCTTCTCAACTCAACGCCAAATCTCCACCTACTGCCAGCGTCCAGCGCCTGTCCAGTCCATTTCGCCAACACCAGCTGCGTCGCCTCAGTTGAATGGAGTCATGTCTTGCAAAAGTGGCTCGCCGCTCAACTTCTCATCAGAATTCGCTAAACTCTACAGTGGACTTCAGATTGTGCCGGCGACAGATGGACAATTCGCCTTTCTGATTCCAAGTTCTGCTCTTGCACATATCAACGCGCCAAACGCGCAGCACGGTAATCCGGGACTAGCGGTGGCGGTTTCACCTGTCTTGGCTCCTATCACCGCTGATTCGGTGTGGAGACCGTGGTAGTGTAGCGCACTCATTAGATTGATGGACTTACACGCACTATGAGGCCTTTTTTAACGGAAGGTACACACACTGTCAGACTTCTTGTATATTTTTGTACAGGCTGTTCAAAGCTGAATGTTTACACGTTATTCTCTGATCCAGGATACCATAGACTGTATTGTTTATGTTTGTATGTCAGTGATCGTGTTATTGTTGAAACGGAAAATATGGTTCAGATGTTTTCCTTCAGGAAATCAATACACTGTTCAAAATAAATTAAAATTCTCAATACTTTAAACTGGTTGTTTCTTACATGCAAAGTAACTATATTCTGCATCCTATCGCTATTAATGTGCTTTGATTAAATACCTCATCCAAAGTCTTACCCAAACACTGGATAACATAGGATCTCAGTATCAAGCATCAAGCGCTGAATTTTCTGCAGTCAAGCACGCCCCTTAAATATTTGAACACATGAACTGATCCTTACTCATCCGATTTCAACTCTGTGCCGTGACTGGTGACGAGACGTGAACTGATTTTAACTTTGATTTCAGTTAAACGAACCATTCCAGTGTTCTGGCAACTCTTTCTGTTTTTATATATGAAAATAATATATCAGTTCTGATGCTGTAGATAGAAACTACATTATTGCGTCTTAAACATTATAAGTTCTCTTCTCCATCGAACTGATTCCTCATCACCAGCTCCGAGTTCTATTAGTACTTTTCAACATTTCCCCACCGGGAATAAATAGCTCCCGGATGAGGTAAGGAATCTGAGAGCTGGAAGGAAGTACTCTCAACCCAGCGGGAGCCGCCAGGACAGGGAAGACGAGAGGAAGTCTTTGGGGCACGCACCGATATGTCTGCAGGAGAGGGAATGCTGGCACACAGAGACAGAGTAGTTGAACCTGGTGAGAAAGAAGCTGATCAGGATGGAGGGAGGGAGGGGAAGGCCCAGATGAAACAACTTAAATGTGACACCAAACGAACATAGTTAGGTTTGATCTGGGTGGAGGTTATCTGAGAACCGATCTGGGGTCAGAGGGAGATATTTCATGGCCAAAGAAATGTCAAGCTACACTATACTAGACTTACTTTAAATTGATGAGATGGTAGTGTTATGTTAGGTGCTCTTGCATTTTTGCATAAACATGTAAGTAAAAATATATACAAACATTTTTTGCACCCCACACTTTGGTAAATATGTTGTTGTTTTTTTTAGCTTGAAGGGATTCTCCTCAAACATCACAAAACATTCAATTTCAACTGGAAGGTGCAAATCAGGCTAGATTATGTATTCAAAGCCCCCCCCCCCTTTTTTTGATTTACACACAGGAAGTGCATGTTTGCTCATGGGATCTTGACAGTTTAGCTTAGCCTTAGTGCTGCTGTCCATTTAGCAATCTGGGAGAAAGCTAATGGTGTCACTAAACCAGTGTGAGTCCAGTGAAAAGCCGGACCAGGGCTCACAGGTGCCTGTCATCCTGCCTCACAGTACCCAACAAGCCTGTATCCAGATCTGTTTGTGTTGTTTCCCTTTGTTTGGCATGACAATCACCAAAGGGGTTGGCAAGATGGAACAAACAGACCTGGAACCAGGCAGGGCCACATCTGCTAGATCCTCTGTCACGGGAAGCAGTTTTAACAACATAAATAAGGTAAAACTGGAGTAAAATTAAAGTAAAATAATCAAAGTATTTGTGTGAATATATCATATAATGTTAAAAAGTGCATTCCAAATGTATAAAAAAATACGTATTTCCAATGCGTAGCAGTTTTGAGTGATACTGTTCTTTTCACCCTACAGGATTAAATTAGATTGAATAGTTGTTGTTGTTATTTTTTGGGGTGTGAGAGGAATTCTGTTCATCCAACAACTTCTAATTAATTTATACATTGAAACACGACAAAATAAGTTTCTCCTTCCAAAGTGTTTGTCAGTCAAAGCCGCTCCGACACATAATGCAGTCAATTAAGTTTACATCTCTGGTTTGCCCAAACACACCACCCCAGCAATGTGTATGAGCCCTAAAAGCCAAATAAAGCCTCCCCTATCAGGACAGGCCTTTGAGAAAGAGCCCCGCAACCCAAAAACAAAGGCCGGCCCTCAGTGGCTCAATGGCTTCACTCTTTGTGGCCCTCTCACTCTCCATAAAGGGCTTTGCTCTTGTTTATCCAGGAAGAGGGGTTTAATGGTCAAAAGGGGGGTACCATGCTGTCACTTTCACCACGCTAGAGCTGAAGGCTCTTTGTTGAGAGGGTCCCAAAGCTCCTCTAAGTCCAGACTACTCTATAGAGACAACACAGGACCACTGCTGCAGTTCCTGGGCTAACAGGTTTGTTTCTTTAAACCTACCCACCAGCACCTCCCTCTAACCCAATGGGCCACCTGTATACTAAAGGATGCATGGGTGGAGGTTTAAACAACACAAGATCTTTGGACTGGGTTATTCAAAAATGGGCACAAGGTCCCAGGTCAACTGGCGAGGCATAATGGTCCTGGTCAGGGTTCTTTGTTGGTGCAAGTACATCAATGGGAATTGGTATTTTTCAAAAAATGACACATCACATTTCTATGGATTATATGGTTTATTGACTGGGTGTCAGAGGCTAATTAAATGTACAAAGTTCAGTATTAGTCAAAAGTTTGGGATATGAAAACTATCCACAGGAAAACCTGTTGGGCCCAGGGTCTTGACCAGCTGAGGGGGACGCCACACAGCATAATATAAACATAACATAAACACTTTCACCAGTGTTAGTTGAGACACACGGCCAGCCCCTGTAAGTCCAGTTGTTTTTGCTTTCTTCCTGTCCCTTATCTTCCAGGCCAGGCCTCCCCTCTCTCCCCTTCGGTTTGACTGTTTTCTCCCATACCTCCTAAAAGGGAGGATGACAAGCATTAAGTTAGCTCAGGCATGGAGCCTCTGTGATCTGTGATTGATGAGCCATTCGTCACACAAACAGTAACCCAGTGACAGGGGCCCTGCTATGGGAAACCCAGCTTCCTGATATGTGCCCCGAAATCTCTACTGTGACTGAATCTATGGTGAATTGGTTTGTGTTGTTCTAAAGAGCTGTCACAATGATTTGGGCAAATAGTTCATATCTGACAGTGATGGTAAATAATTGCCTAGATTAGGTACTTGACAATCAATGGAGAATGATGAGGTTGAACCAAGATCTTTATTTTCTAGGAGTTGCGTACTTGTACATAAATACTGTGCCGATACACACATACCTGTAGGTACACCTGTTCATTGAAGTGATTTACCTGGTTTCTATGTTTCAAATTGGAGATATTTTTTTTTTAAATTGACAAATTGTTGACTTGGCACCAGTGATGGCACCAGGATGCACTGTGGGATGATGACAAGCTGGTGGAGGGAGTGTGATGATTTGGGCGATGTTCTGCTAGAAAAACCAGGGTCCAGGCATTCAATGTAGACGTCAGTTTGTAACATGCCACCTACCTAAACATCAATACAGATCAGGTACACCCCATCATGGCAACAGTATTCCCTGATGGCAGTGGCCTCTTTCAGCAGGATAATGTGCCCTGCCACACTGCACACATTATTCAGGAATGGTTTGAGGAACACAATGGAAAGTTCTATCTGATTGAGCATCTGTGGGATGTGCTGGACCAACAAGTCATAATGTTTTGGCTCATCAGTGTATGGGCAGCACAAGACATTTTACTAAATAAACAATTATAAAGATTGTATTCATTTTAAGAAAAATCTGAAAATATAAAAACAAGAAAAGAAATGAAAAGACGTCAGGATTGAGTCGTATTCATTATTTTCCAATACTCCGCTACTCTCCGTAGGTCCTGATTCATGTTTACCTGGCTTCTAACAGTTGGATTTTGAATTGAGGCACGGGGGCAACACGGCTGCCTTGCATTGTCCCCATGGCGACAGCCTCGGCTGTGAAATTCTCTCAGCCAGACCAGGCTGTCGACATACTGTAGATGTTCTGGTGATACGAAGACAACATTAATATTCCATGTTTTGCCTTAACCAATCTTTTCCCACAACTGTTCATTATGATTGCCGTTGGCGTGGCAAGCTACAAGCTACAGCTGAAAACATAAAAATGAAAGGGGGGAGGGTTCTCCATTGAGAAAATGAGGCATGACTTGCGTGCGTATATACAGCAGTTCTTCTGAAGTGCCCCAAATTCCTCTGACAATACCCCGAACCCCGTCACAGGACCAGGTTCCTCTGTCCAGGGCTGCAGGTGTGTTCTTCCCCAATAATTGGAATTTGCTTATAAGAAGATTAAATTCTCTTGTTCTCTTTCCAATAGAGGAGGTTGGGTCATGAAGCATTATGATAAGGGATTACCATTGGGACCTGCTCCCCTCCACTTAACGTAAGCATCAGGTCAGCTGTTCCTAATTTGGTCAGTGACACTCATTGGCCCCTCCTTTGGGGGTCTAATGTATATGGAAGAAGGACTGCTGAACCTCGTGTATTAGCAGCGGGGGGTGAAATGGCCGGTTCATGTCTTGGGGATGTGGCTTGTCATGATGCTTGTGAACGCTGGCCTGTAGATGAATGCCACTCAGTGGACAGCGCTGTCTCTCATTTTGTCGACGACTTGTTTTAGGAGTTAGGAATTTTCAGGAGGATATACGTTGTTAATGCTTAAATGTGGCTTGTTGTCTTTTACAATAAGCAAAATACCTAAGGGACAACATTTCCTAAATCTACTGACATCTACTCACGTGATGCCAGACATAGATCTGTGTTAACAGATGTCAAAACGCTATAAATGTCCAAGTTCTGTAACGACTCAGATTCTCTGACCACTAACAACCGCAAAAACCAAAATCCTCCCCTGTCCACCCCTCCTGTCCTCTCTCTCTGGCTGTAGACCTCAGAGGACCTCTCCCCTTTGTCCTCTGAACTCTGCCCTCCCTCACAGCCACTCTTTTATCCTCGGCTGTCCCGAACTCGGTGAGAAACCTCCCCGCGCATTGTGTCATCTGGACTCTGTGTGTCCTGGAGAACAATGCCCCCACCTCAAGGATCCAGCCCCCCCCCCCCCCCCCCCCCCCAATACATTCCCCACCCTCCCAAAGTAAGAGGTACTGTGCGACGCATGGCGCCCAGCACTAACAAGCCGATAAGTGGGGACGGGGGTCTTACCAAGGGGGGTTGAAAGGTGCTCTTCAACCAGCCTGAAAGAATAACAGCACAGCCTCCCTGGAACACCCTGCTGCTGTTTATATCCCAGACACTCTGTTTGCCTGCTACTCTGGCGAACGTCATGGATGGTGCGCTGGATGGTCATGAGGGGTGGATCGAGGGACAGAGTGGATCACTATATTAACCTCCAGGAGAGAAGAGGTGGACAGGTCTTAATCTCAACACGGGTCATGAGAACTGTCCAATGGGGTTTAAGCTAGCTGATGATCTGTATTAATGTTATTATTTGAGTTATTTTTAAAAAGGAAATGAAAAACATAGAAGGTGGACAGAAATTGTAAAAAAGAAAAAAAATACTCTATTGTCCCTAAATAAAGGTGATTCACTGGCACATCTTTAGTTGCTTTCACTTGTGTTTTGTATAGAAATATCAGATTTGCACTGGTGCAGTGATTCACATTCCAGACCCAGTAGACAAATTCCAATTTAAAAAAAATAAAAACATGTTTACGGTGTTGTTATTTGGTGATCACTATATTTGTACATATTGGGGACAATATTTCCCCCCTTTTAATTCATGTTCACCCCCTTCATTCTGGTCAAGTGAGCATGACCGCCTCATGCCGTCCCTGCCAGCTATGGAGGCCAATACTTGTCAGCTGAATTGTGATGTCATTCATCTCAGACGAAGGACCCAATCGACCCCACGACCCCTGACCCCTATAAACTGCTGGGTTAGAGTGTTTTATTCAAGGTGTTGCCATCTGTGTGCCCTCCCCTCTTCTTCCTCGACTCTTTTCTTCGGCCGTCCTGTCATCCTCTCCTATGTCCAGGGGCGGTGGTGTGTGACAAGTCTCCCCGGACGGCTTGTTTGTCTCGATCCATGTTTAAAGCTCCAGATAAAAGACTGAGTGGATCCCGGAGATAGATGTCAAATCTCTATGGTGGCGTCTTTGTAAGCACTTCCACTGATGTTTGTGCTTGTTGAAAATACATTTATAGGATTGGGTCGTCTCTGTTTCGAAAAAGATTCATATCTCCAGGAGGATCTCTCTTAATTGATGTATTTTTGTTGTTACATTGAAAGTGTTCGTTGAACATTTTGTTGTCCTTAATTCTAGATGGTAAATTAGCTGTGAAACTGTTGTTCCAAATTGATCACTGGTGTTGGTTTTTAAATGCATATCTTAACTTACTCGTTCATTAGGAAAACTTGTCTTTCCCCTCCATCGGCAATGCTGTACAGTTTGTGTTCAGACTGATCGACATAACAACCAACAAGTTCATTACTGGGGTGGCTGAAAGTTAATTTGCTATGTATGCCTGCATAGTTACAGTCTATATCTATGGGTGGCATAAATACGTATTAGTGGGCGAGGGCAATTGGGTGTATGCTAAATAATGTAAATATCTAAGATGGTTTGCGAATACTTTGATAATCTATGGGAGTGATACCGAAAAGGGTGATTCAGATGGTAGAAATGAGAGAAATGTATAATTTTATGGGAAGATGATGAGAAATGGAGTCATCTGCTGGTAGAAATCTACGTTACAGTAGTGTATTTGTTAGACAAGCCCCACTTCAACCCAGTTCATGCATTCTTTTTTCCCCCCCCCGATTTGGTCCTCATTTTAAGTGTGTGAAGATTTTGTAGACAGTTGTAGAAGAAAGATTTTTGATTTGAGTGTGACCATATGTTTCAAGTGTAAACTGACAAGATCAATCCTGGAGTCCTGGAGGAAGGACACATTTTACAGGCAGGAAGTAAAAAAGGATTTAACGATGATGTGGATACTACTGGGTTCACAACATGGTCTAAACCTCTTCAGGTGAACTTTGAACCTTACAAAACAGTTCATTCACCCTGCTTATCACTCCGATTTAAGTGGGAAACACTGTCAGTTACTGGTTGTCAGCATTTCATTATAGGCCTTCAATATTGACAATGACTGCAGGAAATATTTATTTAAGTTAAACCCAATAATGCTTATGTCAGCATCAAATCATATTATAAATTACTTACAACCGATAAATGAGAAAAACTATACCTAAAATGTATATAAGATTCAGGGGAGATTAACTTTTTTCTCATATTCAGTATGTTGGCACATACAAAAATGTACATCATGTATATTTCTTCATAAATGCCACTCTGAGTTTTTGCATTGAAACATGGCCATACAGTAAGAAATAACAACATAAAGTACGGGAGAAAATGGGGTAAAAAAAAAGAAATTGTAAAAAAGACTTTACACAGTGGGATTAATAGTCCAAGTATGACATTGTGACGATTCTGACTGTGGTGAGTCTTTTTTCAAGATATACTCAGAGGGGTTACTATCCCCTTCTTGGAATTGCACTTTGAGGCTCAAAGGCCTACCCTTAGTCACTTTGCACTTAATAGTCATGTTGTCGTCAATGACCTGGACAGTACATTTGCCAGGGTGTGGCCTCTCCTCCACAGAGCAATTGAACGGGACAGCGCTGGCTCTCGAAGAGATATTACTTGGACACACCAGCTGGTCCCTCTCTATGGATACCAGACTCTGTCCTCGTAAAGATATGGGACCCTTACAATAAACGTTACTGAGGTCCTCCACTAAGTGGCTGTGTTCAACCATGTAGTCGTACAGATAAATCATGTGGCAGTCGCAGTGCCAGGGGTTCCGTCTCAACCTCATCACGTTTTCGTGGGCCGACGTGTCGAAGAAGCCCGGTGGAAGCATCTGGAGGCTGTTATCTGAGAGGTAAAGCTGCTCCAAAAACACCTGGTCCTCAAACAGCATGGCCTCCAGAGAGCTCAGGTTGTTGTTCTGCAGGTGGACGAATTCGAGTTCTCTGAGACCTTGGAAGATTGTTCCAGGCAGCAATATTAGCTGGTTCTTAGAGAGGTCCAGGTGTTGCAAAGCCGTTAGATTTCGAAAAACTGCCTCTGGAAGGTCAGTGAGCTGGTTCTTGGACAGGAACAGGTGACTAAGACTGGTAAGACCACAGAATAAATCAGACGAGATCCATGCCATTCGGTTGTCTTTGAGATCCAGCTGCTGCAAGCTAGAGGGAAAGGTTCCAGAGCTCACATTTGCGATCAAGTTGCCGCGAAGATTCAGCTCCTCTAGTTCTTCTAGGTGTGAGAAGACCCCTCGAGGGAGGTGAGATATTCGATTTCCCTGCAAGTAAAGATTTTTCACCTTGGAGATGTTGTGGAATGTGTCGGGCAAGAGAACGTCAATCCGGTTGTAGCCCAGTCTGAGGGACTCTAGCTGGGACAAGCCACTGAGAAGCTCCCCTTCCACCTTAGAGAGCCTGTTCAGGGACAGGTCAAGAACGCGAAGACTCTGGAGGTTCTGAAAAATCTGCCCGGGCAGGTGGGAGATGAGGTTACCCTTCAACTGAAGAGTCATCAGCTTCTGGAGGGAACTAAAGAGGCCGTTGCTGAGTGACTTGAACTTATTGAAATTCAGCATAAGTCGAGTGAGATTCCTCTGATTGCCAAAGGTTCCAGGGTTCAAGTGCTCCAGCCAATGGTTGCCGCTGATCTCCAGCTCCTCCAAGCCAGTCAGATGGTCAAACGCCGTGGTGGATACGTGGGACAGCAGGTTGTTGACAAAGACCAGTTTGGTGAGATGAGGGCCATAATGCATGGTCGAGCTCAGGTGCATGAGACCTGTTGTCATCACAATCAACTCCTTCACTTGGGTAGACGTGTTTGTGGGCATGGATCTCAAGCTCTCCTGAGAACACATCACCTTTGTCGATGAGAAACACTGGCATTTAGGAGGACAGTTTGTGTTCGGTGCAGAAGTGGCCCCATGTTGAAAAAGATGAAAGAACAGCCACAACGTGGAACCAAAATATTTCAACATCCTTCACTATAGAAATAGAACAGTGAACATTTAAACATTTAAATGAAAGATATATTGTGGTATTTCAGATAATATATTTGACCAATAACATTGAGTATGGTAGGGCAGATGGAACACAATTCTAAGTTAACTTGCTGAGGAGAATTTCAGTTCCACTAAGTGTTGAATAGTGACGTATATATTGTTCCATCCAAGCTTTGCTGATATTAAGCAGTTCACAATAAGTAAAGCTGTAATTTTTTATTTTGACTGTAGTAGAAGGCTAAACTATACTGTCTGCTATTATGTTTCTTAATTTTATAAACAGCCAAAACGTACCTGTTTTGTGACTATTTTCCAGGTTTCCAAATGTCTGAATAGAGAAAATAATTTCCCTTGGGGATTTGAGGCTTCAGTCCAACTAACACACACTGTGCAAGTCCACCCACAACATGTCTACATTGGGCAAGACAGACCTTTCAGCTATTGGTCAGATAATGTCATGAAGTCCTTAGATCACAAGGCAAGGGGCAGTCTCCAGAATCTAACAGAGCTGCGTAATTTAGCTAAAAGTTACTCAAAAGCATTGCTGTGGTGAAACCAGACGTAATTCCCGTGGTATATAATGTCATATCACGGCTGTATGCTATGTGAAATTGAGGTCACTCGGAATTGCGCCCTCTAAAATCTAAACACAGTACTTCTAAGGGGCGGCAATAACTTACAACCTTTTTCTAAAATGAATGGAATTCCAGGAAGCCGTTTTTTCACCTGAGCCCAAAGGATGCGTTGGCACACCTTTACCCAGAGCGCTCATCAAGCACGCACCGCTACCTGACGTTTCTAGGACATTTCTAGATATTTTTTTTTTTTAGAATTTAGGCAGATTTTATTTGAATGCTGAGTTAACCCAATTGATCATTTATTTTTTAGGTATCTGTTATACATTCATTTATTCATAGGGCCTATTTTATTCGTTTGAAATGGCAAACTCGGGGATGCAGTTACTTGGATTCACCTTAGCTTTTTTTGGCTTCATCGGGATGATTGTGTCCACGGTCATGGCAGAGTGGAAAATTTCGTCATACGCTGGAGACAATATCATAACAGCCCAAGCCGTTTACGAGGGGCTTTGGATGTCCTGTGTATCGCAGAGCACTGGTCAAATCCAGTGTAAAGTGTACGATTCGATGCTTCAGCTACCGGGTAATTTCTTACTTTATTTTCAAACGTTTTACACTATAAGACACTATTTTTACACTATAGACATATTAAATATATTTTTTTCCAAAAATATAAACGAATCAATCAATCTCTTTGAAGTGTTTAAGAAATTCACAACAATTTAAACCTTGGAAAACCGACATAAAGCCTTAGCGGCGTGCATGAGGTCTCATACATGAACAGACAAGTCTTGGGAATGCTAGCCAGGGATAACTGAAAAAAACACCATAGCTCCATGGACGGGATTCAATCAAACACCCATTGCAATATTGACGCGATAGCACTTCAGTCCACGGTCAGTTTTACTTACACGCTGGTTAGTGTAATAAAAACCTGAAAAACAGTTACCACAGCAACCACACCAACATATATCCTTTTGAAGAATTATTCGTTTTGGGGGTGGGGGGAATTAACATTTATTCACAACACAGAAAACATTGCTAAGGCATGAATGAGTTGGGCTGAACAGGGTAATGATGTTAGATAGCATCTTCCACCTCCATTAAACCAACATGTTTTCACATGCAAGTTCGTACAACAGATACATAGCTAACGTACCCTTATTCCCGGTATTTGTTTATCAGTTAAAAGTATGAGTTAAAGGTATTTTGTTTTTATATGATTGTTCTTTTATTTATTTCATATTATTATTTCTTATTTTCTTTTTCATGCTCTTTGACAATATTCCTTTATAATAAAAAGTGTTTTACAAATGCAATTAATTATTATTATTATTATTATTATACTAAGTCAATGATTTTCTGTGATCAACTAGTCAGACAAAGAAACACGGACAGGGGCACTGCAGACAACAAAACCTACCTGCTATTAAGGAGCTAGGTTATGAGTTGTAGCTCTTATACTTTGTTGTGCATGTGTCATATTTAGGACACAATCATTAAAGATAAAATATGACATTATGACATTGACTGAGTGTGTCTTCTGTTCCTTCTGTTCCTTCCCAGGCATGGTTGTGGCTACCCGAGGTCTCATGGTGGGGGCCATCTTCCTGTGTGGCCTCGCCATCCTGGTGTCCATGGTAGGCCTGAAGTGCATGGTCTGTCTGGCAGAGCAGCCAGATGCCAAGGGCAAAGTGGCCATGACTGGAGGAATCGTCTTCATTATCGCAGGTGGGTGTTCGGAGAATGCAGAACCACTGATATTTGGTCATAATTTTGGGCAAAAAAGCTTTCTACTTCTTTGTGTGTAAAAAACCCCAGCTAAAACCTTACCCACGTGTAAAAACAGTTGGTACTTAACTTTAAACTTGTTGTTTACCCCATATCTTGAAATATATTTTGTCTGGGGGTCTGTGTATATGGTGTGTGTGTGGGGGGGGGGGATACAGCCCGATACAGTACCGGGTATCGGGCTGATACTGGGCTCATGTACTTATGCCGATGCCGCGCACCGATGCCGCGCACCGATGCCGCGCACCGATGCCACGCACAGATACCACGCAGCAGCCAGAGGCCAAGGGCAAAGTGGCCATAACTGGAGGAACAGATGCCACGCACAGATGCCACGCACAGATGCCACGCACAGATGCCACGCACAGATGCCACGCACAGCTGCCACGCACAGCTGCCACGCACAGCTGCCACGCACAGATACCACGCACAGATACCACGTCATGGAAACATTAAGTGAAACAAAGGGTTATCGGTGCATCCCTACATGGAAATGTTACCAATTTAACCAGGACCCAACATTATGTTGCTCTGCCATCTCCCAGGTCTCTGTGCCCTGGTGGGCACGTCCTGGTACGGCAGCAGAATAGCAAAGGAATTCTACGACCCCTTCACCCCTACAAATTCCAGGTATGATGTCATTATCCCTTTGGCTGAAGGGGCTTAGTTAGGATTTGGGAAAATGTTTTCGATATATTATTCAGATTACGTAATATACAGTGAAATGTAATTTTGCACATAATTTATCATAATCTATGTTTACTTTGAAAAAGCAGCCGCCTGTTTGATTTTGTTAATGAAATCAATGTACTCCTGCAGGCCCCGTGTTCTGGTGGAACACGTCCGCAATCCCAAAAGATCAGGGTTCAGTCTTAGTCTCAATCCTTCCTATTTTGTCTCCTCTTAATCTGCACTTCTTGACATCTGCAGGTATGAGTTTGGCAAAGCCCTGTTTATTGGATGGGCCTCCGCTAGCCTCACCATCATAGGCGGTTCTATCCTGTCCTGCAGCTGCCCCGGTAAAGCCTCAGGAACATCCCCCCGCTACCCGGCCACCCGGTCCACCGCCCCCCCGGGGAAAGACTACGTCTAGACCTGAAGGACTTCCAGGGTCACATTTAGTAGGCCAGACCGTGGCAAAACCTTTACATTTCAAACCAATCTTTGGCAATGAGAAGGTCATCCATTGTATTTTTTTGTCATTTTCTTTTGTTCTGTTTCTTGCCCATTGAACCAAACCGTCATCATCCATCCGGCCATGCCTTCTTCAGGGAACGGTTCTGACTATGCTAGGGTCAAAACTCAAGTTATTTTTGTTGATTTGGTTGGTTTGTTTTAGCATTTTCATGTCTGGTTGTTTTAATGAAAGACACACTACTAGCAAACAATATATCCATGATGCTTTTATGTTATGTTATTTTTATTATCATGTTCGTATCATTGATTCACACCAAACTGCACGGCGCTGTACAGATATTTTCTTTTCAGGTTGTTCATCATTCCACAGCTATGGCAGATTTGCAACCAAGCCAATGTACTTCAGCTGTCTCTGGTCGGATTAATCTAGAACATAATATTTGTGCACTGCAATTTGATAGGTTGCTATTGCTGTGAGCAGTGTCGTTTTAAATGCACTGAAACATAAAAAGGGGTTATTTTACTGCGCAGGTGTGGCTTTGATTATTAACCAAAAATAGACAGGAGTTTGGGTTACTGTAAAAACAATTACCATGCCACTTTAGAGAAATAGTTGTTTTTCAACGGTATTTTCTGTGGCATCAAATTAGCCTATGGCAACATTTCTACCAAAACCTTTAGGTCATGTGATAATGTTGTTGTTTTACATATAAACTGGTGTTTATAATAATAATAAGTTTATCTTTTCATTTAGATTTCATTTAATCTAGATACTGTTATATTTAGAAAGTACAATAGTACTGCTGTAACTAACTGTACCTAAAATATGCAGTAATTAACATAGTTGCGGGCATAATAGAATCACCTAAGCTGAGTTTCAACATCCAACATGTTTACAGGTGCCAAAATAAGCTAGGTTGAACCTGAAACATGGATGTGTGTGTCTCAAGATACCCTGCAGAGGGTACTTGATGAGATGGACGTTATATTTTCTTTGTTGTTAACTACTGCATTCTTTGGAAAGGGAGGTGCCTTGACCTGACTTTTGCTGTCACAGTGGACCTGCCGCAACATGCCTTCAAGGTTCTTCAGGACGTATGAAAGGAATTTCTATAAAATAACTGGGATTAGAAACATCAGCATCAGTGTCTATATCCTGCTCTTAATTATATAAGGTAATTGGTTATATTAAAGTTTCCTTAATTCAAACTGAAACATGTGAGAAAACAAAATGATAGTTCATAAATATTCCAAGAGTCATATTATTGGCAAAACTTGTACTCTTCTTTAACAAAAGCACAGGTTATTATCTTCTAAATTCTCTTTTTAGAATGAACTACAATTCGGTTGCTGGTTTCGATTAACAGTCTTAAGCAATATGTAGCCCAGGGTTATGATTCCTGGCACTCCCTGTAAAGCCAAGATGCTGGAGAGTGATACAATCAAAAGGTATTACTCACATCTCCAACTACCTGTCTTTACATGCCCCCTGGAAACCTTTCTATGCTAGGAGTGGGAATTTCTCTCTGGAAAAAAAGGCTAGGAAGGTGCTTCTTAACATGTTTGACTTGATGGAAACATACTATATTTTTAATCTAAAGGTTAAATGAATGGTACTATAGTAAGTGACAATAAAGTGCAGTTAAAACAATCTCCTTTCCATCTGATAACATCGAATTTGATTAACAAAAGGCACATCTCAACAGGTTGCCCCAGGGGGCAAAAACTCCTTGAATGCTCTACTCCGTTATGTAGGTGTGCTTGAAAAATGAAATGTTCAAAAATAAATACAGGGATTTTCAACAGTAAGAGATCAAAAACTGCTTTAAAGACACCCCCCAAAAAAATTGGGAGCAAAGTGGTTTTTTGTTGTTGACCTTAAGCAATGTGGCTTAAGGTTGGTCTCATTGGACTCTGTTTTGCCTGAGAGACAAAATAGAATCATTGTTTGGTTTTGGTTGATGTGTTTTCCTCAAGGCCATGCATGTTGTGTTCCCCCCGTAACATAACAAATGTTGAACGAGGTCCTCAGCTATTATATTAAGACAGGCCTATTAACGATAACTTGATGTTTCAAGTAAAAGTTTCCTCATACTAAAACATGAGTTTAAATGCGTCACAAATCACAAGAGATATCAATAAGAAATTACAGAAAAAAACTTTCAAAACACAAACATAACTATGGGTTTACAGAAAATGTGGGAGGAAAAAGACAATTCCAGTCTTTTGCCACTTTCAGAATAAAATTAATGGTAAAAATTCTGATATTTTGGAGCAAATATTGTTAAAGGAATTCTTATTAAAATACACTGTATTTAATATAGCTGACTTTTGAAATGTCCCATTGCTACTGAAGTGTGACCATACCAATGCAATGACAAATTGACATCTGGAAGGTAAAAACAATATACTTGTACACTTAACTTGGTAGGTGACATCTTTGACATTGCTCAATGCTCATATTACTGATCGCTAATTTCAAATATACTTCTGGGCAGAAATTATGAAAAAAGACTAAGTTTGGCTAATAATAAATTAAATGTGGCTGGAGGCCTGTTTTATGGTTTTATCTTTTCACTGGTTCCTTGGCAGGCAGCACCACCCTTTGGTGCCACCAAGAATTGAAGAACAGGTTTTTTTTGTAATAGATGCTCATTCTGTATGAAGAATGTAACGGGAATGTTGAGTTTCGAGAAAGTGTCTTCTAAATAAAAAGGAACATGCATGGGAGAACGATCAAGTTAATTATTTTAAGGAATTGGGGCGCCATTTAAAATACAGTATGTTTTCACATCAATAAGTACTTGGGCAGCAATGTTGTTGTTCTATTTTTTAAACAAATTAAATCTGATGAACTTTTTGGAACACTTGAAAATAACTTTCATAAATAGCTAGATTTGTAAGGATTTTATTACATTAAAAATAATTTGTGGATCCTTGATAAACATAAGCATACATTGTACAACATGTATTGATGAGTTAGAAAACTCACCTACTTTGATAACGTATAAAAGTATTCTTCTACCTTAGACTTTTGCACTTTTTATTTTGTTACATACAGCATGAAATCAAAATGGATTTCATCAGGTGTCTTGCCACTGAACAACAAAAAAACATGATGTCAAAGTGAAAAATCATTGAATGAATTGAAATGAATTTCAAATATAAAACAGATTTTAAATTCATATTTTTTTATAATTGATTGCATATGTATCCCCCAACTTTTTATTAAACACCGGAATATGCAGTGGTGCAACCACTGTCTGTACAGTCACCTAATTAGTTGAATGTCTACCTGTGTGCAAAAAACATGTTTCACATGACTTAGGTTATATACATCTGACCCACAGTTGGTTAGAACAATTACTTACAAAAAGTACTTCATGAAGACCAAGGCACATTCAAAGCAATTCTGGAATAAAGTTATTCGAAAGCACCAATGGTGTAGGATATGAGGACATTTCCAAATCATTCATATGGAGCACAGTAAAGTATATGGCTCAGGTGTGAATCTTTCTAGAAAAGGTTGTCCTCTTAAACTGAGTATCTGGGCGAAAGTAGCAACTATATGCTGGGTGCTTTACAAAAGTAGCTGTTATGGGAAAGATACAAACATTTATGAAAAAAACTCATATCAAATCATAGCATGTGGGAGATTCTGAAACCAAGTGGAAGAAGATTCCTTGGTCTGATGAGACCAAAATATAACTTTTTGTTTTAGCACTTTGTTTGTCACAAGCATAACACTGTGCATCATCCTGGGAACACCGCCTCTACTGTGAAGCATAGTGGTGGCAGCATCATGCTGTGGGGATGCTTCTCTGGGCCTGGAAAACTTCTGAAGATAGAGGGCAAAATGGGTGCCTCAAAGTACAGAGAAATCCTGGATGACAAAGTCTGAAAGAAACTTAAATCTTGGGAGAAAATGACTGTTCCAGCAGGGCAATGACCACAAACATTCAGCCAAAGCCACAATGGAGTGACAAACATTTTAATGTACTGGACTGGCCCAGAGCTTGAGCAGTTTTGCAAAGAAGAATTTACAGTTTTGCAAAGAAGAAAGTCCAGATGTTCAAATTTGGTAGAGTTATTAAAATAGAGTAATGGCTGTAATTGATGCCAAAAACCTCAACCAAATATTCACTAAAGCAGGTGAATACTTACGTAATCCATTATTTTCTGTTTTGTATTTGAGATTAATTTCTATGTATTTATATTCAATTTGACATTTTGGATCTATTTTGTGTAGATCATTGGCAACAACTCCTAATCAAATCCATTTGAATGTTGTAACACAATTAATTGTTCAAACGTCCAAGGTGGGAGAGAATACTTTGGAGAGCCACTGTATGTACAGCTGAGAACTACCTTGCTGTTAAAAGACCACTAGGGGACAACAGAGGTCCAAGTTAGGAGACTAGATCTACACCCTTTTCCATCTGGGCAATGTCAACAAGTGATCTGGAAAGGCTAGCAGTCGAAATAAGTAGGACGAACAGTGTTGCTTACTGATACCTATCCCAGAAAAAGATTATCAGAATTCCAACCGTACAGTTACCAGTAACACATTTACATTAGCAGTTTACATTATTCACATTGGGATTCACAATATTTCATTGTAAGACTGTGATCTTTTCAGGTGATTGGGTTCTTTTCTTTTTAAATAATCAGATAAATGTAATCGATCTACAAAACGTTATGTGATGCCATTAGAGTGACCTCATTCCTAATGCTTTAAAATGTATGTTTTATGGCCGTTATTGATAAAACAGGAGACAGGCATTTAGACTGATGAAATGCGTCCACACAGCACACTTATCACAAAGCACGTTCCCCACATTAGCGCAGATTTATCCGATCTGGATTCCATCCAGCTCCCTTTGATGAAACCACTCCACATCTCCAAAGCTGCAAGGCTATGCTGTTGATGAATGCAGACATTTAATATGCACAGTGTAAAGCATTTCTGGGATTTGTCACACCTTATATTAATGTTAAACCACTGCGTCACCAGTGATTTGTTTTATGGATACCCATATCACATATAATTCCCATATTGTATTTCAACAATAATAGCTTTATTCAACTGTAAGGCAGGAAAGGCTTGATCAATTTATGTCAGCAACCTAATTGAATTTCGGCTAAAATCACACATCAAACGTTTTTCTTATCAATCAATCGCGCAGAAACAGATAAGATTTATTCAAACCTGTAGACGGAGCGATGGAAATTTTCTATGTTGTCAATCCAATCTTACCCTCAAGACTAAACTGGCATGGTCTTCTGTGTCATGTGCAGTCTCAAGATGTTAAATAGATTCCTCTGAATTACAACCAGACCACAGCACCCCACACCCAGAGTATTGCCAACAGATGTTCTCGTTTAGCTGGAAAGGGTCAGTTGACTTTCAGGGACAACTTGTTTAGGACAACTTGGTTCAATGTGAATAAGAGATGCAATCAATGATCTACATTCAGCACTGTTTATTGACTTTACAGACTACTTTCTGTGAGATGTGACAAATTAGTAATGTTCCAAAAATGCTATTGTGAACCCAAGGGACTTAATGGATAATGGAATACAGCTTGCACTGCATCATCTGCGACACCTTAATATGTCCATTTGTAGAACCCCCCCCCCACCACAGTACTATGATAGAAGTGTTTTTACAATTTTAATTCCAAACAGTGTGACTTGGTCTGCAAGGCTGGAGGCCAGGTACAGCAGAAACCCTATGCCCCAAGCCAGTGCAAGCTTATCCTCATGGGTTGCCATTCACCTATCGCTGTGCTTCCACCTGAAACTCAGCAGCCAACTTCTTCAGCATTCCCAAATCTGC
This sequence comes from Esox lucius, assembly GCF_011004845.1. Taxonomy (NCBI): domain Eukaryota; kingdom Metazoa; phylum Chordata; class Actinopteri; order Esociformes; family Esocidae; genus Esox; species Esox lucius. Next base: position 28,719,361 of record NC_047571.1, read on the forward strand.
CTCCAGCAGAGGGTTCCCTGAATAGCACTCTTTGGTGGTGCTCTGATCCGATTAACCCTTTAAGGGGGGGGGGGGGGGGATAATCCCCCCTGGGCTCGCTGGAAATAGAAAATAGTCTGAGCCGAGTCCGAGGGACCTTGTATGCCTCAACAGTCACCTAACGTGACCTCCGGGACTCTAACGTGACCTCCGGGACTTTTGTTATCCCCAACCCCTGTGTTGATGGTTCATGGACAAACTTGTCAGGAGTGTCACACAGATTTGCCTATAGTCCTGGTTCAAAGCCATGGTTGTGTATCAGATCTATGGTACGGAACTGAGTTTAGTCAAATCCTGTCTCAGCTGGGGTGTGAAAATGGCAAATTATCAAAACATCTAACATTTCCGGCCTCAGATCTTTTGAAGCTGTTGCTTTCAACAGTGTTTTAACTGAATATGGGTCAACTTGAGTGATTTTGCAGATAAGATGATCCTTGTCACATCAGTAATTGACAGTGGCAATAATAATAATTAACCACATTTTTTGTTAAAGTAATAATAAATAATTTTCTACCTCTTATTTTTATAGAAAACATTCAATAGGCCTTGCGCAATTGCAGTTTGGCTGTTGAGAAGAGGTATAGCATACTAACAAAAACTCAAGACGAAATCATTAACACTGTCTGAAAGTGTACACAAAATGAACTCAGAAGACTTTAAATGAATCAAGCAACTGCAGATTGCCACTTTAAGCAAAACCAATTACATCATGCTCAGTTGATGTAGATTGCAATGGACTCAGCAATCCTCAGCAGTGTGAGTGTGTGCGTGCATGCGTGTGTGCGTACGTGTGTGAGTGTGTGTGTATGTGTGTGTGGGGGGTGGGTGGGTGGGAGGGGCAGACAATCGGAACAGCAGCATCTTCCGTAAACAGAATGTCCACAAAGCTCTCATCTCCTTCCTAGCTGCGTCATGAACTCTCCTGACCCGAACGGGCAGCGGGACTGTGCTGTCCGCTAGGAGGGGAGGAGGGTTACCATGGCAACAGGCATGTCATGCAATACGCCCCAAACCCGTGATTATTCTGTCTATGCGTGCGTGTGCACAATAGTATTATCCCAAGTGTATGCATCTGTGCATTCCTCTGCCTCATCTGTTTCATACCATTTTGGAACTGTATAATAAAATACTATGCTGGGATTGTTTTAACAAGGTGGTCCTTGTTAACGGAACACCAACTAGCGATCTAACTAATTAACTAGCGATCTAACTAGCGTGTGTCCAGCACATGGCTCATATCACGAGGCATGACAAACCAAGACATTTCATGACAAACCAAGAGATTCCGTTCCGCTTCTCTGCTACGTCGCCCTGACGGTGAATTGCAGCTGTTTTTAAGGCTGCCCGTCTTTGAAAAGCAATTGCTCAAACAATCTGCCCTGGTCATGGTGCAGCTTCAAGGGCATTAAAAACCTGGGTATGAATTGACTAGCTTAATTAATATCCAAGTTTTTCAGCAGTTGTTCTTACACACATTCCGTATGTGCTTGGGAAAATTTGTGTAGTGGTCTAGAACCACCAGAATGCAACCTGATATAGGTAAAAATAACAATTTGCTATTTTTATCCTCCGGGATAGATAGTGGTGGATAGGTCAAAGGTGACTGGCACTTTGCATTTGGTCATCATTGTTGTGGTCAGGGAGCATGACGAAATCCTGTTGCATTACCTTCACCAGAAGCTGGCCGATCAAGAATATTCTGGGCCTGAATGAGTTTGACTATAGTGTTATCTTTTTCCTCTGTTGCTAAAGTGAGAATGCTGGCCGTTGTATATATGATCAGGGTTTATACAATGTGACCTACTAAACTCAACCCAAAAATGGACCTCCCCAGCTTAAGTACTCCCTTGTGGAAGGCCTAGAATAGGGTTGAAGTGTGAAGAAGATCTGCTGCTGGAGAGGACTTGGCCCATTTTGGTTGTATGAGTTGTAGGAGGCGCCGGGAACTCCTGTTCAGCAGCAGCCTGGTTTCATGATGCGGAACTGGAACTGAGGATCTCACTTTTGTTCTCTCCCTTGAATCTGTCTGCTCACATGTTGAATCTGTCTGTTCACAGGTTGAATCTGTCTGTTCACAGGTTGAATCTGTCTGTTCACAGGTTGAATCTGTCTGCTCACAGGTTGAATCTGTCTGTTCACAGGTTGAATCTGTCTGCTCACAGGTTGAATCTGTCTGTTCACAGGTTGAATCTGTCTGTTCACAGTTTGAATCTGTCTGCTCACAGGTTGAATCTGTCTGCTCACAGGTTGAATCTGTCTGCTCACAGTTTGAATCTGTATGCTCCCTGGCTGAGTCTGTCTGCTCACAGGTTGAATCTGTATGCTCACTGGTTGAATCTGTCTGCTCACAGGTTGAATCTGTCTGTTCACAGTTTGAATCTGTATGCTCACTAGTTGAATCTGTCTGTTCACAGGTTGAATCTGTCTGCTCACTGGTTGAATCTGTCTGCTCACAGGTTGAATCTGTATGCTCACTGGTTGAATCTGTCTGCTCACAGGTTGAATCTGTCTGCTCACTGGTTGAATCTGTCTGCTCACAGGTTGAATCTGTATGCTCCCTGGTTGAATCTGTATGCTCGCTGGTTGAATCTGCCTGCTCACTGTTTGAATCTGTATGCTCACAGGTTGAATCTGTATGCTCATAAGTTGAATCTGTCTGCTCACAGGTTGACACTCTCTGCTTACAGGTTGAATCTCCCTGCTCACAGGTATCAGATATGCTGTTACCTACCTGACCCCCGGGCATCTCAAGCTCCAGGGGCTGTGGTTTGAGGTTCTGAGGTGATGTGTGTTAAAACACAAATGCAAACACATCCCTGTGTGCCGTTATAGGAAGGGGTGTTTGGTGGTAGGTTGAACTGCACAGCGCTTGGGTTTTCTGCCCAACACTTTCCAGCGTCTTCTGATACAAACGTTGGATTGAAACAGACACGCCCTCAGATTGTCATGAATTGAAATGGAATCCCCCTCGTTGTCTCTTTTGTGCTGCTCAGCTCTCCTCTTCATGTTCCCCCTTTGGATCGATTATTTATTTCCCCCCTGAAATGTTTGTGCGGATCGTACAGATGAAGTCCTGTAACTTTCCTTCAGGTCAGTGAAGAGTTACATAGGCAATAGAAAACTGTCAATTCCGATGAGTTTAGATGAGCTGCTTCAGCAAGAAGCCCGGGGGGCCCAGCTAGGTTCATACTGTGCGGAATGTGGACAGAGTGTTCCCAACTGATTAAATCCGCAGACCACATGGGCAGATCGAGCAGCGCTCTGTAGACTGTCGGGGGGGGGGGGGCGTTGATGTAGGGGGTGGGGGTGGGGGTTGTTGATGGCGGTGGGGGTGGGGTGGGGGGGGTGCTTGCAGAACCCGCCTAGAGAACGATGATGAACATTGAGGTCACTGAGAAGTGTATTACAGCCTTGACTGTAACTCCCTGGCTTTCTCTTAATCGCTCTACCCAGGCGCCCTCCCTGAAACCTGCCAAAGAGAAGAACCCGGTGGGGTACATCGATCGAAGATTGATAATGAAAATGTAAAAAAGCCCCACCCCTCATCGCCCCCTATGAACACGTTGGAGGAACATTTGTTTCGGGGGGCTGTTGCTCGGGTGTTCACTTCTTCTTCAGTCTCTGTCTGTCACCGTGAACATATAGCAGGTCGCCACCCTCATGTTGGATTTGTCTCCTGCTGAGAGCAGCAGGCATCATCAGAAATGAGCAATGAACAGTAGGAACAGTAGGAACAGTAGGAACAGTAGGCGACCACTGAATTTGAGCTCCTTCAGCTTTGACTGGGGGGGGGGGGGGGTTGCTTTGCCAAGGCCCATCTCCGTGGGTCACTAAATGTGCCACTCAGAGCGACCCGTCTCCACGGAAAAATCCAAGGGGTCTGGACACACTGCCCCTCTGGGCAACACGGCCTTCCCGGACCCGCCAGGCTTTGAAACAAGCACCGGCTTCCCAGTACAAATTAGTTGTGCCACTTCACTTTCAGGAGCCGGGACGCACAGTGTGAAGACAATGCCCTCTGTGTTTTCTGAGCTCGGCGCTCTGTTCTCATGTTGATTGGCGCTAAAATACTACAACGTGCCTGTAAGCTTGCAGGGAGGTCACACCTAACGTAACAATGGACTTTTACTTCTAAAATAGGACTGACGATATATCGCTCTGTGCCAAATAATGATACTCTGTGCAACCTGCACAGTGTATAGACACCAGCGGACACAGTCACCACAGTAGTCATGACTTTGGCACTTGCAGGAAAGTGGTATGTCTGTGCGTAAAGCGGTCGCTGGTTGCTCGTCACCTTTTGAGGCTGTTTTAGAGTAATTGAACGGATGGGCCAGAAGCTGTCTCTTTTACAGTCTTAGATTTAAGTGCATAATATAATGGGGATGGATAATATTGTACACGATTGCTCTCTCTTTGGCAGTGTTTGATGAAAATGCTGTACGGAAGGCTCCTGGCGGTCGCTGAGGAAGCAAACATTAAAGCGACAATCAGTCATTCTCAGAATGAACTTCAAGGCAGATCTAATGATTCGGGTTTCGCATCGTTGTTATTAAGACCAAACTGTATCTCACGGTGGCTACCGTGAACGGGGAGTTTGTGTGTCACGTGACTTGTTTCCAGCCACAGTGTGAGCAAAGGGCTTCCATGGGAACAGTGCCTAGCTACAGAGGCCTGCAGGACTGTGTGCACAACTGATCCCCTTTACAAGAAACACATGGGGCAGACATTTCTCACTTCAATGCAAAACCAGTGAGTACACACAAGACATACTGCTTTGCATACTTTTTCTTTTAATTTAGAGAAAACGATGTGCATTCAACAGCAAATATGCCCACTGTGATCTGGGCAGCTACAAGCTGGCAAATACAGTCCGAACAGGGAAGGCCTTGATAATTATTGAAACAGAACACCAGATGCAGAATACATATAAGGGGCTGCTCTGCTCCTTGGCTCTCCATCGACTTTGATCTATTCAAACGTCTCCCCTCCGTCTCATCGCTTCCCTAGTTAATCGCTAACTCTACACTGGTCCAGTGCCCGAAGGACACCCCTGACAGTTATTTCGTGTATATCCAACCACACTAGAAACACGACTGGCGCCGGATGTACAGGCAATGCTGACTCAGATCAGTCTAGCTCTCGCTGGTTGTGCGGCGGCGCGGCGCCCGCCTCAAAGGCAACTGTGGTTCTGTGGTTCTGTGGAAACAAATGGCGAAGGGCTGATGCATGTGGTGAGGTTTGGGGTGACGTGGGAAACTCCGCCTCTTCCTCTTCTTGAAATTGACATTTTCGAAGTGCAGACGTGCACCCCATAACGTGCACACCATAACGTGGACACAACCGATGTGACAGGGGAGGATGGATAATATCTAGGGAGAGAATCCTGCACAGAATCACCTGCCTACACACAGAAACTAATGCCAGAGAGGCATCTTTTAAAAAGATGGGTGAAGTTTGAGGGCGGGAGATATTTGAGTTGTGCCCAAGGTGATATTTGTCTAGGAGGGCGGGTGTTAACTGGCTAGTGCACCTGCGCGGATTAACTAATACACAAATGACCGTATAACAAAAAGGTATGACCACAATAAGTAATGTCTTTAAGAGGTTGGTGACTGCAAAGGAGACCTTGAAACCTTCAGCGTATACAGGCTGCACTGTGGCATTCCCGCTCTGTCAGTCTCAACATCTGCCTCTCATCAGGGTTAATCAGCCCCGCCCCTCCTCACCTGCATGTCATCAGGGTTTAAAGCCACGCCTCTCCTCACCTGCCTGTCAACAGGGTTAATCAGCCACGCCCCTCCTCACCTGCCTGTCATCAGGGTTAATCAGCCACGCCCCTCCTCACCTGCCTGTCATCAGGGTTAATCAGCCACGCCCCTCCTCACCTGCCTGTCATCCGGGTTAATCAGCCATGCCCCTCCTCACCTGCATGTCATCAGGGTTAATCAGCCACGCCCCTCCTCACCTGTATGTCATCAGGGTTAATCAGCCACGCCCCTTCACACCTACCTGTCATCAAGGTTAATCAGCCACGCCCCTACTCACCTGCCTGTCATCAGGGTTAATCAGCCACGCCCCTCCTCACCTGCATGTCATCAGGGTTAATCAGCCACGCCCCTTCACACCTACCTGTCATCAGGGTTAATAAGCCCCAACCCTACACACACCCATACCTTATCTCAAGGTGAAAAAGCCCCACCCCTCATCGCCCTTTTTGAACGCGGGGATATTCAACGTCAACCAACTCTCCACATATATTGTTCAGCGAAGGTGCATAGATATGGGAGCCTGGCGTGTTAAGTTTGACATGTTTTTACTTGGCACTTTTCACTTTTTTTGGTATTGGCATTAACACAGTATACATGATCAAAATCTATCTCCAAGAGGGCTGCGATTTGAAGAAGTGGAAAGTTTGATTTTTGGAAACCCTAAGCAGTCACGTGGCGATACTTAAAACTAGTTCCTCCAGTGTTGTTGTCATTAACGGCTGCCCCTTGGCCATGACCCTGATCTCCGAGGTTATCTCAGACAGAGTGCGTAATACACTAAACAGGTTTCTATTTGTCAACTCCACTGGATGTACTATTTTTGGGCGGAATAGGACAAAGATAAGCACCCCGTATTTGACCTTTAGAATTTTGTCAGATGCCATCATGTGACTTGTGCTGAATGATCTCGTTCTATGTGACATCCTTGCAACTTCACTGTTGGTTGAACAGCACAGAGGATTACCTAACCCGGGAAAACATTTACTCATGTGCAGTATCTCAGGCATCTAGTTTCAGGCATTTGTTTTACACATGCCGAGTTAAGCTAATATTGGACTGGCGAAACCTAGAATGCAGTAAATGTGGTAGTTAAATGTCCTTTTGTGATATTCCCTGTTTTGTCAACCTTTGGGCTGCTTTTAAACAGGTGATTCAGTTTGTTCATCTCGGAAAAATATCAGTTGTCAAGAGATATCGGAAACAATATGAGAAATTGTGAAACCGTGGAACCCAGACATGGGCCATCTGTGTAAAGTACATAGGGCAACCAATGATATGAATTCACTGACAGGTGACTGACAGGGGCGCTGTTCTGAAGTCCCTCTCCGCCATTAAGTCCCTCATGAGTGCCAGCCTCACACTACTACTAATGTAGTGTTCCTAGCACAAATTTGCTGTTGTGGGGATGGCAACATAAGCCCTGTTGTAAATAATTTCAAAATCTCTTTAAGTATTTTGTCATTTTTATTATTATTATTATTATTATTTGGCAGCCCAGTGCATTCAGAGGTTTCATTGGCCTAGACGTAGCGTAAGATGTCCATGGGTTGTGGAGGTCATTGCTGTCAGCTGTGCCACAGAACAACCTTGGGATCGGCCCTGTTAAAGAACAACACCACCGTTGTCCGGAACAACTAAAGCACACGAGCGGACTGTCACACTTTACATTAAAGTACCACAGATTACCATTTTATTATCTAACGGGAGACAGAAGACACAGGTTTTCTTTATTGTAATACATTGGGCATCCTATAAGTCACAAAGCAAAAAGCATTGATCCTGTGTTCTTATGTTTCCTCTCAGTGGTTTGCACCTCGTTGGTCCAAATTGACTCGACAAGGATCAGAGTGGTAGCGGAAACCTGTCACCTGTAGGTGTCAAATACAAGCCCCGGGAGGGACCCAGATGTACGACGTGGCAGGCACCAAAACAAACCTGACGACTTGTTTTCTGTTCCCTCCCCTCATGGTGCTCTCCCAAACCCCTGTTTACCATGGGTTTGGGTTACGGTCAGGCATGTTGGCAGCGTGTATCCGGTGAAACCAAAGACATGACCTGGAATTTGATCTTTTCGATTGTTGAGGCACATGAGGGGAGCGTCATCGTTCACACACGTCCATGCCTTATTTTTCCCCTGGTCCACCACTGCGCGGACATTTCACACCTTTCCATTGATTCATATCAGTGTCTATTCTCAAAGGTTTGCAAACATGGCTTTGTGTAGTGCAACATGGCTGCAGTGTTTTACGGACAACTTGGCGGTCACCAGAGCAATTTTTTATTACATTAAACCTTGCACAGGTTTGTTAAAGAACCCTCCCAATTGTGCTTTGCACAATCTACAACATAAAACCCAGCTACACTGAAGGCTTCAACTACCAGAGGGAAAAAATAGCTCTGTCCTATAAACCTACTGACCTGCCATTAGGTTAAAAACTGTTCCAAAGGCTGACCTTTAGCTCTGGTGAGCCGAGCGGCAGTTTACAGAAGCCAAACGGAAACCACCCCTACTGGGCCACTGTGGCGGAGATGAACATGAAAAGGGTTACCAAAAAGTTACATAAGAGATACAGTTCAATAAACAGCAAGCAACAGCGAGCCGGTAAAAAAGTTCACAGTGAAAAGAGGAGAGATTGTGAACATTCATGCTCAGCTACGGAACAATGCAGTCCTTTGTGAATCACGATGTCACTAACAGCTAACCAGTCTTGTTAGCAACCTGACATCAGAGCTGCCTGAAACCAACTCTCAAAGGCCCACCATACTTCCCTTCTAACATGGGTCGCGGCTATCCTATTTTCACAAGGGGTGGTGAAATGTTTGTCAATTCATTTTAGAGAAACGAGAATCAGCTATAACAGAAAATGAAAGAGGTGACTGTGAACAGAAAAACTGAGTTCAATCTAATTGCAACTGACAAAATATTCGTGTTTGGCATTTGTGCAAAGTGTTTCATTATGATTATTCGTCAGTGATCTGTGGAATGAAACCTGGATTGGACATCCGCACTGACTTTCAAGACTTTCTAAACATGTTCCTATGCCACTGTGCTTCATAGCAGTGGTGCTCAGGTTGTGGGTTATGACACCAACGTGGACATGACCAGTTGGGAACTCCCCGCTTCAGAACATGTAATTTCTTCCCATTGGTCACCCGTTTTGCTTATTCATCAACGCCACCACCTTGTGAATGCTGTTACCACTTATTTAATTCACATTTTCCACAAACCTTGGTCACGGAACATTTGATTTGGATCATTCATTTAGTCCAGCTATCACTGTGGCTTATGGACTGTTGATTGATGCCTTCCTCATGGATTTAGGCTGGTGTCCCCCATTGAGTGCTGGATTAGACAAATCACATAAAATGCATTACCATTTGCGTAGGTTAGAATGGAAAGGTCATTATAAAGACGTAATACCCAGTCGAAAACTTTTACTTAAGTCGTTTGCTAACAATAAAGAATCATAAAGAAACGCATAAAGGGTCACATATTAGACTGTCACATTTTGATCAGTTACAACCACTTATTCAATCTTCTGTACTTTGGTTAAACTCAATAAAAGTTTAGGGGCCACGATGTCATGTGGTTTTTCTAAATATTCTATCTACATTTTAGATATTTGACAATCGAAACAGAACACCACCCCAGGGACAGGCAGGATGAATCTTCGTGACAGAAGCCGCTGTCCATTTTCAAGTTCAGGCTGGTATAACTAAGTGTGAAAACCAAAGAGAGGAGCATAAAACCTAGGTAGAGAAAGTGCAGAAACCAAATTGCCATACAGGGACAGAAGAGGGAAGGATATGTTATTCTTTGTAGGTGACAGTAATTCCTTGAATACACAAGTTTGACCATGACTAATGTTAACAACAGCAGATGGCTAAAACCACTAGGATAATCATCTTTAGTTTATAGAAATGTGCTGAATTGGACAGTGATTTGCAAAAGTTGAGTTATTTTAATATTATAAACACACAATATATATTTTTTAAGATAAACTAATCCTGAGCTGTAAATTGCAGGAGCCCTCAAACACAAAGGGTTATTTAGAAAACAGTGAGCTTTTGGTTTCTCCGCCGGAATTTTATTGCTAATTAACCTTTACAACTGCTTTGTCCAGAACAGTCAAAGGCCAGAGGTTTTTATAACAGCAATGTTTTTCAAATAGACTTTTAGATTACTGCAGTGACACCCATCTGCTTGGCCTCTTCAGCCACTCCCTCTGAGCTTGTCCTGAGAGCAGACTGGAATGACCACTATGTACGGAATTCAGATGGCCAAAGCCTTGACTTGCTTATGTGAATCGTAGAGTAAACTACATTCTTGGATGACCTGTAACCTAATATTTCATCTACTGCAACATTTTTATTTCATTGAAAATACTACCCCATTTATCTCATTAAAATCTAAAATTGTACAAACGTTTCTTTACAGCATAGCAAAGTGAAGTGTAGTGCATTAAAATCCTAGGATACAGCGTGTCCTTGGGCATGTAAACAGAGCTCTTGTGGACAGTAGATGGTTAATCTCAGAAAGGGCCAGTCTGTCTGTATAAAGGTAAAATGTAAAAATATTACATAATAATATGAAATGATGGCGTTTACTGGCCACCTTGCATATCCAAAAGTTGACAATGAGATTCAGTCATGCTCATCTGATAAAACTCATTGTTGGATAATACACATAACCTGATCACATATGCTCAACCTTCACATATTGTAAACAACTGTAACAACTCTAACAACTGTAAATCAGTTGGCGTTATCCACTGTAATGCCATTAATGTGGCGTAGAGGGCGTAGGTGTGTATATTAGGTGTGTGTGTGTGTGTGTCAAGAGGGTGTTCAAAAGTGCAGTCTGCAGGCTGAGTTGAACATGGGTTATGGTTGTCATGTGGCCAGAACTTACGCAAGTCCTTGTATAACCTGAAATTCAACCAACGTTTGCTTTTTTCCATATCAACCGAAGTTGATCTTTTTAATATCAACCAGCGAATGGCTTTTGTCGTATCAACCAACTTTTACCTTATCAGTATCAAACAACTTTTGCCTTTTTCATTATAAACTCTGTTTGCCTTTTTGAGTATCAACCAACAGTTGTTTTTTTCAGCATTAACCAACGTTTGCCTTTTTTCGGTATCAAACAACATGTTTTCCGAATTCAGTGTGTTGTTACTTGTCAGTGATAGAAATACAAAATGGTTAGAACCCAAAACAAATAACAAGCACATATATGCACATCTTCTGCATTGCCCAAAACCTGTTCTCTTTCACATTATTAGTCTGTTCCACTTGGGCAAGCCCTGCCCCTAATTTCTCCCAGAAAGGCTTTAGAACTGCAAAGTCAAGCCTGCTTGTATCCAAACATGCTAAGCATGGATACTGTATTTCACTGGCTTGTTAAAATGGGATCAATTATCAGCCAGTGCCATTTATAGGTCTGTGGGGTAGACTAAGGTTGGATTCACAGGTGGCCTTACTCTCGTCTCCTCAAAGGTCATGTGACAATCACGCCTCCACTTCCTGACAAAATGCAGACAGGACTTACCTGCTTCTCCGTGCATGTCTCAACTCATCTCGTCAAGCAACTTAGTGCTGTTATGATCTAATTACATCAAGCGAAAAGTAACGACAAAAATGTCCTTGCTTGTTTAGCTCTCTTCGAGATCATGGTGATTCTAGTGATGACAAGCGAGAACACAAAGTTTTTGATCCATCACCTTTGGCCACAATAAACAAGACTCAAACTTCTGTAACTGCACAATTGTTCCCTTAGGCAAGGCAATCTCAATACAGCCCAAATAAGTATTATTTAAATATTATTACACAGTTTTTTAACACGATCATATTCTAGACTTATTACAGACCCGAGAGCAGCAAACAGTTACCAAAATGACTTCACGGGGAACATGCCAGGCCTCCCTATCCAAACAAACTAATTCCCACAGGCTTTCCCACCTACCCCTCTCAGGTCACTGAGGCAACAACCTCAGATGACCTGTTGGACATATGTTGACATGAACACTGGGCTGTGTTTGTGTGCTCAGAAACCGTTTGTTTACATTAGCTGATACACACTCGCAGGGCTCCGTAAACAGCACAAGGCCATGTGTTCTGTCCGTGTCTCTAGCATGCTCTGTCCGACAGGCGTGTCACGAGGTAGACCTACGCTTGTAAATCAAGGGCAAACAGAGACATTTGCCAGGAGTGAAATCAGACAACAGCGGTAGCTTTAAGATGAACGATGGAAACAAGGCGTCACTTGTGGATCGACATACAGATTCGGAATCAGGGAATCATTATAGTTTTTACACAGTTGTCTTAATGTCTCAACTATGGAAATAGTTTTTTTAAATATATATATTTTTGCTAACTTATGACTCTGACTATCATTTTTACTCTCTCTTACACATGTTGAACGAAGATCTGATTTGTGATTCCAACAACACCCCAACACTCACACACACACACACACACACACGCACACAGGTCCCTCCCAGAGAGCATGACATTACTAAAACATGACCCCTTACAAGCAAGCTAACAGCAAACAGACAACAAAGCTGCCATTTATTTCCATAAACTCACTTATCCCTTATTTATATAATTGTTCCAAGGTCAGACGTGACACACAATCTGTGGATGCCCTCGGAAGCCCATTGCACAGTTAACGGTCCATCACTTGGAAATTACCTCAAAAGTCTCGAAATGACACATGTTGTTCTATTGACTACTTGTTGCAAACATCCACTCTTCAATTCTACTATTGACCCCGAATGCTGATTCAAGTGTTGAGCACATACCATTTTATGTGCTATTTAAACCCACACTTATTTCATACTCATCTTGCGAATAGACGTGACAGTTATAAAGGTTGTTTCTTCTATCCAGGCAACAACGCTTCACCCACAGGAGAGGCATTGAAGAAATGTGTGAACAGTAATTAGATTGAACAACAGACATTTTCGGTCAATAACTGAACATTCCAAAAGCCAAACGTGGTTAGTTTTGTGTTTTTTTGTGCTTTATTTAGGGCACATGCTGTAATTCCCCCATCTTGCTGTAGGAGCCTGCAGAACTGACCGAAAGGATCGTGGGATCGTGTGTAGGACTTCCAGAGCATTCTTACACAACAAAGTTGCATTTCTTCATAGGTCGGATACACCTGCCTACAGAAGCAAGCTAAATAAATCTCAGATGTACTTCTACCGATAAATTCAATAAATTAACCAAGGCAGCTACAATTCCAATGTTGAAATTTCAAACCTCAGACCCCTTTTTAGATTTGAATATCAGTAAAAATTTTAATAAAAAACAGATTTGCCACACCTGTGAGGTGGATGGATTATCTCGGCAAAAGAGAAATACTCACTAACACTCATTTAGCCAGATTTGTGAGCAATATTTGAGAAAAATAGGCCTTTTGTGTACATGGAGAAAGTCTTAGATCTTTGAGTTCAGCTCATGATAAATAGGAGCAAAAACAATAGTGTTGTGTTTATATATTTTGTTCAGTGTAGTTTTTTGGTGTTTTAGTAGTAAATCTAGATATTTTTGGAACCAAAATGGTTTAGTTCTGTTATTGTGACGTTCCATATGGTGTTCCAATCTCCTCAAAGGATGGATTCTCTTTCCCCTTCTGTACTGGTGAGTAGGTCTGCTCAAGCCTCACTGCAAATGTCGGTAACAACTCGCAAATGTGGCTGGGGGAGACATAGGTCATGCAAGTTACCTATTATTGCTAAGAATTGAGAAACTGATGTTTACCAGTTGCAAAAGCACCTGGGAACTGCACACTTCCTCCCAAAGACCACAAACAGACCGGAGAAGACTAGAGAGTGATGAGTGTGATGAGAGATTGTGTGGATGATATGCTGGGTGAAATGGCACAAAATATATTTTTTAGCTCCACTGCCAGAGATTGACCTTTTAAACACATTGCCCTTGCACAAACCATCTACTGCAACAGGGTGATCAGATTAACATTGTACATCTGTAGGTTCTAATACCCGATATCACGGGTAGTTTCCTCATATCCCAGAAGATCCGAATCCTGCTGTTGTTCTGTTCTAACTGATAATTAACTGCACCCATGTGATGTCCCAGTTCTAGGGGAACAATGAAAAAATGCTGTGAAACTTGCTTCAAAGTCCAGAGTTGAGTTTGAGGCCCCTATACGAAATGAGCCGAGTTCATATTTCAAAAGCCTTGGGCTTGTTCAGCGTGACAGGGACGTTTCTGGTTTCTCTCTGCAACTTAACACACTACTAGACACTGAGTAATTGTTCTAATGGTTAATCTCCCCCTAATTGCAATCTACATGCCTTAACTGTAAGAGGGATATGGAATGAAAGGGCTTTTATTCAGTTCATCATCAGTGGATGATTCTGCACAATCACTTTTTCAGGGAGTCGGGTTCCCTCAGTGTGTGTCAGGGCTTAAGTATAGATAAATGAGAAGTAGTGGGATATTCTTGGAGGGGAGACAGAGAGGGGAGGAGCCCATCACTGGCTTATGGCTCATCCCACAGTACAACTCTTCCACGTGGAAATGCGCAAAACCAGTTTCACCGATATTATTATTAAATGTTTAAGGCATTTATGCTTTTATTTTAATGTTTTGCAAAAAGAGTAGTGTGCCAGATTCAAACCCACAAGGAAGTGTCTTTCTTATCGCTTACAATGGCTGTGCAAGCAGATGTTTCCCAAAAACAGACAGTAGTGCAGTTCCATTAAACTATCTATTGTCACATTAATAACATTTTCCTCTTCAAGCGGATGTATATATTGTATGAACCTTGGAAAGGACACTACTCACCCATCCACAGGGCATATCTTCATTTGGAGCAGCCCTGCCAAACTCTACTATATATACTTTTTTCTGAGTCTGTTAAGGGTTTTCTACACATTTTGGTTGAACTGTAGAGACAATGTAATACATGTTAATATTAAGTCACGTATAAAGTAGGTGAATGAAAACATTACATACCTTGAACCTTGTTAATACCTTCCTGAATGAGATTCCAATTAAACAATACAGTTCTGGGAATGTAATATGTATTGTTTTACAATGTGGTTATTAGAATTTACCTAGATTTACTGCTTTTATCTCAATCAACCACCAATGTAATTGTTTGAATAATCACTAGATTTTATAGTTTCTACAACTTTTTTTCTTACCACTCAAAGCATGGTTTTTATGATACTATTTTATATGGATTAATGGTTAATCTCGTTCCCCGTGAGCCCAAACACACAGAAGCTCTATTGAAACAATCTGTCAAATTTGGCCTTCATCAGCCAATAAGAAAGTTGTATGAAAATCCAAGGATGATTTTGTCTTTTAAAACACATTAGTTGTAATAGAAAATATTTCAAAAATAAGTAGCTAATTGAACAAACACTGCGTTAAGTGTAGAAAGATACAAACTGGTTATAGATTCAAGCTGGTTCAGGGTGGACTAGATTTAATGGACAAATGTTTGATTTACATTATCTCTTAGTCAGAAATACATCACCATTTGGAGCCACGTTTTGACTCATCATAAAATCATCAGGCCACTGCCGCTAATGAACATTATAAAAAAAAAACGTAAAAATTCGAATGCCTGTTTTGTCGGGCTAATGGCACCGAGGTGAATTGAAAGTCAGATCACACAGTCACACACGGTGTATTTGCACGTGGAGGAGTTCATTGAACACTATTACAGCCTGGTAGCCATTAGACCGAAAACGAAGGACGAGTGGAACATTGCCGCTCAAAGTTCTTTGTTGTTGTGGATATTGACCCCCTATGCTGTTTACTCAATGCAGAGTGTTTACATGTACTTCATTTCGCCGATTTTGCCGTCGATACAGATTCTTACTGAAATGTGCCCCCCCCCGTTTTGAAGAACAAAAAGAGTAAATAAATGTGTGATTTATTTCCTTCTGACATGGCAAGAAATAGGTCAACCGCCACGATGACTGCGGTAACTGTTGATTTGGTTGTCAACATGCCAGTGCTTACTGTGGTCTTTTGACTGTAGAAAAAAAAAGCGATCCAATTGTCCCAGTTGAAGCAGGCAGCATGCACGGGAGGGGCTGTACCTTGTCGGACTGAAACTCATCCTCTGCCATTTTAGTAAACATATACATTCCTCATTAACATCCCATGACTGAACCTTTGACCTTGAAAATCTGAACATTCTTCTTGATGTCACAACCAAAATGGAAAGAAAATATTCAGCTCCGGCATAGTCCATGAGAATAAAATTGCATATTAAAACACAGTGTGAATTGAGAACAAGATTAATGACAAGATTAACGTTAGTATTGGAGAACATCACTTTGTCATTCATAGGTTTCATGCACCAACTGATTTTGTGTTTGTAGCAGAACAAACATTTTCTTCTCTTTTGTTTACACCCAAAATGTGACAGCATCACTATTCCTACCTAATGGAAGAAACCTGTGGGACACAGCTAGGAGTGACACTCTCATGACTTAGATTTGAAGACCTTAAATTACGCTAGAAAAGCCCACAAAAATACACGCCTTGCTGGAAGCCCCGCCTTATACAGGTGATAAGCCTAAAGCTCAGATTCATTCCTTTAATTAAATACAGCTCCTAGCTGAGCCAGGAACACTGGGGTGGGGCCAAAAAGGTGTGGTTCTGAGACTTCCTCCTTCAGGGAACTGTAGTTGTAGTCCTAAAATTACATTTCCTTTCAGTCTGTCAACTCGGTAGGACTACTGGGAAATTGGCCTTAAAGCTTGTCCCAAGCACCCCCCAGCAGTTGGGCTCTTTTGGTTGGGCTCCCTGTTTGTGCCACAACCCGGCTGGGTTTTAACATACCCAAGTTCTCCCATGTAACCCCGCTCCTGAGCTCACTCCACTGCCTGCCAGTTGAAGCTCATATCCACTACAACACTGAGCTTGGTCATGGTGCCACAAGTTCAACTACCCTGCCCTGCTTTCAGGCTATAGTCGAAACCCTACATGCTAACCTCACGCACTTCCTTTGGCCACCCCTGGTCTCTTGGCCACCCCACCCTTACAGCTTCCATTAGGCCCATTCAGAGCTCTGTCCTGGATCCCTAATGATGGAGCAGGCTTACCCTTCAAGCTAGGAAAGCAGAGTCCCTGCTATTTTCCAGAAACTTCTAAAACTCAGTGCATCTTTGATAACCTTATCAGCTACTCCAGGCCATCAGTGAGGTTTACACTCACACTTATTTCCTTTTATCGTGCTATAATTACTAATCGTCTCATTTCAAGTGCATGAGACTCCATCGGGTCTATCCTGTTAGCTATTCAGGCTTCACCAGGCATGTGCGCCCTAATGTTCATGTGATTAATCGAACAGTTATGCAATTATTAAGGGGCTTAGATACAATGAGATAATCCTCACCATCGATGTCACAGCATTAATTCTTTAAGTCAATTAAATCAGCCATGTTAAGTTGAGAAAGAGCAACAGGCCAGCAGGTCGGGCGCTTGTCTTCACTCCACTGTGTCCTTCCTGTAGGTGTGCTGCTGTCCTACTGTGACACCAATGGAAGCAGCCGAAGTTGCAGTATATGAGCGTGTAGTTAATTTCCCTATTCTACATTTAATCATCCTAACTGTGTAACGTAGAATAGCAAGGCTTCTGATGTAAAACAGATAGGACTGCTTTGAAATCTTCAGTCAATCTTGGTCTACAGTGGTGAGTCAATAACGCTGCAAGCTATGAATAAGGAGCGTCCATGGAAGATGTGTTACGATAAATACATTACAAAAATGTGTTCAAACTCCACCATAGAAGCAATAAAAATGACAATGTTCCTCCTTGTTAGGGAATTTAGTACTGTCAGCCCTCTGCAAGAAAGCTGAAACTAGGGTGGAATTTCACCTTTCAGCAACCTAAATTCATCCAAAGAACTTGACAAAGCTTGAAAAGTTTTATAGAGAAAATTTGTCATATTGCTAAATCTAGGTATGGAATGTTAGTAGACAACTATCCTAACAGCCTCACAGCTGTAATTACTCCCAAAGCTGTTTCCACCATGTATTAAATCAATGGAGAAGACCAGGCTCTATCTGCAGCTGAGAAACTACCCATGAGGGGTCTTACACAGCAAAATGTGAAAAAGGGGGTGTAGACTTTCAATAGGCACTTGCAAACCTCCCAACCTTCCATCCTTCGCACAAATATATATTAACACTGACTGTTTAGGTTCATTTTACATCAGCAACTGTCACAATGTGCTTTTACAGATACTCAGCCTGAAAACCCCAAAGAGCAGGCAATGACATTTGATGAACAGTGGCTATGACAGTATAACTTCAGTCAATTTTCCAGCCACCATGTCATCGTGAAAACATACCACTATCTACCAGTGAGACTTCAAAACTCTCACAATCCCTGACTACTAGTCTTTGCCTATACATTCATTACAAGCTATGGGAGTATGGGTTTGGTCTGGCCCAGGTTTCCATTCAACCAACAGAGAACACTGAGTCTAGAAAGGATGCTGCTAAGATGATTAAACCACAGAAGTTTTCATCCACTAAAGATAACTGTGTGGAAAACACAGGCCCACAGAAGAGAGAACATTACATACTAGAAATAGACCTGTCGGTTGCCATGGTCACCTAAACCTCTTTACCTTTTATTTAAGCGTGTGGGCTTGAGAACCACTGGATGAGGAGTGCCATCTTCCCATGCTTTAATTAAGATTATCACTAGATACACAGGGTAAAGTTGTATTTTTACAATGTAATTTTACATCGTGTGTCTCTCATTTAGCAACCAACCACTGGTACTCAACATTTGAACTACAGGTAATAAATTAATACAGATTTGTAATTGCAAATATTTTTATTAAAACACAGAATGTGGGACTGTAAAGGAATTTCGACAAAAACAAGAGGCAACATGGCAATGACTTTTCCTCCACACTTTCAAAGAAAAAAGGTTGTAAGTTCAGTTCACATCTTTGTGGGACCAGTGCAAAAAAGTATGAACTCATTACAGTAATTCACTCTGGATAACAAAATCTGCTATTTATACGTAAAGGAAGCATGTTTGGCAACCCCTTGGACTCCAGGGGTTTAAACCAGTAATTAAATTAAAATTAAATTAAATTAAAATCAAAAATCTGTTTGAATAACACTATTGTATTGTATATAATGTTTGTACAGTACTGTGCTAAAGTCTTAAAATATATATTGATTAAAGCTATTTCTTTTTACAGTAACTCTTTACTTTTTAGAATATAAAATATATAACATTGCAGTAAACACATAGAAACATTAATACAATGAAAACTAACAAAAACAATTCCCTTGCTAGAATGTGGTGTCATGTTATCAAGTAGTGCTGTGGTAGTTTCTTCTCACAGTATTTGCCATAACACTTCTTTTGACTTTCAGTGCGTTTTCTTTCTTCAACTTGTCCATTGTCCTCTAATGACTTTATGACATTTCTTCTAACCATCTCATAAGACATCAATTACCTCACAAGACATTTTTGTTCATTTGCATTATGTATTTTCACTTTTATTTGTATTTATTCTAATGTTGTATAGTGTTTTGCAAGCAAATAAGCATTTAGTGCCCAGATAAATTGCTTTAAACAAATGTAACCTGTGGTCTAAGATTTTTGCACAGTACTGTATATTTTAAATGAATGTCTGAGTTAGCCATGTGTTTATATTGTTTGGGCAAATCCTACAATATTTTTACTTTGAGATTTCGAATATGTCTATTATGTAGCCTAAAGTATCCTTAACGTGGTGTCCATTGCAGCAACTTTAGTAAATTAGTGTTTGACATTAATTAATAATGATTTACTTGGTCTGTAACACGATTGTAAATGGTGTTGTGTTGTATTATGCAAGAAGCCACTTTACAAAATTTAATTCAATAATATATACAGAGATTTTTCCAAAACAGCTGTAAATGTCGACTTAAATGTTTGGTACTTTTGTAGGAATCAGTCCACCATACTGACCAATACTTACAATGTTAATGAGTTAATATTTTATAACAAATCAGCCTAACATCAACTGATGTGAAAAGCTCTGCACATTTTTCTTAGTACTCATCAGAAAAGTACATCCACTAAATGGTTGGAAAGACCGCTATTTTGTGCGTCAGGCTGTATTTATCGCGTTTTTAGGCGTTTTTAGGCAGACAAGAAATGTGGAAAACGTCGAACTCGCGATGGTGACATCACGCCCAAATACACCTGGCAGTACAATCTCTCAGTGAAAAAATCATGTCAAGCAGTTCGTGCTTTTTCGTGTTATATGCTACCTCTGATTTGTGCGAAAATGCACGAATTAATATTTACCGGAGTATCTCGAGGCGTAGCGATTTCCTCCACGAGTTAACATCCGAATTTGGGCGTCGATTTCACCAACACTTAAGTAGGTGTCCCTAAAACACATTAACACGCTCAAGTGCGTTTTTGAGCGAATTCACTGTGAGACCGAGTCGAAATTTGACATCCATAAAAAAGCGAACTGTGCGTAGTTCAGTCTTGTTCAAACAAGCTGGCATTTAACAGACTGATCGGGAAGAATAATAGCTCAAAAAAGAGCAAAGCACCTGGGCATTTAGGCCTACCTCCCCCTCACACAGCTGCCAAGGTAGATACACTGCTGCTGGGCAAAGACAACAGTCAATAGAGTGTTGTTGTACTTAGCTAAATCAATTCCTGTAATTCATAAGTGACATTTACTCTGACACATCCCAACCCATTTTGAAATCCATGAAGTCTGATTTACAGTAAGGTATGTTCATTAATATATTAATAAACAAGAAATCTCCCATAATTTTGTCTCTGTGACACAGTAAGTGCAGCTATCAACAGATTAATGTATTGATAATGAATTAATCTACTAAAGTGAGAAGGGTGAACTATTACATTGAAAGTGTTGGCTGTCCACCTGACCCATGCATTCAAAAAGTTAACCCTACTTAAACACTACAATACAAATATCAAATTTTTTGGTTAAATATTGAAAAACAACTATATTAGTATCATAGTTTTTTTCAATTTGTTGAGTTGTTTTTGCGATCACAATTGCTTGTTAGTTACACATAAAACAAATGATCAAAGTGTACGTGGCCCTAATAGCCAAAACTTGTTTTTGATGGGATCTGATATGATAGGAAACAGGCCACAGATGTTGTGAGGTATTGAGAGGATGTGGTGTCAAAGAAGTGACTGAAACATACGCTTTATGATTGTGTCATCAGTTTAGTTCTGACATCTGTAAAGATTAATCTTGCATTCTCCATATCAGCAACAAGGTGATTGTGATAACCATAAAAAAAAAAATCTTCCCTGAAATAAATGCAGTCACAGTGCCATCTTTCTACAATTACTGTTTCCAAAATGTCATTTGACTGACTTTAAAACTGCATTAAAAGTATAACTGCACTGAATGTTTTCACTCCAGATTCACAATGTTAGTCTCGATTTTGTTTACATTTTGACCCAATTTTAACAGGTAAATTGACTGAGGACACACTCACAGCAACAGCCTGTAGAGCTTTTAGTGACTTACTCAGCCACGGAATGTCAGATTTCCACTTTGCTGGCTCTGAGATTCGCTCTAGTAACCTTTCCATTACTGGTCAGATATTTTAACTGCAAGGCAACCAGTCTAGCTCAGACTGAGGAAATTAAAAAGCCACTCAATTAACAGGTACAAAAATATGTGATTAACCTGTCATTCAGAAGGAAATCAATGCATTCTTTTAATGAAGAAAAAGTAAAAAAATAAAATAAATAGACCATCAAATGTTTTCTCCAAATAGCATTTTTTGTTAGCTATTTAACCATAATTTAATGGTTGGAATTAAACGGATCTAAGGGGATCGTGAAAACAATTAAAGTAAAAACAAAAATACTATTCTCAAGCTTAGTCTACATTACAACAATTGTATTACAAAGTAATACAATTCAATAAATCATACAGTGAGCATGAACCTTTTACTTTGGAGTATCCTAAATAGAAGCACGTCCTTATAGGTGGAGATTTGCATTAAGGCAAACCATGCAACCGATTTTACTCTACTATACTATTATCGCGATTGTGCTTTCACACAAGCGCAAGACTGAAAAGGTAAAATCCACAAGCGATTGATGAAACTGAAAAAGTCTAAGAGAAGAACAATTTGAAAATTCTTTACTACAATTAGCATTGGCTACGTTTTGCGAGTACATTAGAAAGAAACTTTCTATAACGACAAGCAACCTCCTGCTCTGCGCAGCGCCGTGCTCGTGTCCATCCTCGTGAACGAGCGCAAATTCTTCGAGGTCTTTATAGAATGGTCAGGTGACCTTGGATTTGGACGATTCCACAAGCGAGGGAGAACATAGCCAAATAAAAAATAATAATCGTTTGAATAATCGTTTGAATCAGTAGTAGGCTATACCACGTTTAACGTTTGACTGTATAAAACCAAATATATAAATATATTTCGTGTAATGTTCATAAAAGGAGAGACAGCTTAACATGGATCCTCCCCAACGACTCGAAAATGGTATATCTCTCTGGTAGAATTCCGAGAATTAAGCCCTTGAGTTTCTTAGAACTGGATTCTCAGAACTGGTGATGCACGAAGTTTCCAGGAAAGTTTTACAAGGTGAATCTTTTTTTTTTCATTATTGGACGGGATTTCGCTAGAAGTTACTTGTAGTGGTAGACGTTAGTGGTGGCCCTATTGGCATCTATTGATACAGTTTAAAAACCTAGATACTTCCAATTTATAATTTGTTCTTAAGTTTTGTGAACAGTGGGGTTTCTCTTGACTGCGGTTGCTGGACTTGCTGATGTTTATAGCATACCTGATTCATGGACGTGTTGACTAGTCTAGTATGTCTTCTGCTCAAGGCAAACCGCATGCTTGCGAGCGATTTATCTGGAAGTTCTTCGTGAATTCTTTCATTGGGATAACACATTCATTTTTGTAATTGCCCATTGATGCCGTTAAATGTTGATCATGTTTTTTTTTTTAATATAGAGATTATTAGAATAAACTGTATTCAATGCATTTTGTGCAATTGGTTCTTAGCCTATATTAAAGTGTACAGAAAATCACTTATGGATTCAACCAATGGTCAAAATGTTTTGATTAATCAAAGGCCAGTATGACTTAAATATTTTCAAAACGAACCTCAAACAGTCGCAACAGGGCGCGCCTGTGTGGTTAGATCACTGTACTACTTTTTAGTTTTGCGCAGTTTTTTCTCTGATGGTGGTTTCAGTTCCTGGTAGATTTCCACTGCTGATCTGTCGAATACTTTTCCAATTAGTGTTGCGACTGGGGGAAGAATTTTTTTATGTTGGTCTACATTCTTGATTTGTTTTTATGGACCGTTATCAATTAAATGGCCAGTAATTTTGGACACAACTTATGAGGGATGGGAACCTCCTTGCAAAGCAAAACCCATATGCATTTGAAACTCCTTTAGACATATTTTGCAATGATACTTGTTTACTTACTGGTTAACTTTGATATATTCCACATTTTCTAATGAACATTTTCAAGTTGAAGTAAGCAGTTGGTAGAAATACTATGGGTTACACTAGGTGGTTTCCACTTACAGGCGTATCGAACAGAAAGCGTATTTAGAAGCAACCTAATCTGTGCGCACGCAAGACGGAATGTACAAAATGCGACACTTCCAAGCGCGAAGAGAGCGTGAACTCAGGCTACTCTTAAAGGGGCCGCCAGTCCTTTTTTATTTCAAAATATGCACTGCGCTGTCAACTTAAACATGGAACACCGGTGTCAAACCGATTCCAATGAGGGCCTAGTGTATGCTGTTTTTTCCCCATGTAATTAGTGTCAAAATGAAGAGTCCAAAAACCAGATTATGGGAGATCCTAACTAATTAGTGACCTAATTAATAAATCAAGTACACGGTAAAAAGGGAACCTGCTGACACTCTACCCTCCGTGGAACCGGTTTGACAGCTGTGCATTAATAGGTTAACTGAAAAAAGTTACAACTACCATAAAAGCATAACTCTTATCTCTAAAATGTGCATTTTATCAAAGTGAAATACAATATTCTGCAGTTAAAAAAAGCTCACAATTTGTAAATTACTGTTGGGGTTAACTGTGTTATCTAATATCAATATGTAATCTGCTTTTTTGGCGGCAACCATTACAAGTCCTCTTTCCAACTGACCACATCAATCATGGCTTGTCGCTATTTATATGTCATGAACAGGAGTTGCTGCTGAGCTGTAGTCTTGTTGATATGGTTAGTACGATTTGTAGCTACCGTAGAAGAAAAGGACCCCATTGCCCCAATGTTGTTTTTTTTTTTACACTAATGGGCATTGAATTTGTGCCACCTATTAAATGAATATTTCTTAGACACCCAACATGACCTATGATTGTCCTCATATAAAATATGACATGATTATGTATTTGACAAAGAGCAGCTTTGTGTACATGGCAATGTTCATTCTGCAATACATATGTTTGGCGGTTTGTCCTTCATTAACCAGAAATTCACCATGATCCTTTAGACTCTGACACCATGGCCTCATCGGCAGATGGCTTCATTCAGTTTACCCGCCATGCCGGGGATGTTTTGCTCAACTTTTACCGACTCCGCAGTAGAAATATCCTGACCGACGTCACTATCCAGATTGATGGACAGTGTTTCTGCGCTCACAAGACAGTCCTCGTGGCCTGCAGGTATGTTCAAGTCCAACTGTGTGTTCTTAGACTAATCCTTATGGCGCTATTGTATTGTCAGAGGAAAGGGTGTGATATTAAGGGCATTTCTCCTCTGGATTTTCAGTGGACTCTTTTACTCCATATTCACGGATCCCCTGAAGAGTAACCTGAGTACAATTAGCCTGGACCCCAAAGTTGACCCTGATGGGTTTGCCATCTTGCTAGACTTCATGTACACCTCAACCCTGACCCTGAAGGATAGCCTGGTTCTAGCTACCATGAACACAGCCTCGTTCCTACAGATGGAACATGTGGTGGACACCTGCCGTAGATTCATCAAGTCCAGGTACGGAAAAAATGAAACCATTGCTCAGCTATTTATTCTTGTTCTGTAGCCTACTAGTGCCTAGGACATTGCCCAGTTAGGTCTGAGAATAATTGTAGCCCCATGATTTTTTTTATTCTCATCAGTGTATGATTTCAGTGCTGAAGGGTTGTGTTTGCTACTTCCTTCCTGGCCTTTTAGAGAGCAGTTTGTGAGTATGCAGAGAGAGGAAGTACTGGCCAGCCCGATGCGTCTCTCTCAGGACCTCCCAGTTTTCAGGGTCCTGGATGGGGTGGAGGCCAACAGCAGCCGCAGTTCCCCATCTTCCCTCAGGGATTGGAGCAGCTACAGCCCCAGTGTGTTCAGTGGCATCAATGCTTCGGGTAGCTCCCACCACATCCACGGACAACACCTCCCAATCCCCGTTGGAAAGCTGCCAGATGCCCACACTGTCGGTGACCTCCACCAAGGGGCCACCGTCTTCCAGAAACCCGGCTCTCCTGTGAATCGCGTAGAGGACACTGCCATCATCCACCACTCTCTGTCATGCCACTCCTCATCCTCCTCTGTCGCCATCACCCGACCTCTCCCCTGCACAAGCTGTCAGTCCGTGGCTTTTGGGGGCCTCCAGGGCTCTGAAAACGGAGGGGCCTCTGACATGGAAGAGGACAGCATCCAGCACCCCAAGCCCGGCTCCCTCAGCCTGTCCCCAGGTTGCAGCAAGGGGGTGATCTGCAGCCCCAAAAGCCCCCTCCGCTCTGACTGCCAGCCCAACTCCCCCACCGAGTCCAGTGGATGCAGCAGGAATGTTGCCCTGGCCCTGACCCGGCCCTCTGGCTGCTCCCAGGAGAACAAGGCCCGCAACTGGAAGAAGTACAAGTTCATCGTGATGAACCAGACCTCCGGGGAGAAGGAGGAGGACGGGGCCCGGGGAGGGAGCGTTGAGGCCGGTGACTGTTCCCCTCTCCGGGGCCCCTGTGGGAGCAGCGGATCAGAAGGACCAGTGGGAGAGCTGCAGGCTGGGGAGAGGCTCGGTGTGCACGAAGATGAGATCCTCAGCCCGCAGGCCAGCCATTACAGCCGGCTGACATGCTCATCCTGTGGCACGAATGCCCCTCAGCACCTGGAGGTGTGTCCCCGCTCCCCTGGTTCCTTCAGTGGGGAGGACGCCAATGAGCTGCACTCGGAGTACTCCGACTCAGGCTGTGGTGAGTAGTATGCTTTTGAAGGAAACATTGACGTGGCGTGTGTTCTGTTCACACTGTTCGCAACCCCGTGGCAAAACCTTGATGCTCCGTTCCCGCAGAGAACGGTTCCTACTTCTGCAATGAGTGTGACTCGAAGTTCGCCGAGGTGGACTCCTTGAAAGGCCACATGCTCCAGGTTCACGCCGACAAACCGTACAAGTGTGACCGATGTCAGGCGGCGTTTCGGTACAAAGGGAACCTCGCCAGCCACAAGACTGTCCACACTGGTAAGACTTGCACAGACGAACCGATAAACGTTAACGTCGGCATCGGAGGTGGAACCAGTGGGACTTGGGGCAATGGGCTTCACTTGGTCCTGGACGGTGTCAGTGTTTCATGGTTTCTTCATGCCTCCCGTGTTTCAGGGGAGAAGCCGTACCGCTGTAACATCTGCGGAGCTCAGTTCAACCGGCCGGCCAACCTCAAAACCCACACCCGTATCCACTCTGGAGAGAAGCCCTACAAGTGTGAAACGTGCGGCGCTCGTTTTGTACAGGTGAGAAGATTGGATGCAACTCGCTTGTGAAGGAAATCAATTTCCAATACAGTGGGCTATATATTGTGATCTAGGTTTAAATACTATTTCCATTTATTTCACATAATTAGTGGTGCATAATTTGTATTTGAGTCTTTAAAAGAAATACAAATAGACTTGGAAAGTATTTTCAGCTATTTCATTATAGATTATAGGACAAGTCAACTGCATATATTTGGCTGTGAGTTAACAGAATGAGTTAGCCACTTTAAACATTTTCAAATAGAAACTCTTAAGTATCCATACAATTTTAATCCAGGTCTGGATATTTCATTGTAATGTCATTAATAAATAATATATTTTTGGTTACTCTATTTGGGTCGTCAAGATTGCCATCTGTAGATGCTCTACAGATATTCGTACTACCAACAAACTATTAAAAAAAAACAAGTAAATGTTTTCTACAGTTCATTTTAGGGTTAGACTGACAGTGTTGGGGTGAGGGTCAAGGATAGGATGAGGTTCAAGGTTAGAGTTAAAGTTACTAGCTAGGCAATGCTTTACAAACTCTCCAAATGAAGTGTTCGCTTTTTATTCAATTCGCCCCTTTCAAAACCTAACGTCTTATTTTGTTTCTAGGTTGCACATCTCCGTGCCCACGTGCTGATTCATACCGGAGAAAAACCCTATCCCTGTGAGATCTGTGGGACACATTTCCGCCATCTACAGACTCTTAAGAGCCACCTACGCATCCACACGGGAGAGAAGCCCTATCATGTAAGCACCTTGCTGTGACCCTGTGTGTAAGTGGTTAATCAGGACTGCTCCACTTCCTGGATAATCCAAGCTTGGCTTCCTGTGACCGCCTATCAATAGCCTAAGCCCGGTACTGCTTTAAACAAAACTGGAACTCCGCTTAAACACGTTACTGTAGTGGATGTAGGCTGTCCTGATGGGAACCCTTCATTTAGTTTGTGAATTAACCTGTTAAGAGGTGAATGGATTGAATTTGTCACTCAGCTGCGGTTGTTCTCTCCCTTCTTTAGTGCGAGAAATGTGACCTCCACTTTCGCCACAAGAGTCAGTTGAGGCTGCATCTCCGGCAGAAGCACGGTGCCATAACAAACACCAAGGCCCAGTACCAGCGGACCAACACGAACATGACCGTCGGCTTGGCCGAGGTCTGCTGAATGGGAAACCGATGGTGGAGTGTAACTGGCTGACAACCCACTTGTGTTGTCAAAGAAACGTGTTGTCATGACGTCTTGGTAGCACACTGGCAGAGACTGTTGTGTTCGTTAGCACTGGTGGATGGCTTTCCTCCGAATGTGAATACACAACCATATTTTATCATTCACAGCCATTGTATTTGTATGTTTGTGTATATAAGTACAGTGTTACCTGTGATAAAATGTTTGTGTTTAAAGATAGTGGCGTACATTTTTCCTAAAGGAGTATCTCATGATGGAATGTACATTTTGGAAAAAAATCCTACATCAGGCAATATGCTTTTCCTAATGTGTTTGGTATTCACTTGTGTATTACCTTTTTCGTTACCTTTTTTCTTTCCTAAGACCCTCAATAATACTGAACATTGAATTCTCATTCATATTGAGAAACGCTGTCATGTTGGTACATCCTGCTATAGATGCAGTCTATGGAGGCATGCTCAGCTGGAGGTGAGCTAATATGTTCTTATGTCCTTTGAATTTTATATCTTATATACTGTGAATATATATAATGTTATGTGTCCAGATTGACCTCTGCTGGCAGAGTACTTGTCTGTAATTAGTTACTGAGGTACGCTTCTTGTTTTGTTATGTTTTTTTGTGCATTGAAAATAATATATTATCCGACACTGTTCCATACGTATGCAGTGTATTCAACGTGCCTTACACTGAGAGGTCCTCAGGAATGTTACTCACATTTGTCTTTATAAACTGCAGAGATTTATGTGAAATACAGTGTAAATAAAAGTATGTATTATGAAGAATTGTGGGGGGGTTTTTTTGGGAGGGGGGCATAATGTCAGTGTGATTGGAAAAAACACCATTACACTTCCTAATTGGGAACTACATTCTTATTCCATTATCTCACAATGGTGTTATATAACACTATATACCGGTCCTTCAAATTTTGAATGCTGATAACCATGGTATATTAGACCAGAACACTTTTTTTTTTTTTTTAAGCTATAATTGCGTTGGTAACCAGTTTATAATCGAAATAAGGCGTCTCAACGGTTTGTGGTATATTGCCAATATACCACAACTAAGCACTGTGTCCGTGATGTGTAGTGTCAAAGGACCGTTTTTAGCCATTGTATATTGGCCATATAATACACCTCCTTATTGCTTAAGTATATTTATTTTATAACTGAGTCATGTTTAAAGACATCATATGACCACACCACAGAGGATAAACCACAGTATTGGACAGAATGACCTACATTTGTAAGTATTATAATGGTATTTCTGTAATTTAATTTCCACATATCGTCCTAGTTGCATTTTCTGTGAGACAAAGGTTCACGGGTTAAAATGTGGTCACATCTACACTGCTTACTTAGACACATCATTTATATAGTTGTAGGATCCAGTGTAGTTGGGAGAGCATGGTAGTTGCAACGTCAGGGTTGTGGGATTGATTCCCATGGGGGCCCAGTACAAACAAATATGAATGTGTATGCATTCACTATTCTAAGTGGTAAATGTAGTAAAATAAGTAGTAAACCTAACAGGAGTACAGTAATTAGGTTTAAGTGCCTTGCACAAAAGCAAAACACAATGTCTGTGTCAATTGGGTACTGTGTCAACACTCCAATCCCAGTTGAACCTAAACCAATTGAACGGTGATTTGACTTTTGGTAATGTTTTCTAAATGTCAACATGGTGGAAATTTTGGTTTACAAAGAGTTGTGTGAAGTTTGGGGAAAAGGCTGAAAATCGCAGTTTTTATGATTTGTTTACATGGTCTTTCTTCTGGAACTTTGATGTTTTGGTGCATATAGTTAATAGAACCAGTTTTAGCGCGACAACTGAGAAAAACTAAAGCTTTGAGAGATCGATCCAGCTTACGAAGTAAGAAAGGTGACGTGCCATTTCTCAACACTACTGATACCAGCCTGCCCTCTACTGGCTCAATGGGTCCACTCACATGAAACAGAACCGTATTGTTCCTCTTCATTTCGGAGAATGAAGCATGTGAGGCTGTTACTACACAGCAGCAAATCTGTTTGTAGACGTAATGTGTATTCTCTGATATTTGAATAAACGCATTTAAACTATGGCGATAAACACTCACCCTTAACAAGACTGTAGGATGAGTCACGTATGGGATTTACGCAGTTGTTTCATCCCTGAGAACCACATACGTTAACACTTCTTAGACTCATTGGTCAATAATTCCCTGGAAATTGTCCGAGTGTGTAAAAAACTGACACAGTAAGGGGGCGTTTAGTGTTTCATATTTTACTCATATGTTTTGCCCTTGTGGTAATCATTAATCTAACAAATAACCCTGCAGGAAAACTTGACAGCATTATTTATGACGTCACAACCAGAGCCGAGTGATTATGTGATTTGGCATCCCCGCTAGCTCCACGTGGCACGAGACAGGCATTTCAGCATTCTGGAGACTGCCAAAGCAGCAATTAAAAAGCTTACGGGCGACCCCATGTTTAAAATTTGTCGCTACGACCTACCGTCATTGATTACGCTGCAAGTTTGTCCTACCGCAATCAAGTCGGCTTGTTTAATTATACCCCGTGGTCCAATAGTACCTTAGCTGAACATCCACTCAAATGTATTCCAATGAGAAATCTGTTTTACATGTTTCAGGGGAAGCCCATTAGGCAAACGTTAATCTCTGAGTATAATTCAATTGTACATCCAGAGACGCCACCTCTGATTCCCCTGTGTAATTATTTCATTAAACCCCTCTCTATCTAGAGCAGGAGAATGGTTGGTCTTTGAAAATGCATGTGCTCGCCTAGATTAGAGCTAACAATGATGCAAAGAGTTTCAAACACAGAAAAACTTAATTTAGTTCAGGTACAGTACAGCATTTGACTCTGCTTGACAATGAAAAAGTGCCTCAGCTAGCTAAAAGTAATTCTTCTAGCCTTTAGCCTATAAGCAGATCATCTACATCCTCCCTCCCTCCCTCCTTTACTCACTCAGGCAGTCAATCAGTCACTCAGTCAGTCACTCAGTCAGTCAGTCACATACAAGAAACTTGGCATTTGACAAATATGAAGCGCACCCAAAAATAATAACACAAGTAAAAAGTCATTAATGGACATATAAACTGAGTAGTGCTGCTGAAGTTGATAACAATAAAAGTAGTAGATTGGTACAGCTTTTGGCAGTGGGCCGAGTTTCAACCCTCTTTGTCCAGGATGGCCTTGACGTCAGCAAAAACCTGAAATAGAGGACAGAACCCGGTGCGTTAGAAAAACCGAGCACTGACGTCTGCATTTCAATCGCCTGAAAGACGGGAGCACAGTAATACACGGTCAGTTACTAGTTTGGACACACTTAGCCATTGAAGTCTAAAATTTTGACTGGTACTTTAGAGTTGCTGGAATTTTGAATGGCGTTTGAAATCTAGACATTCAGCGTTGTTCAGATATTCCCCATGTCGTGTTAATGGGCTGCCAGGCTCATGAGGAAACCGGCATTTCCATTTTCGGGTGACCCTGCAGACGGTGATTGGGGGCTAACAGGGCTGCTTGTTGAGTGTCCTTCAAAAGCATCTATGTGCAGCAACAGCATATGCCTGTCTAAATAAATGACTCTGGGCACAAGTATGTAACTAATGAAAACAGGAATAAAACCAGTCACTGACTTCAGACGGATATAAAGAGATCTAACTTTTATTGTCCATTGAACAATAAAAGTGGTGTGCGGTACAATTGCTTGTGTGTGTTACGGCTCTCCTTATCTTACCTCATCCACGCTGCGTGAGGCGTCCACCGTGTGCACCTTGCCCTGTTTCTCATACAAGGACACAATGGGCCGTGTCGACTGCAGGAATGTCTGAATCCTTCAGAGGAAGAGGAGACTCAGACAAAGGGCTGACCAGTACCCGGGTCATCACCGCTCACATCACAGTCACACAAGCAAACACAGCCAACTAAAACATGCCTCTGAAGTGTTACTTTTGACCCAAACGTCGACTGAACCTCAAAGGATATCGGCATATAACTCAACAGTAAACATTACTAGAAAGCCATTATTGAAGGTGAGTTTTGAGGCTGCGTAACACAGGGCACATGTTACGTATTCACGGACAGCGTGCCCTTCAAGAGTTGGCTGCTACCTTTTCCTTAGACTCTCTCTGTTGTCATCGCTGCGCCCACTGCTCTTCCCCCTCTCCAGACATCTGTCAATGCAGACCTGTGGACAACAACGCACACGGGCGCACATAAAGCATTACGGTGTCATTCCAGCAGCCAAGATGTTTACACAAGGAGCGACTTTCAAACTAGAGCCTTTACTCCGGATTTCTCAAATCTGATGTAACCTTTTCTCTTAATGACATTTTTGCCCGCCCGCTTCCTCTTGCCAGAGATCCTTGCCTTCCATATCAGAGATGAAAGAGGAAATGGACTCTGGCTCCATGTTTTTCGGTTTTAATGGAAGTGAAGGAACTGAGTAGACCAGACCCAGCTGCTACTGCTACATCAGCGGTAAGCAGTCTGAGTCGACTGTCTTCACAGTGTCCGGACGTCTTATTTACCTCATTGCTACAGTCAAAGAAAAGCACAAATTTGACATCTGCCTTCCCATCCATGACAGAGGTCCACCCCTTAAAGTTGTCTTCATTTCGGGGAAAGCCGTCGATGAGGAAACGAAACTTCTTCTCATCTATTTGCATAGTCTCTTCCATGGCCTGTGGACAGAGTCAAGTTCAAGGGGCAGTTCTGCCTCAAGTCAAAACATTTTGGCGGGATTATGACAGCTATTAAAACGACATGGTGGCGCAATCCTTCACGAAACACACGCCTTATTTAAAGTGGATCTAAAAATCCCCTATGGAAGAAATTAATGGTGTAAAGAGCAGCTTTTGAAATGTTATTGCTAGGTTTCATGGGAATTATGACTCCTTCTATTTCAGGCAATTGTAATGCAGAAGTCAACAGTCAGGCCAAATCCTGAGGCTACAGGTATACCTGGAGATGGAGCATACCTTCCTGAGTAGTTTAATGGTGATCTCGACAGGGACAATGTTGCCTTCCTTGATGTAGCTGTCAATGAGCTGTCCAAACTCTGAGCCTTCTCTGTTCCGTTCGGCCCTCAGCAGGTCTCCGGCAGACAGGTGAGTGTAACTGTAGTTCTGTGAAATATGAATAGGACAAATGCAAAATGCTGCATACAGGTGTGCGGTCATACTCTACAAAGAGCAAGGAGGAAGGATTTTGAAGAGGGTGTGACATGTGCGCCATAGCTGTTACAGTGTGCCGTGTGAGTGTAGGCTTTGTGCGTGTGTCTGGGTGTGACTTGATAAGAGTCAACACTTTGTGCTTGAATAGGATGCTTGCTGATACATGTGGTAACAGCCACATGGTCTAAAGAAACAATGAAGCAGGGCTAGGAATTGCCTGACACTACAGTATTGTCACAATACACACTGCATATGTCAACCCTGCAGATAACTGCATTATCATGATTCTCTATGTATTGTGGTTCGACGCAGTGTTATTGTAGTTCCAAAAATACTGTTCCCAACCATGTCTTTGAAAGAATGCTATAGGGGTTTTGGTGCAGGTGCAGCCAAGTAGCGCAAAATAATATTGTGATGTTGTCAAAAACAATTAATCAAACATAAAATCACTGTATGTAACTGTATATATCCCCCCCCAAACATAGTCCATGGAAAATGCAGGAAACGTGTCTTGGCAGAATAGAAAGTCACAAGGGAGCTACAATGGTGGGAGTAAATGTCAGTTTGCCGACATCTGCCCTCATTTCTGACGACCGTTTTTTTTTTTTTCCAAGGGCATTGTTTGGAGGATTGGGGCAGGTTCATTGCAGATGAACAAATCTTTACATAATATAATGTGAGTCGCACAACCTTCGTTTTCACGATTTACACATCGGTATGACGTCAATATGAGCGCGTCAAGGTTACTAGTTGTTTTAATTACAGTGTTTTCAACTCTGAGCTATATTTATTAGCAACAATACTTTGAAGAGAAATGTCGAACATTCAAGAATAGCAACATTTCTTGATTTCAAGGCGTATAAGATGGGAACGATGATACCTAGCGTAATATTAATGCAACATTTACTGCCAACATTTAAAACTGTTTTCCAGATAGCATGTTGTCAGTGTAAACAATGGTGATGTAAAATGTGGCTACGTTTCAAATAGGCAGACGAAATCTAAAAGGTATTTTTTTTTAACTGTTCTCATAACCAATAACATGAGCTATGTTGCCATCAAATACCAATTATTTAACAAATATTAGAATTGGGCTGTTTTTTTTAAATGCATCCTTTGAGTTGAGGTATAACCATTTGAGAACCAGTACAGTGAGCTAGAAGACAAGTACCGGAAGTTGGCACCTTTAACTAGTCTTTCTTGAACCGAACCTAAGAAATGTGGTAACAGCACAATCAAATATCTTAGCAGAATCCATTGCACTGTCAAATTACAATTGTCCTTTTTCATTGTTCTTGCATCGACATCTCCTACCTCCACGATTTTGGCGCACTGGGTCCCTTTGCCCGCGCCAGGCCCGCCCAACACGAATACAACTTGCGGCTTCATTATCAATGCGGCCCTGTATACAATGCTCGGCACCTTCGCAGATAAGCTACTCAATAATCGGAAAATCATAAACCAATAACGACAATCCAACAAAACACTAAAAACACGAAACCGTTCGGCGAGAAACAGACAAAACGAATTGAACGACCGGCTGAATTCGTGTCACTCGAGGGAAGTCTGTCGTGCCGAAGTAACACCACTTCCGCTGTTGACGTGGCCAACCAATGGAAACAAAGGGGGGTGTCTATCGGTGTAAATCACGCCCACAAAAACCTGTTTTTTTCCTCTCCCCCACTGTTCACGGATGTCTATCCTCCCAGCATCAGCACCTTGCTAAACTGAACAGCGACCGTCCTCGAGGAAATGATGCTCTACCGAGCGAGAGAACTGGAGCGATAATGGTCAATCGGTCGACGGAAGTAGATATTTATCATTCGCGTTACCAAAATATTTTAAGGATGAACTGCTAGGTAGTCTATAACACCTAGTCGCGAGCACGTTTGTGCCTCTCGGCTTTCGTTCACCATTCACGATGTGAGCCATCCTCATCATTGATCTCAAGAATGGCAAGAAGAAAACATTTAAATTGACATAATGGGTCGACATGGCACGTCAGCCTGCCCAGGCTGTTTCATTGATTGATATACTATAGTATATCTGGCTATAATTAGCCATCGAGTTTATGTAGGATATGAGCCGTTGTATAACGACTTATTGCTTTGCGGACCATCTCCTTTGAGGGCGCTGGACAAATAACAAGGCTAAGTGAACCGTCGAAACAAAGGCGCCCGTGTACCCCTACTGACACACCTGCTACCCGGTCGCTACTGACATGACAACGCTGAACCGAAGAAGCAGGATCAAAGGGCACCGACCTGCAACCGGACGCGTGGACTCGAAAAGGAAGGGGTACGTCGGACTCGCAGCGTGGAAGCGGAGCAGCCCGGTCGCGGCCCAATTGCAATTTCTGGGGACAAGCACCAAGGGCAGTGCGGCACTCAGAAGTCATATCAGGGAAAGGCTGCGGGGAGCTGTTCAATGTTTTACCTTACCCCAACTCCCCGTTACGTTTCTTCGACGGTCTATTTTCCCGTCGCGGAAAAATGCTTGAAAACACCAGCTGTATTGATTTGATGATCGAATGTCTGCTTATTGTTTATATTCAAAATCATGCCTCTATTCCCTTTCATTCTATCTAGTCATTTGAATGCAGTGATGGGCCTATAAGAGATTTGTCTTTATTTACAAGCTGGTTGGAATCCGAGTGGAACTGATGTGGATACTGGCCAGGTATCTTCGGCTGCCTCCGTCTCTGGTTTTGCTTATTCTGCTACTTGCGAGCGCCATGGGCTGTATTCAAAGCATAGCATGCAAGCCACGAATTAGAAGGGAGAACATTGTGGTGTACGAGGTATCCGCCTCCATTGACCAGTGCCCAACGGTGATAGAGGAGAACTCGCCCATCGTGCTGCGGTATAAAACACCGTACTTCAGGGCTTCAGCCGGGATTGTGATGCCTCCGGTGCCCCGCAACGAGACCTGGGTGGTGGGTTGGATCCAGGCGTGTACGCAAATGGAGTTCTACAATACCTATGGTGACATTGGCATGTACGTTCTTGGTGGTCGTTCACCTTTTGGCATAATCGTTACATTTCTGGCTCAGACTTTGCCTTTCGCTGTCTCTCCCTCTGACTCTGTTTTTCTATGTCTTTATGTGTCTCTCTGTTTCTAAGTAACGCACACACAATATACTTTAGTTCAGTGGGCTAAGGCTTGACTCTCTTGGCCAGACGATGCAGGTTTGATACCCATTGGATCACACAATAAGAGCTGTATGATATACTGTATGTGTAGAGGTGTTGAAATGTGAAATTATAGCACCTTTGAAATGTTCAAACATCTATTAAGTGGGCTGTGTGATGCACTGGGGCGAAAATCTGATATCTAGTTTGGAGGGGACAATTACATTACATTTTCTCAAGAGCAATTTTTGTAGTTTTGTAATAGTACTGTAATGCTGGTTTAGTTTGCACCATCAGTTTGCTCGCTATTGTAGCTCTGCAAATTCAGCTATTGTGTGCGAACCCTACCAACATAAAACACATTTACTGGATTAGTCTTACGTTAGCTACGTGCATTGAGTGCCTTTCAGATGGTAAACACGAACACTGTCACCTTGCCAGCTAAGGAACACCTCATACACTGCACTGGAAGCTTCTCTCATTGACTTGAATTCAAACAGCTGCAAAAGCTGGTTGATGTTACTGTAGCTTGCGAGCAAAACATCAGCTAACCCCTAGCTAACATAACGTGTGACCTGTAATTCAGGCAGAGAAAATTAAGGCTGGTAACGGTTAGAAATGTTTTTTTTTTTAATTGTATTGAGTAGTAGTAAACACATGTCTAAAATATCCTTTGTTTGACCTACTTACTGAAAGTCAATCACCAACGACAGACTGTCAGATTCCCACTCACCTGCACAATGTGCCGCTGCTGAGGGCTGGGAGGCAATGGATCAAACCATTGTGATGCAAAGGGTGGGGGTGTCGCATTTAAAAAAACTTAAAGCCGCTATTAAGTGTCTATAATCAGCACAAGTGCTTTCATTGCGTCTTATTACTATTATTTAAATTACATAGTTATGTTTACATTAATATATGGGGGGGGGGGGGGGGACAAATCATAGTTACACCCAGGATGGGGGATTTCCGCCTTTGGTGATGCATCATAGAGGTTTCCAGATATGACATGATAAGACATTCTCTCTGTCTACCACCCAAGGTCCAGCTGGGAGTTACCAGAGCTCCGCGAGGGCCGGGCCAAGGCCATCAGCGACTCGGACGGCGTTAGCTACCCCTGGTACGGCAACACCACCGAAACGGTTACCATCACCGGCCCCACGTCTAAGCCGTCGCGCCTCACGGTCAGCATGAACGACAACTTCTATCCCAGTGTGACCTGGGCCGTGCCGGTCAGCAACAGCAATACTCCGATGCTGACCCACATCAGCCGCGACCAGAGCTTCATCACCTGGCTGGTCGCCATCAATGCGGTCACAAAGGTACGCCTCAGATGTCGGGATTTACTCGTGGTTCGACAACGACAACGTTTTATAATCTTAAAGGGACTCTTTAAAACTAAGTGGTCCTTCTCACCTTAAAAGTCATCACATCACAAGGTAAATTCACTTTTCACGCTATATATGACTCGCCTCAGTCCTGAAAAAAAAGAGGAAAGATTAGCACCACCTGGTTAGTCTGATCGAAAGAGGAAATGGTGTGTGATGTGGACTCAGACCTGACACCAATGTGCCTTTGTCGAAATGCATCTCATGTTGTTCCCAGACACTTCCTCCCAACTGCACATTCTGGTGGAATGATTTTGTCCACTTGGCTTTTATTAGCTAATAAAAAGCACAATATGAAATTCTCAGCACAATATGCATTGGCTTAATCTTCTTAATGTACCGACAATCATCTTATAAAACATCTTCGCCCAGTTTGTTCCCTCAAGCACCAACTTCCACACTGTAAACAGTGTTATGAGACAGCTGAGTGAACAGCACAGCTGAGCTGTCCGAAAACACTGTGTGCTGATAGAACAAGTAAAAAACTGGGTAATTCTTGCTTTGGTAAAACCCTTTCATTGTGATTAAATTATCAAACATGATAAATATTCACTCCATTTGGAGCCAATAATATACATTACATGACTGATTAAATTCCATCCTATAGATGATGGTGACAATCCCTCTCAGACCAACTGCAGATGGTTGTTGTGTCGAGATCATATGTGCTGTGAGCAATAGCCTGAAGACGAGGACAGTACACCAAAGCCTTAAATGTGTTTAACATTTTGCCTCTGGATTACAATCACGACTGAGCCTTTCTGTTGTGTACCGAAATGTGCGACCTTGGTGGTTGTCAAGCTAGGCCACAGATAAAAAAAAAACGTCTGTATGTCGAATCCAAAAAGCACGTTGGGCTGCAACATATAGAAGTAAGTTGTTATACAAGTTATCTTTACCATTATACAGTATATACTGTACCTGTGAAATGTTTGGACACCACTACTCACTACTCAAGTGTATTTCTTCATTTTAATTATTTTCCACATTGTAGAGTTATAGTGAAGCCATCAAAACTATGAAATGACACATATCATCATGGAGTAACCTATAAATGTGTTAAACGTATCAATACATCACCTGCAAATCATTCCGTTAACCCTTTCTACATCTCCCAAAGAAACGGCAGTTGGAACCAAAAATCTTACATTTGTACTCATCAGACCAAAGGACAGATCTCCACCCGTCTAATGTCAATTTCTCGTGTTTCTTGGCCCAAGCAAGTCTCTTCATTTTGGTGTCCTTCAGTAGCGGTTTCTTTGCAGTAATTTGACCCTAAAGGCTTGATTCATGCAGTCTCCTCTGAAAAGTTGGTGTTGAGATGTGTCTGTTACTTGAGCTCGGTGAAGCATTTGTTTGTGCTGCAATCTGAGGTGAAGTTAATTTCTGAGGCTGGTAAACTGCTTTAGAGGTAACTGCAGCAGAGGGAACTGTATCAGAGGTAACTGCTTTAGAGGTAACTGCAGCAGAGATAACTCTGAGTCCTTCGTTTCCTGTGGCAGTCCTCATGAGAGCCAATTGCATCGTAGAGCTTGATGCTTTTCTGCGACTGCTCTTGAAGAAACGTTCAAAGTTCTTGATATTTTCAGGATTGATCTGTTTCAAACTTTTTGGGTTACTACATGATTCCATGTGTGCAATTTCATAGTTTTGATGTATTCACTATCTATAATGCGGGGAATAGTAAAAATACAGAAATACCCTTGAATGAGTAGGCGTGCCCAAGCTTTTGGTACATATGTTACATATATGTAAGCAATAAGGCCAGAAGGGGCCTGGTATAATGGTCATAAATCACAAAGCCCAGAGATGCCCCATTGCTTCTAAAAACCTGTTACCAACATAACAAAAGGGGATGGGGAAAACAGCGATGGGATGTCTCACGTACTACGACTACCAGTCGATCAGTGTTCAGGATTTAAACCGCCCGGTTTTATTAACGCAGTCGTTTCACTCTCCAGGAGCGCATTGTGCTACAAACGGTTCGGTGGCGGATGCAGGTGGACATTGCCGTGGACCCTGACATGCCGCTGGGGTCTCGGGCGTCCCTGGTGGGGCGTCCTCACCAGGAGCAGCCCCAAATCCTCAACTACCAGGAGCCGATCCCCCCTAACGCCCTGGGACGCCCCAACGCCAACGACGCCCAGGTGCTGATGTGGAGGCCTCGCAGAGGGGCACCTTTGGTGGTCATACCACCCAAATAAGAGTGTTCAAACAGTAAATGAGAAGAGCGAGGCCCATCGCTTAGGGGGCCAGGCTGTGAACACTTCCCTCCATACCTCACTGTCAGGGTGATAATGAATTGTGAAACAATGGCAGTATTCTTTCGGACCGTGTTGGGATTGGCACGGCGGCAGTCTTTAGGCAGGTCCGGCACTGAATCAGCGTGAAATTGGGTCTGAGTCCTCTGGTGCCGCCAGGGTGCTGTGCCAATAGGGTTTTTATCTATCTGCCGTTGGAAAGAACGCGACGGAGCTTTCGGGATTTCGATCGAGGTGGACTGAGCACAGAATTGCATCCTGCGTACAATTTTAGATCTTACTGCATGAATGAGAAGCCAGCGTTTGGCTGGAATAACAACGGTGTTTTGTTTCAGCCGATCACGGCAAGGACATGGAATGGAGCGTCTAGCACTTGTCTTGAGATCCTGCCAGCCGGGAAAAAACCTCTTCAGTGCCAATTCTGGGCACAATTGTTATTAAATGCTGACACAACACATAAATAATTCATTAAGAGATTTAACTGTAAGAGTCAAATCATATTATACAAATCTTCTATTAGATTTAAGATAAACTCACATCAATCCGATTGTATTGAGGGGCACCTAGGTGTGGCATAAAGTTTGAAAAAAACAAAAAAGTCTGATTGGAGTCATTTAAATGCGCCTGTCTTTAAAAATAATAATATATAAGCTAAACGTGCGGGGTTTTTCTGCAATGAGCTAAATATTTTTAGTACATAGACACACATAAATGTCCAACTCCAGCCCTAGATGCTACCCATGGTGTTTATCTAAGGGTCCATTGGAGGTTGGTCCACGGTACCAAAGTGCACCAAAGCAGTAGCCTGGCCTGAATGGCTCATTCCGGAAGGTTCCTGGCATTTGACACATGAGGTCACATGATTCATGGTCCATCTGCGCTGGTCGCTGGCTTTGGCTCTCACCTTTCCCTCTGTCGATCCAGTTCCCTCCCTCTCATCAGTCTGTCATTAACCCCTCTTTTCAGCATGTTCTGATCCTCCCGTAAACCACCACAAGACTATGCAAACACAGAGGGACTGTTGGGCGGAAAGACAGATTAAAGGTTTTATATACACAGTGATGGCTTTCGTTGTTTCTCCAAAATGACTGACCGTCTATTAAACCCGAATCGCGTCTCTTTCTGTCCACATTTCCAGTTGTCATTGCTGGGTAAGACCGTGGCAGCCAGGTCATTGTTAAAAACACAAGAACTTAAAATAAATTACATGAACACTGTTTATGCACCTTTGCCTTGGCACCAATTACCAATTATATTCAGTGTTCCGTTGCTATAGAGACTGTGATGGTTTGCCTATACACCACACCATGGGAACCAGAGTCACTTTCTTAGTGCACAAAGGAGACATTTATTTTCGTATTGGACCAGTTTAAGCAGTCCCTCCCTGTTTCAACTTGTTTTATTTTGTTTTGCTGTAAAATAAATGTGACCCATTTCAAGGGTGTGGATTGGTGTTGGACAATGGTGGCGTCAGTGTCCGTATTCTTTACTCTTTTCCTGCGGGGTGAAATTGAACTGTCTGTAATATTGGGGGCGGAGAGAAGAGAGGTCATAACCTCCCTGTCCCCTCCCAACAAATCTACGCCTTTGACCCAGTTGTTGCAAAACCACAGAAAACAGATGACATCTTGCTCATTAAATTATCCTGTTTTGTGATTTAATACTTAAATAAAACATTATATACTTCTGGTTCTTTCAACACAAAGCATCTGTATAAAGCTTTATTTAACAGTTGATCATTTCATGTATTCATTTTCTCATGCATAAAAGACAAAGTTACCATAAATGAAATCTGCAACTGGTTGTGCAATTCTTTGGACCTGAGAATGAGCAGCAAGTTCACAGTCCTTTAATCCAGTTCCTCCCGTAATAAAGTAACATCCATTGCCTGTAGTCATTGGACTTCACCCCTCACATCTACTTGCTTTTTTTTTATTTTGCAGATACTCAACAGCAAATGAGGAGGGGGTAGCACCTGTAAAATCCTGTATGCCCAAGAAACCATTTGTAAAAAGTTAAAGTAGAGGAACTTCCGCTGTTCTCATCTGCTACATACCATCCAACAGATTATTTTAATTTACTGTACTCGCAAAAGTCATTCCATGAGATAAAGAGCTAGAGATTTTCACCTACGACAATATTTGGACTTTTTGGACTTGAGCTTTATGACTCAATCTGAAATCTAGCTGACCTTCAACCATTTTTTCACTATTCAAATGTTTATCTGATGTATTTATTCAGGGACTGTTCAAATGTTTAATCTTTTAATGATCAGTTCCGATTTCACACAATTATGCCAATTAATAACTGTAGCTTCCTGACACAATTATTTTTGTAAAGCACTAGCCTAGGGTTTCTTCAAGTCACAGGAACAGAGCTGGTCCATGGACGAATACCTGCCGTTCTGTGACATACCCTAAATCACAACAGACGATGGGCGCGAGTCGTCTGTCCGTTAGATATCGCACACACCACACTCAGCCATCATCTTCAACCTCTGATTAAAATATATTCCAGAGGCTATGGGACTGCCCATGAAACCCAAGTAGAATAAATTATTTGTTTATTAAAACATTTTTTTAATAACAAAAAAGGAAATGGTCAATATTTGTTTTTTTCACTCAAGGGGCCCTAGAGAATAAAGTCCATTATTTGTCGGTTGTTGACACAAAAAAGTTTGAGGAAGGCCACAATATCAGATTAAGTCTATGCTTCAATGCACTGAAATATGCAAATAAATAAAAATAATAAAATATGTATAATTACTTAAATTAGGCACTCATTTGTTCTATTCCTTCCATATCAATATTATTTTATACTGAATGTGATACCTAATA
Source organism: Esox lucius (assembly GCF_011004845.1). NCBI lineage: Eukaryota > Metazoa > Chordata > Actinopteri > Esociformes > Esocidae > Esox > Esox lucius. The sequence continues at coordinate 28,761,899 of NC_047571.1, forward strand.
TAGTTTTAATTCACTCTGATTTAATTTTATTGTTTGTTGTAAGAACGTTGACAACTTGGGAGAAACTGTAGGTTTATTCGAGGCCAGCTACAGGACTCAGAGATTTGAAAACCAAATCCGGGAATTAATTAAACAATTCGGAATTAATAAATAAAGTTGACGGAATTAATAAATAAAATCATGGAATTAATAAAACATCCAGATGAACAGATTAGGAGTAATGGATAAAAAAGATTGAAGGGACAAAATAGCCTGGCTTTTTTAACAAGATTGAGGGCTGACAAAGTCTTCTAGGGACTTATAATATCCTGTCCTTGGTGATCTTCTATGTCCCAGAGCACATACAGTTAGGTCCGTAAACACCTGTACACTGACACAAGTTTTGTTATTTTGTCTGTGTCCCAAAATACATTCAAGTTACAGTTAAATAATGAATATGGGCTTAAAGTGCAGTCTCTCAGCTTAAATTGGAAGAAGGGTTTAAGAATTACAGCTCTTTAATACGTAGCCCCCTCTTATTCAAGGGGCCAAAAGTAATTGGACAATGGACTCAAAAGCTGTTTCATGGACAGGTGTGGACTATTCCTTCATCAGTAAAGCAGTTAAAAGGATTTGGAGTTGATTCCAGGTGTGGCATTCACATTTGGAAGCTGTTACTGTGAACCCACAACGTGGTCAAAGGAGCTCTCAATGCAAGTGAAACAGGCTACAAAAGAAAACTCCATCAGAGATAAAGCAGGAATATTAAGAGTGGCTAAATCAACAGTTTGGTACATTCTGAGAAAAATAATAACACACTGATGAGCTCTGGAACACAAACAGGCCTGGACGTCCACAGAAGACAACAGTAGTGGATGATCGTAGGATCCTTTCCATGGTAAAGGAAAAACCACTTCACAACATCCAGCCAAGTAAAGAACACTCTCCAGGAGGTAGGTATATCATTATCCAAGTCTACCATAAGGAGACTTCAACCCCTTGAATTAAGGCTGAAAGTCTGCACTTCAATTGCACCTTGTTGTTTAATTTCAAATCCATTGTGGTAAAGTACAGAGACACAATTATGAAAATTGAGTCAGTAACCAAATATTTCCAACTGTAGCCATACATGTTTTAGACAGCCCATAGCAGTTTTACCTGTTTAGCTTGAGGGACTGCCTGAATCTCCTACCCAAATCTAGTTTTCCCTCCCATGGAACAGATATTGTTGTTCATATAGTTTCATGGAAAATGCTGTTTTTGCATTATTACTGATGTTGCAGTAAATGTCAGATCATGGGCAAAACAAAAAATTGGTTTGCTTGTTATAGAGCATATCCATGCCTATAGAATAACCAAGACATATCCATGCCTATAGAATAACCAATACATATCCATGTCTATAGAATAACCAAGACATATCCATGTCTATAGAATAACCAAGACATATCCATGTCTATTGAATAACCAAGACATATCCATGTCTATAGAAGTGTTTGAATTGACTGGCTTGAACTGATAGGCCTACTTGAAGCACTACAATGACTGTAAATCATCACACCATTGGAACAAAAAAGAACAATATTGTCTATAGCATTTATCTGTTTGTCAATCTTAAAACATTATGAAAGCCTGTTTTTAGTTTCCTGTGGTGTTGGAAAGTCACAACTATTAACTGGTAAACAATCTTTACTGACCGAAATGTATGGTGAATGTGTGGAACCAGAATCAATATATCAAAATGCAACATTTGAGAAATCCAATTCAATTATTATTAGAAAATGATTTAACTTCCCCTAGTTGATTATAATTGCAATGTCAACCCTCCTCACCCCCCCACCCCCTCATAAAGCTATAATGTATTTTTTTTTAGCTGTTTGAAAAAAAACATTTGGGGTGGGAATTAACTTTTGGTCCACTTTGTTTTAGACCAATGACCATTCATCTGAGTAGGATTGTTTTAGACCAATGACCATTCATCTGAGTAGGATTGTTTTAGACCAATGACCATTCATCTGAGTAGGATTGTTTTAGACCAATGACCATTCATCTGAGTAGGATTGTTTTAGACCAATGACCATTCATCTGAGTAGGATTGTTTTAGACCAATGACCATTCATCTGAGTAGGATTGTTTTAGACCAATGACCATTCATCTGAGTAGGATTGTTTTAGACCAATGACCATTCATCTGAGTAGGATTGTTTTAGACCAATGACCATTCATCTGAGTAGGATTGTTTTAGACCAATGACCATTCATCTGAGTAGGATTGTTTTAGACCAATGACCATTCATCTGAGTAGGATTGTTTTAGACCAATGACCATTCATCTGAGTAGGATTGTTTTAGACCAATGACCATTCATCTGAGTAGGATTGTTTTAGACCAATGACTAAGTATGTTCAGGCCGGTGTTCACAACACTCTGGTTTTCTAACATCCACGTGATCAGACTGAACATTTTCTGCATGCCAAAGAAGGCTCACTTAAATAAATCGTAAAAATAAGTTTTCTTTAGATTCGTTTTTGTTTAATAATCAGTCATAACATAACATAAAAACATAACCACAAGTACTGCATTGGCTTTAATTGTGGTTATACCACACCAATATATATTTTTTCTGCCCATCTAAAAAGTGATCTTTTGATATTGTTTAGATACTATTGTTGTCGATTTTGAACACTCAACTCTAAATGTACATATCTTTATGTATTCAAACAGTAGCTATTACATTAGTTCTCCAAGTAAAAGAGATGTTGATGGAGTCCTTCATCATGGCATTATATGGACTGGTCCCAAAACATATATTACTATTACTATCCCCCCTCATCCTGTGCTAACAACCTTAGTCTCTCAAGCGAGACAGCTGCTTCGTGAATCTCTGAATTACTCCAGGCCTGGCAAGACAAAGACCACCCCTCAACACCGCTTGAATGATATACAACACACTTTCCAACAACTAGTCTTCAGTTGTAGCAAAACTAAAAATGTTGTGCGTCAGAGACAACCTGTGCCCACCTAGCCAAGATACACCTTGGATGAATCTGAGCTGGGCCGGAGCTTTCACCCCCATGGGTACAAGGCATAGCCCCACCCCTCGCCACACACACACACACATACATACACACACACATGCACACACCCACACACACACACCCACACACACACAGCTGGTAAACTGTTTTCTAGAAGGGGTTCTCAACTGCAGAACCCAGAGTACTGACGGTTTTCATTTTAGTTCTTTTGTCAGGCACTGTCTTAGTCATTTGGTTTTTTCACATCCTGATTATTGAGTATTTCTTGTTTTCCCGAAATAATCCATCCACCTGACAGGTGTGACTGGTGTCACATGCTTTAACATCAGGCCCGTCAATATTCTGGATCCGACAGAATGCCCACCAAGATGTAAACACGCCTTTGGTTCTTAATTTGCCGGGTTCAAAATTAGTGAAATACATTCTTTTAAAATGAGGTTCCCAAAAGTCAGTGTGACTGTGAAGAAATGTCTGCAGTGTGTAAAACAGCCACAAAAACCAATGCAAGTGCAGCAACCTCAAACTTGGTCATACACCTGAAGTCCCATATTGAGAGTGAAGAATGTGCCGGCCAGCTGCAGCTACATGGAGGTATGGTCCTTAAACGCAGAGGCTTGCTGGTTAAGAAAAACAGGAAATGTTAAATTGCACAGACACAGGGAACAATCACTTAAACGCTGACTTCCAAAAACCTAGGCTTGTGGCCTGCCATGAATGCGTAATACAGTAACCGGGTCCCGTCTCCAGGTTACTAACGTTGTAGAATAACAGCTTCAGCTCCATGACAACGTCTTGAAGCACGATAACTGAGGGACATGCATGTGAGTGTGAACTGAAGACGTCACGTTCACGAGCCTGTTTGAGAAGTCACTGTGGGAGAGTATAGACACCATGTACCACTTTCTCCTTGCAACGTGAAGTCTTTGAGTTTGAGTAAAAACCATTTCAGAATCATGAGCTAAACCATCACCTCCATTTTGACTGTCAGGACTGACCAAAGCCTGGCGGTGTTGTTTGCACCCTCCGTACCGCTTCTCCGCTGTGCTCCTCCTCAGCCAGAACGATCTCCTTCTCCTACCTCCATCTTGCCCCGTTTCCATGTGTTTTTGACGTTTCAGCTGTGATTTTGCTCGTCTCTGCTTTGGGCATTGCGGGGCTGTTGGGGGGCGGAGTCTCCTACTACACATGGCTGTGATTGACGGCCGTCATCTTTCTCTCGTAGCCGTAGAGGAATGTGGCAGCAATGACCAGCACTGCCCCGAGGAAAAACACACTGGAGAGGGGAAAACACACCTGTTTTGTGCTGTAAAATAGGGACCGTGTTGCAGTTGTAAGGACAAAGATGCAGCAGGAGTCGGAACATTAGCGTAAGCCGGTAGCGAATAGAGCCTGCAGTACAACTGTTTTTGTGAAGTTCGGTGGAACTGTAATGATCTATACATTCACAGAAACTGCTTTACATCCAGCAAAACTAGTTCTTCATCATCAGGTGGTTGGTATCAGGTTGGAATGCATTCTCCCCCACTCACCCACTCTCCCCATTCACCCACTTACCCACTCTCCCATTCACCCACTTACCCACTCTCCCATTCACCCACTTACCCACTCTCCCATTCACCCACTCCCCCAATCCCATTAGGTAGAATGATTTCTTATTTTTCTTTTCATTGTTATGCAGAAGATAAACAGTTGTATTTGTCGGTTAAGCCAAATGATTTGTGTGTTCTGCATTATTGCCTTAATTTTCTTGAGTTAAAAACTGATAAAACCAATGTTATAATTAATCATTGGCACCCCATCTACTGCAGATGAAGTTCGGTTGGCTCTAGGACTGCTAGCAAAAGAATGTATGCCTGTGGTCGGAAATCTGGGAGTTTGTGAGGTGCTGTGCGGTTCAGTATTGGTTGCTTGTTCTTGAATGACACCTGTCCTGTTTGCTTTTTCTTTTCCCTTTGGTTTTGAATGTCGCCCGTATTGTGGTTCTGATTAGTTCACCTGTTGTTGATTAGGTTCTCTATTTTTACCAGTGCTGCTCTTTAGTTTACATGAAGTATTGTTGAAAGTTTTTTATGAGAGGTACCAAGCCTTTTTCTAAACCCCTACTAGACTGCCTGTGTTTGATAATCTGCATTCCTCCTGGACCATGCATAGCGTATTTGTACTTTTGACTTAGAGGACTCCCTGTCTTGACCTTTTGTCTGCCCCACGACAACGTTTTGTGCCTTGCCCTTTTTGGAATAAACCACGCTCCGCTACTGGATTCCAAACCCCTGTCTCAGGGTGAATCATTACAGAGTTTTCTTTGATCCAGACTTAAAATTTGAATGAAACACATACAAACTGGTGCAGTCATGCTTTCACCAACTTAGAAACATTGCCAAAATAAGATTGGTTGTATCTTTTAAGGACACTGAGAAAATGATACATGCTTTAATTTCATCTCGCCTAGACTACAGTAATGCTTTGTTTACATGGCTGTTACGCATGCAGGTACCCTGTATGTGCATTTGTGTGTTTCCCCTCCTGTCGTTTACTCAGGTGTCCTTTATGTTCCTGATTGTGCTCATTGGTATTTCCCACCTGGCAGTAATGAGTGCATCGCCTGACTGCTGAGGTGGACCAATCAGTGGACATTCCTCCTAATTGCACCACCTGTTCCTTTTTTCCTATACCCAATCTCATCACACATTCCCTGGTTTAAAAACCCAGTCAATTGGTTCTCCCAGAGAGATTATTTTGCTTTACCCCACATGGACATAGACACTTGAGATACATTCTGATTTCATACATCACTTGGTTTAATCCATGGTTTACCACTGAGCTTTCTTCTCTTATTCATGAGCGCAATCTAGTATGGGCCAAGACAAGGAACTCAGATTCTGATGCTGACTGGCTTTTATTTAGGCAGCTGCGTAATAAATGTTATTTGCTGCTCAGGAAGGCCAAATCTGAGTAATTAACATTAGTAATTACTGAAAACCTAAATGACCTTAAGAGGTTTTGGAAAAATATTTATGTGTGAAGCGTTTTGTGTAACTGTACTAGAGAAGTGCTTTACAAATAAAGTTTTTATTTATTTATTTACTTTATCCATTCGCCCATTCACCCACTCCACCATTCTCTAATTCAGCCATTCACCCACTCCACCATTCTCTAATTCAGCCATTCACCCACTCCACCATTCTCTAATTCAGCCATTCACCCACTCCACCATTCTCTAATTCAGCCATTCACCCACTCCACCATTCTCTAATTCAGCCATTCACACACTCCCCACCTCCCCCCACGCACCCACACCTCAATCCCCCACTTTAGTTTTTCATCTTCAATAAAATGGTTGCAAATTTCAAAAAAACATGTTTTTGCTTTGTTATAATTTGCGTGCAGACTGTGATACAACCTATATTTAATCAAGTATAAATGAAGTCTACAACGTAACAATATATGGAGAAAGTGAAGGGGTCTGAAAACTTTCCAACGCCATCTTGATTTACATGGCTTCATATTAATATCTTTAGAGAGTTGAGCCATTGCTCCATTACAGGACGGTGTGTGGGTGTGCGTGCGTGTGTGTGTAGCTACCTGGTAGGGTCAAAGTCATTCAACCAGAAGTAGGATATGAGTGTTGACAGGATTATGGAGATTGACGTGGCGAAGCCCTTCAGGATGTTGTCGGCGTACTTAATGACAGCGGCTACGACCAAGCCACCCAGAGCCTGGGAACCACAACGCACAGAGGACACAGGTTTAACACACACCATCAGACATAAGAACACAATGTACACACACACACACACACACACACAAACAATCATGGCACTTGAGCTGACAGAAATAATACACCGTTTGACACACAAGAATGTAGTGTACATAGTACAGCATTAACTGCACACACATGCTTTCACACTTCCTTGAGTCAATGCAAACACACACACACACACATGCCCAACAGACTCCCACACACCCCTGCCTCTCCCTTTCATTCTTCATTTACGTGTGCTTTCTTTCTCTCGTCTGTGGTCATTCACACACAAACACGCCCCCTAATGCATGCCAATATCTATAAAAAAAAATTTAAAATTAAGCATAAGCATTAAGCACCTGCAGGGCCACAACAGTCCAGGTGAGTGAGGTGTAGCCCTGGAAGACGCCGGACTCCCTCACTCGCTCTCCGTCGTACACAAACACTCCCATTAGACCAAACAGCAGGCCAAAGAAACCTGAGAGGGAGACGGCGAGGAGGACGACATGGGACGGAGGGTTAGAGGACAGAGGAGATGGATGTGACGCCCGCACAGTCCCAGTGATGCTGACCTAGCTGGATGTTGCGGATCCACACGCTCTGCTTCGACTCCTTGAGTATCTTCTCGAAGTACACGCCGGCGAAGCCACTGGAGAAGCAGGCTATCAGAACCGCTATCACACCCACCATCTGGGAGCCGGCGGACAGAGGCTTGGGAGAGGGCCCGACCAGAGCTTCGGTAGGCCACTGTGGAGATCAGTACATGTCACAGGAACATATGAGCAACCAGGTCTTTTTTTTTGGTAGTTGAAGAAATACACCCAACAACAAGTAGGGTTTGTAGACAACAGTGCCTTCCGAAAGTCTTTGGAGCACTTCGCTTTCTTCACATTGTGTCATGTTATAGACTCAATAATTGATTTTGAAATGTCCCAAAATGACAAGGTGAAGACAGGTTTTTAGAAATGTGTGCACATTTAGACTCTTTGTATTCAAACCCTTTATTCAGTATTCTGTAGTTGCACTTTTGCCAGTGATCACAACTTCTAGGGTATACCAGCTTTGAACACCTGGACTGGGCCGGTTTTTCCCATTCTTCCCAGCAGATCCTCCCAAGCACTGTCAGATTGAATGGGGAGCCTTGGTGAACTGCCGTCTTCAAATCTCCCCACATATGTTCAATAGGGTTCAAGTTTGTCTGGGCCATTCAAGGACATTCACAGACTTGTCCCGAATCCAGCATTGTTTTGTCTGTGCGCTCTGGGTCGTTGTTATGCTGAAAGATTCCTCTTTACCCTAATCTGAGCTGCAGTGTGCTGTGGATCAGGTTTTCTTCACTGAGTTTGCATTTTACGCTGTGCTTCCCTCAATCCTGACCAGTCTCCTTGTCCCTGTCAGGTTCTCCAGTCTCCTTCTGTCAGGTTCTCCAATCTCTGCATAGGAATCCTTTAAGCTCTGTTAGAGTGGCCACTGGGTTCTTGGTCACCTCCGCGACCAAGGCCCTTCTTGCCCAGTTAACTAATAAATTATAAATTAAGTCTATAACACAACAAAATGTGGAGAAAATTAAAGGACCTGAAAACTTTCCCATAGTTTTCAGATTCACCTCATCCGGGTATGCAAAACATTATCATCAGTCAGCCAAGAATGTTCCCAACATCAGTCGTACCAACTGGAACAGACCTAAAATAAACAACAGGTTTTTGACTTGTGGGTGCCACATCCTGTCACCTGTACGAAAGCGATGCCAGTCATGAGGATGAGCAAGGATAGCCACTGGTACAAGCCCAGCTTCTTCCCCAACATGGACACTGAGAACAGGGCTGTGGTGAGAATCTTCAGCTGGTACGTCACCTGGTTGGGGATAGTATACATTTCACGTCCCGACAGAAAAGTGGACACAATGTTGAATGCTAGCATGAGGAGAGTACAAAAACACACCCATCTATGTAGACACACTCGCACACAGACAGATGTGCACACAGACACACGCGCACACAGACACGCGCTCACAGACACGCGCTCACAGACACGCGCTCACAGACACGCGCTCACAGACACACGTGTAGATGTGTTTTACCTGGTAGGTGGCTGCGTCAAGGTTTGACAGGGCCACGTAGAGCAAATTGTTCTGGAGTGTGTAGATGCCTGAGGGAATGGCCAGCTTCAACGTCTCTAGGGGTTTGTTAAGAATCTCTTCCTTTAGCACCCGATTCAAAGCCCGCATGCTGAATCCTGACGGACAGAGAAACAGACAGTAAAAAACATTAGTTTTGGTATTTTACCTAGGGCACAGACACAGATGGACAGTCAGACAGACAGACAGATAGTATACAGACAGACAGATAGATAATAGACAGACAGATAACAGACAGGCAGACAGACAGACAGAAAGAAAAACAGATATTAGACAGACAGACACAGTCAAAGATAACAGACAGCCAGACAGACAGAAAGAGAGATAATAGACAGACAGACTGAAAGATAACAGACAGACAGATCAAATACAGACAGTCAGTAAGATAATAGTCAGGCAGACAGACAGATCAAATACAGACAATCAGACAGATAGACAGACAGACCTAAAGATAACAGACAGTCAGACAGACAGATAAAATACAGTCAGTCAGACAGACAACAGACAGTCAGACAGACAGAAAGAGAGATAATAGACAGATAGACTGAAAGATAGACAGACAGACAGATAAAATACAGACAGTCAGACAGATAACAGACAGTCAGACAGACAGATAATAGACTCACTGTGGTCATGGAAGACAAGCAGCATGCAGGTGATGATCTTCAGCAGCTCAGCCGACACCACGGCCGACGAGGCCAGGTAGCGGGGTCCTTCGCCCTGCAGTGTCCGGGAGTACCTCATGGTGAGCACCAGCGAGGTGGTCTGCAGCACCAGTATGCCCAGGGACAGATACTTCAGCCGGGACGTGGACAGGGAGGTAGGAGGCGGCGACATGGCTTTGTAGCAGGGCACCTCACAGGTGTCAGGGGAAGGGGTCAGGGGGGAAAGCCCTGGGTTATGCTGTGGGAGAGACAGACAGTCTGGGTTGTGCTGTGGGAGAGACAGACAGTCTGGGTTGTGCTGTGGGAGAGACAGACAGTCTGGGTTATGCTGTGGGAGAGACAGACAGTCTGGGTTGTGCTGTGGGAGAGACAGACAGTCTGGGTTATGCTGTGGGAGAGAAAGACAGTCTGGGTTATGCTGTGGGAGAGACAGACAGTCTGGGTTATGCTGTGGGAGAGACAGACAGTCTAGGTTATGCTGTGGGAGAGACAGACAGTCTGGGTTATGCTGTGGGAGAGACAGACAGTCTGGGTTATGCTGTGGGAGAGACAGACAGTACTGCCTGTCATGCCAAAACTGCACACACCAAGACCCACACGTTGTCAAGTCCAAAAATGACCACAACGTGTTACATTGACCAACATAACTTTAACTAACTTCTCCCACATTCCCCAATGTTTTCTTGAGCAACCCAGAACCCGTGAGCAGAGTTCCCTTGCAAAAGACACCCGTGACAATGGGAATTCACACACAAATAAATGTTGAATTAAACAACAAAATAAATTTAGGCTAATGACCCCACCTCCAACCCAAAAGAAAATCTACTACAATCAAGGAACATATTTTCCTAGGCTGATTCTTCTTCCACTCCCCTGTTCTACCCAACATCCCAAAATGAATAGAATAAGACCAACCATGTCGAGGCAGCTGACGAGACAACGTGGCTCCTGGAGGTTTAACCAGTTGTGCTAGCTAGAGAATATATAGTATATATGAGAGAGAGGCACGCCACCACACCTTCCTGTGTCCCAGAGCTGAGTGATTAGCAAACGGATGAGAGCAGGATATTCAGGAGTGTGGCAAGAACCAGATCAAGTTGCTGGCAGGGCACGTAACTGTTGAGTGTTAATTGTTTGCGCATGCTGACTGGACCAGTCACTGCTCTTCCGCTAACACTGGCTCTCGTCTGAGCTCACTCTTAAGTTACCGACCGAGACTGTCATGTCTGGGTTTATCTTGTTTTTTTTCCTGTGTATCTGATTGGAAATCTGCAGAGATCTTATCGTGTTTTACCTGTTTGACCAGTTGTGAATTTTTTTTGCCATAAACTTTAACTGATTTGTTTGGCGTTCACTCAAGATTCTGCCCAAGACACTCGTTTTCAAACCTCCCCCGGCGAACTAAAGCTGTCTCACAATTTTGTTTTAGCTCACCTGAATCAAGCAGTCAAGGCCTAATAATTAGTTGATAGGTTTATTCAGATGTGCTAGCTCTGGAATACATCTGACGCATGGAACTACTGTCCCCAGGAGAGCTTCAAAAACCCCTGCCCTGAGGGCCACCATTTCAACACTCATATTGGACGGACACAGCAGTCCTTCGTAGGCGATTATCGATTAGGCCTGAGGCTTTCAACCTAACAGTGAACAGAACAAATTTGCACAGGCTCCGGTATAACAAGTAACGTCCTTCAGTTTCAGGGGAAAGGCTCGGTCGGTGTCGAGAGAGCCGAGAGGCGGCCGGGCACTGACACACTGGCCTCCTTATGTGGCCACTCTCAGCAGCTGCTGGCAGGGAGCGGCTGCATAATCCCTCTCTGTGTGTGAGCCGGGAAAGGGGAGGGGAACGGGGTTTGCAGAAAGCTGCCCTGTGCAAACAGGAACACGCGCCCTCGCACGCACACATATACAGTAGTCCCTTAAAGCGTTATGCACCCAATGCAGCGTCACTGGCGCTTAGCTTTGTGAGACACCCCTTTTTCTCCCTCGATCAGTACGCAGAATGTTCCCTGCTCCAGTGGTCGGTGAGCCACGCCCCCAGAGGAGTTGCCCAACACTTCTCCACTAACGGCCAGGGATGCGCTTCAAACTTTGCATTGCGTGTGGGAGCCCAGTTCTACAGTTAATTACATCGATATAGTTTTATAATCTCCGCTTACCGACTGGAGTACCTCGCGCCCCCCCCCCCCCAGGCAGTATAACCTTGCCTATCCCACAGCCACACTACTCTAAGCACTTTAAGCTATTTCACATTTGTATTATATTTATACTAACAACATTCACTGGAAGTATCCTGGGTAGCTCCCCCTATATGCAAACTGGCTGATATTGGCATTCCCCTACAAAGTTTTGTAACTGAGGTGATGAATAGACATTAAAAGAAAGGACTGCCACAAGCAGACGTGGAGTCATGAGGAAGTGGAACATTTACATGCCAGGACTATGCAATTACTGAATACAGTTTTACATATTAATTTAATATTCAATGATTACACATTACTACCTTAAAGTGAGGTTTCCTTCCAGCTGAAATGTGTCATGCTAGTTTTAGGCAAGCCTACGTTCAATAACCAGTCTACGCCCTTTTGTCACTGAACGGCCCAGTTGGATTAGAGTTGCTTTTCTAATGTAGTGTTTGTAGCCGAACACTACATTAAAGGCGTGTTCCACATTCATAGTCTTGACTGGAAGGAAAATAAAGCATTTGGAGAGCTTACTGTCAGCACTGTCCAACCAAACCGCGAAATGGGGAAGAATTACGATGGTGTCACACCTTGTTTACGTCCACAACTTGACATTCCATCACATGCTCTCGAATTTCAGTTTCTCCTCAGTTCTGGAACTTCCTCTGGACGGGGGACAGTGCAGAGGGCGCCTGTCCTTCAGTAACAGACTGTCCAGCAAGTTTGCAGTTTCTTGTTCAACCTGAATCTATCAGGGCCCAGCAGCCGTGGGACGGGGTACTGACCTCTCTGCAGTGCCGGTCTTCAGTGACACACAAATCTGCTTAGCCAAGATCCAGGACAGGTTGTAGCGCCCGGCTGTGTTCCACCACATAGAGCCTGTTGTCACCTCCTTTTTCATCTAAATCAAATATTTGTTTGTAAGGTGGGACTTTTTAGATGGATGGTCACGTGACTGCCATTTGACTTCGATTCCTGCGCATGTTGGCCTCTATCTGACTTGAGCTCTCGTTATTCAAAGCGTGCATAGACCTATTGCATCACAGTTTCAAACCGGGCCCTCGCTGTTTCCTGTGCCATTGAGCCTGGAACAGCTGCATTTTCGGAATGGAAAGTGTTTAGGCAGCCTATTTGATGAGGTTTTTACTGGAGATATGGGATCATGTGTTTGTTTTTTCTCACTAGGCGCCTTGGTTAGGCCAATAGTGAAACATTATTGCAATTGGAAATGATTTTAAGAGAATTTCACAACAGCTTCAAGTAAGATGTGAAGATTTTATCTCCCAATCACCTGAAAATGACATCAAACAAAAAATGTAGTTGATTTCAGGTAATTCTGAGATGTTTTCATTTTTTAAAGGTTCACATTTCCTCCATAGATTTTTTTGGTAGTAGTTACTGAAGTCAGTATGGCTGTTTAAAGAACTATGGATTAGTTTCTCTTGACCAACTTCTGTAATGTGAGGACACATCTCTCCTTTAGGCAAATGCCCTGTTTTCCTCAACTTGCTCCTCTATACTGTATCAGCCTACCCAATAGAAGGCTGCACTGAACTGAAGTAGACACATCATACCAGTTACTCCAAAAGTCAACACCTCCTTTTTTGGGGCGGTAATTATTTTCAGTTCTTCAAAAACAGTCTGAGGGGCTGGCTACCTGATCATTGCTCTTCCTAAACACCTAATCCATCTGTCTATATGCATTACTCACTGCCAGACGTCTATGACAGTGTCCAGAGAGGTTTGGCAAGATTGTCGCTGACCGCAGACCTCCAAGACACTTCACCCTCCCGCTTCAGGAGCAGTGTAATCCCCCAGGCGCTACTCAACCCCCTCCCCCCAGCGTCTACAGACCTTCCTGACCATGGGCCCCAGCACCGCACGAAATCCCCCCCTCTCTCAGCCTAAAGACTTCCACGGACCCACTTGTATTCCAGGACTAGAACTCTCTTGCACTAAATATCTGGACACTGATATTTGCATATTTGTTATTTTCAGCCAAACCTGCTGAACGTCCCCGGCCCATGAAAACTCTCATGCAGTCATCCAAACACTGTTCCACCAAGATGCCGTTCCTACCAAGACAACACCACGATCAATTCCGATATAACCTATTTGCACTTCACATTGCATTGAACTTTATTATTTTGTAAGTAAGCCACCTCATGCTATTGTTAACTGTTTATTGTTGTATTCAAAAAACATTTGCCATTGTATTTTATTCAGCCCTTTTGTTGTCCCTGTCAAGGAACACACACAAGTAGGCATTTTGTTGTTTGGCTCTACATCCGTATACTTTGCATACCACAAATAAAAGGACTAAACCTGATGTATGCACTTTATTCATCTTTACTGTATGTATCACCTCATATGTTGCACTATATTGATCTCTCGCTTATTCCACTGTACGCAATGTATTTGTCTAGGTCGTCATCATAAATAAGAATTGGTTCTCAAATCGGCTTACATGGATAGGTAACATTTTATTTAGAAAATGTATTATATGTATCTTTAAATGCATCTAAATGGGTCTTTAAAGAGCGTAATAAGAGACAAACCCAAACGGGCATTGTGTAGGCCTAAGTTTGTACACAGGCTATGTAGACCCACTGTGACAGAGTACATGTGATTCAGGAGTTTTGTTCGAGACAGCGAGCATTATCAAACACATGATTAAACTGACATTAAACCTAAGCACCAAGAACCCAATATGAGATTATCTGGTGTTTACAGAACTGGAGCACTGAGATTGTGATATCAGGACCTGCTTAGATAAAGCAATAGAGACACTATTGTGATGTACAGTATGACTAAAACAATTGGTTGATGTTAACATTGGTGATTCTGAGAAGCCTACAGTGATGCACGAAATGTTACGGTGTCTGACAGTATTCTTATTATACATTTGTGTTGTCCTGTTGTGATTTGATATTGTTTTGTGGTTTTTATAGTTCTGTTGTCAGTTGATGTTTTGTTGTAATTTTTGTAGTTCTGTTGTCAGTTGATGTTGTATTATCATTTTTGTAGTTCTATTCTTCATGACAGGTTTTAGTGGATCACAGGAAGGGTAGGTGGTGCTACTGGCCCTCCTGATTTAAATTCCTAGTGATAATATTCACGCTGGCCTCAATTGTATATTCAGTGCAGAGTCCCAATGTTTTACATTCACAACCAGGCACATACAGCTGACATTGATAGGGTCTGTCTCGAAAGTCCAGGCTGGAGTTTAGAGTTTTGACATGGGAAAGTAGGACTTAAAGGTTTAACATAAGATGTGTTCTGCTTCAGAAAGAATAAATGAGAACAGCACAGCTTTCCTCCGTTTTTGATGGCCTGGGCCCTGCCTGGCGGCTGACTTTAATATCTCCCAAATGTGTTTAAATAAAGTTTAAATCAAAATAATTTTCAATCAAAGCAATAGCAAATATTAATTGCCTAACTTGTCGAATTAGGCAAAAACATAACTTTACTGGCCAAATGTGTACTAATTCATATCCTCCATCTAAGACTGTATTATTGGATAAACGAACGTTTAATAAAAAGTCAGAAGCACAAGTTAACAACAAACGAAGAAATCGTACGTACAACGTAGGATAAGCTGAAACAAAATGTTGAAGATATGCTTCAAAACTTCAATAACTTGATCGCGAACAAAGTTACAGAATGATATTATGTCTATTTCAAAATGATCAGTTTCAAACAGACACACTTTACCTGTAGGGTCCAGGTATCGTTCGTTCATTCGTTTGTTCGTTTACTTTGTACAACGAAATAATGAGCAAACGAGTCCTTTTTTCGTTTCTTCGTTTATTCAGAAAAAAACCCAAAACAATTTTTTTTGTAAATGTTTTGTTTCCTCGTTCCTGCATGAAAGTCAGAAAAACCACCTGATATTTAGATTTATCCCCTGTGGGTGGTGCTAAATCTGGACCGGGTCCGTGTAGGTCCGTGTAATTTTCGGTCATAGGATTATGTCTTAATACAGGAAAACAAATAAACGGAAACGTTTTTTTAATATTTTACTTACAATATTTCATTTCTGATTTGAAACGAATATTGACCAATCAGAAAACGGCTCGTTTTTCGTTCATTATTTTTGGTTTCATAACTAAAATAGATTTAATTAATTCTAACTTAATTCTCCTCTTCTCTGTTAAAATAGGAAATGGAATAACGGTGAAAGGAAAATAAAAATATTTCTTTCTGTTTCTCGTTCTGTTCATACCAGGAAATGCACGCCCCCCTTATAGAATATTCATATTTCTTTTAGCAAATCGCTGTCTACATAAAAAATAACACTAGGACACAGATCAAAAACTCTGGACACGGATACAAATCACGATCTACTGATACACTGTCCAGAAATCTATAGATTAATGAATACGAAGCTGTTTTAATGGGTTGCAAATGTTTTTTATGGGGTTCGCCTGAAGTTAATGCAAAATGTTAGCTGACCACAATTAGAAAATGGGAATTTAGGGGAAGGTAAAGGTTTAACACGTTTAGTAAAGAATTCCATTCTGCCAGCATGCGGGACGTCCTGGATTGCACATTCATTTGATTCAGGTAAGAGCTTTAGGTAAAGTTGCTTTGTAAAGTGAACATAATTACTGTTATATTATGTGTTACCTATGGAGATGTTTGTTGTATATAAACCAATTGTACATGAGGAGACATTATTTGGACACGAGTGACGGCAAAAGGTTAGATAATGTAGTCCTAATGTAGCTACAGTACGTGTGTGTGTTGAGTTAGCAATTGTTTTTGCTAAATTACAGTACAGTTACCTCATGTTTGCAAAGTAAGTCTCATACCTAACCGCTGTAATAACAAATGCTACCACGTGTATCTCGTTAGTTAATCAAGGTAGACATTTGCAACCCTAGCTACCATTAAATAATGTCATTATTAAATTAAATTCATACAGCACTTGCTTCAGATACTGATATAAACTAAATGTAAAAATGTACCTTGATTCTTGGTAAGCCAATTGCTTGAATACTGGCTAGCTTACAGATTACTCTGTTTTCTATGTACACCTTTAGGAGATAGATGGACCAGGATAAGAACCTTGAAGAACCGGTGCCCAGTAGGTGTTGATCATCATAGCTGGTCTACCGACACCATTGGAGGTGCAACAGGCAATAATGTCCAGCAGAGCAGGTGGCAATTACATAAATACTTACGAGAATGATGAGCGTGGCATACTGAAGTTTTCTCTATAGAAGTTCTCTGCATCCCATTGCTGGCTTGCCTCTCAAGTTGTCTTGAACATTGTGCTGTCCTATGGATGGGGTGTTAAACGGGATCCTGACTGGTCACTACAGATGCCATGGCACTGATAGTATGAGTATGGGTTTTGAACCATGTCATGGCAGAATATAAAATATGGGCCTCATAACAACATTGGTATCTAATCATCCCCAGTCTCCAATTGGCTCATTCAAACCCTCCCCTCCCATTGTAACCATTCCCCCAGGTCATTGTTCTAAATAGGAATGCATTCTCAGTAAACTTACCAGTTAAAATAACAGATTAAATTACAATCTACATGGCTAATGAAAAACCCTTCTGTTCATGTCTATTAATTATTCTATGTCTTTTTACTGTTCCTCTCCATCCCATCAGTGACCATATCTGTCTGTTTATTCAGAGCTCGGATGCTGCAGACTATCACAGACAGGCTACCGGGCCTAAAAGGAGTTCATATCTTTGGGGTGGTGTAAACTATGGATGCATCTACGAAACACGACCCCTGCTCACATCCAGTCACAAAGGGTAACTGAGCAGTAGCCTTTCATTCAGTTTTGGGCTGGTAACTGAAATGTTCAAATTCCCCAGCTGAAAGTTCTTACTTCAGCTGGGGAAGGCCTAAACTTTATTGAGCAAGGCCTAAACTTTATTGCTCCTGTTGGTCTCTCTGGCTCACAGCACCTGCTAACCCACCAAAATGTAATAATTTGTGAATGGAGAAGTGATCGGAATATGTAGACTATGACATCTAGCTGCTTGAGTAAAGCTTTGGTTAAAGCCCTGAACTACCCAATTTAAAATTGAAGGGCTAGGCATTTTACCTGCACATTTCCGATTGTTGATTTCTTTCTTTGGGAATGTTAGCGAGTGTTTCCCTCTAATTGGATCAGGTGGGCAAGCTGTTATATATGGAATAACGGTGGGTTCCAGAGGAGTTTTGACAACCACTGCAAAAATCCACCCGCCATGTAATCTCCAGTCCAGAATCCAAACCACCTGAACATTTTATTTTGTGCTGACTTTCTATTAGTCCTAGACACATGAGGGTGTAGAGGGAAACACACTAGATACCTTGAGGGAACGGAGGACCAGGCCACTTTCAGGGCATGTCCTCCTGAGTCAGTTTACTGCTTCCAGTACCTCTATAGTTCCAGCCAACTTTTTCATCCTCTTTATGTTACGAGAAATGTTTTTCCAGTCTGGATGCATCTTGTCCCGTAGTTGGATACATCTTTGACATACTGTATGCAGACTCAGTAACTACCATGGGCATTATGGTCTGTATGTTTGACAATAATTGAATGTCTCCATATTTAATAAAAATTTTGAATTATCATTTTGTTGGTCAGTCATTCTTCAATATTCATATCTATTAATAATAAATGTTAATGTAAGATATTTAAGTAAATAGGTTTGAAGGGGTGTAGTGTATGACCAACATATGACAACTAAGATTTTAGGCACAATGTGACAAAGGATACAGTTTTTGACATTGTATATCAGCCAGACACCTGAAACTTCCTGTGTTATTACTAATAACCTGTACCAGATCTTACTGTCACGCCCTGATGTGTTTCACCTGTTGTCTTGTCTCCGCCCCCTCACCAAGTGTTCCTGGTTCCCCATTGGCCCTGTGTATTAAACCCTGTTCTCTGTTCTGGCAGTTGCCAGATCGTCTTGTCTTGTACAGCCGCTTCCAGCGTTCCATGTCTTGTGTTACCTTCTCTGCCTGTAATTCTTTCCCCTGGTTTCGCCCTTTGCCTGTTTTTCAGATTACGAGCCTGCCTATCTTGGTATGAACAAAACAAAAAACAGACATTGAATAAAAGGAGAAAAAAATATATATATTTCACCATTATTCTATTTCCAATTTTAATAGAGGAAATGTGAATTAAGCCTATTTTTGTCATGGATCCAAAAATTATGAACGAAAAACAAGCCGTTTTCTGATTGGTCAATATTCGTTTGGAATCGAAAATAAAATATTGGAAGTCAAATATAAAAAAACTAATCGTTTTCTGTTTATCTGTTTTCCTATATGAAGACATAATCCAATAGTCGAAAGGTACACGGACCAAGACAACTCTTTCAAATTCCCTTTCACTCGTTATCCTACTCGCAGACTTCAGGCAGCGTATGTGTCTACTGCCCCATCTCTACATGGACAGAGATGTCACTGCCGACGTCACCACCTGTACTGTAATCTGGTTGGGTTTCTGCACCAGCGCTTCTTTTCGTTCTGTGTATTGTGCCAAACAAAGTTTTAAACCGCGACATCTTTACTTAACATATTTGTTTTGTTGAAAGAAACATTGCAACTTAAACGTTTTCATTGGGGAAACAACCCCCAAACAAAACGATTAGGATTAGGAATAAATACAATTGGGTGCCCAGCTTCTAGCCATCGTCCATCGACCTCCAGCCCAAGTGGTGTCTGCGAAGGGCGCACAGGATCATCAGGGACACTTCACATCCATTCCACAAACTGTTTGCCCTCCTACCATCAGGCAGGGGTACAGGTTTCTTCGTTCACACACCAGCAGGCTCAGGATCAGCATCTTTCCATACCCTGTAACCCTGCGGAAGTCTGTGACCCATCACTAACCATACACCCCGCCCCGCCCCCCGCCTGCACTGCTCCATTTGCACCACTCTGACACTGCTTTGCAAATTCTTATAATGGAAGTTTTCAGCTGTTACAGGTATGTGTCTACCTCGGCAAACTCACTGCTGCTATCCCTGCATTTCAGTTGCACATGCAACTTGCACATTCAATTTGCCTCTTTGCACATTTAGAATTGCCATCGTACTTGCATTTTTACAGTTGTTACATATGCATGCTTACCCCAGGGACATCATTGCTGCTGTCCCTGCATCCCAGTTGCACATGCTACCTTACTCATTCAATTTGCCTTGATAGCACATCTAGAATACCACTTAGAACTGCCATTTGTACCCGCACAACTATTATCCCACTTGTAACATACACTATTCTTAATACTTGTAAATTTTCTGCTCTCCTCGTTTGCCTTAATTGCACATTTAGTATTGCCATTTCTATTGCATTTGCCTCCATTGCACATCAATATATTCCACTTGTAATATATACTTGTAAATACTTGAACATGTTCTGCCCTCTTCTATTTGCACTTCTGGTTAGATGCTAACTGAATTTCATATTACTGTGCTTGTACTTCAATGACAATATAGTTTAATCTAATCATCTTAATTAGATACGTCCCTAAAGTGGTGAACACAGCCGAACATAGTTGAGTTCTTTGCACTTTGTACACCTCTGGGCGCTTGAAATGGCAACATTTGGTTTTGATGGGAATTCCCTCGATAAAAAGTGGGTAGTTCAAAGGGGCTGTCTATTTGGGGAATGGAGTCCTGTCTTACTGTTACGTAGTACTTACTCTCGCACAGTAGGTGGCGGTATGCTATTTGTTAGTCAGCAAGGGTGCAAGCGACAATGAAGAAGAAATTATGCGCTTCCGGTTAGCACGAACAACGTGTAAAATAATTTATTTTGGTTAATACATTTACGTCATCTAGTTTGTTACACAGTTACTTCGGCAAAATGGTTCGAAAATTAAAATTTCACGAGCAAAAGCTTTTGAAGAAGGTCGACTTTATCAACTGGGAGGTAGACAACAACCTGCACGAGGTTAAAGTATTGCGGAAGTATCACATCGAGAAAAGAGAAGACTACACTAAGTAAGCATGCGTTTTGTTGCTTTTCTCTCGTAAATATTTCGTAATGTGCTAAAGTGCTTTTGGTTGTTTTGGTATATGGTTTTATGTCTAATTATTACAGTCTATATATCATACATCAGTTTCTGGCCTTCTCGGATTCTTCTGTGAGGATTTATATTAGGGTTCTTCTCTGATATCAGGATCCCGAAATACTATTTGCCATCAGCCAGTCAGCTCAAAATATTTGAATTACTCACCAAAACAACTAGAGCCTTTAATGCTGTTATTCACGGTAGGTACTGTAAAAAAACTGGATATTATAGCCTGGGCACTTGGAATCCTGAATACAGATATAGTGTATGTAAGCAATAAGTCACGAAGGGGTGTGTTAGTTGAAATATGTCCAGCCGTTTTACACTACCTATGCAACAATGGCTTCTAAGCAATCTGGGGCATCAGCGTTACAGTCTGATCACCACGTCCTAAAACTAGTCTAAACTGCTACCTAGTGTGATAAACTCTCTGTGGTGAAAGACATCTGCCATATTGTTCCAACTACCTGCAATAAAAAAAATCTTCACGGGAGGCTGCGTTAGTTTGAGTCCCTGATAGAGAACCTCCGATCCTGTGTCTGCTGGCGCCACAGGTACAACAAGCTGAGCCGTAACATCAGAGATCTCGCTCAGAAGATCCGGGATCTGGACGAGAAGGATGGCTTCAGAGCCCAAAGCACAAGCAAACTCCTGGAGAAGCTGTGAGTGTCCTTTCTTTTACCGACCAAAGTAGGGTACTGAGCAGTTTTCTTGTTTCCTGGTTACTGTAACAACAGCAGAATTTTGCCCTGTAAAAGAAACCTCATGTGCATTTAACCAATAAGCCTATGGTTTCATTGCTCTTCTCAAGTACCCCCGGGGGTCTCGGTTTCTCCTGGTTTTCATCCCTTCCTAAAGGTATGGAACTGGGCTGATCCCAACCAAACAGAACCTGGCTCTCACGGAGAAAGTCACAGCTTCATCGTTCTGCAGGTGACAAAAGCCGTTCCATCCGCTAATAACCGCGTCCAACCCACCGCTTGTGCTCCGGTTCACCGTTTAATCTCGTAAATCTCTTTTGCCAGGCGACGGTTGCCCACGGTGATGGTGAACCTGCGAATGGCTCAGAACCTGAAGATGGCCATCACCTTCATTGAGCAGGGACGTATCCTTTACACCATGTCCTGGGTTTGTGTGGCAGCATGTGGTCAGATAGTTGAATGTCATGTGGACTGAGCCTCTCTAGGGGTCACCTGCTTAGTGCTTCGTGTCCTTGACTGTACCTCAGATGTGCGTGTGGGACCAGAGATGGTCACAGATCCAGCTTTTCTTGTCACCAGGTAGGCCTTTGTTTTGTCAGACTACTTCTGTGCCTACTTTTTTCCCCCTGACACATCATGCTCAAACCAGCTGTTCATTCCACAAATCCCCTAAATTGTATTTGTATTTTTTTTTTAACAGAAATATGGAAGACTTTATAACCTGGGTTGACTCTTCGAAGATCAAAAAGCATGTCATGACCTACAATGACGAGGTGAGTAACTCAACTTAAAAAATAACCTGTCAGTACTCTTAGCAATGTTTGAATATCTCAAAAGGTCCATCTCTCTAAAATTGTCAGTTCTGACTGTCTCATTGTGGCCTTCTTCCAGAGAGATGACTTTGATCTAGTGGTGTAGACCGACCATCAAGTCAATGATCAACCCTGAAGGATGAGGCGCATGTGCGTGTGCGTGTGTGTGTGTGTGTGTATTTTGTACTTATTTCTCATTTTGACACTGCTAATAAAAAAACATAATATAACAAATAAACATTTCAACATTTTATGTACATTTTGTAAACAATAAACTCAACTTTTGCCATTGTAAATTTGTTTTCCCACTTAAGACTATTTGCATACCAATATTATTATTTAATTTTTTCAAAGAGACATTGGAAACAGCACCCACCTCATAGTGTAAACATTAACATTGTAGTTTTAAGCCTTTTATGGTCCAGAAAAACTGAATAATAATGCACAGAAAGCATCACTTCTATCTCAAGGGCAAACCACCGGGCAGAATCTGTCTCAGTCTTCACACAGGTATGAGATGACCACAGCGGTAAAGGCACAAGTCCATACAGTTCTGTAACACCAAGACCAGGCCCAACCCTTACTTTAAGGGACCTCAAAGGGAACCACCAATATGGTCAATTTAAGAAGTGGCTACGAACTGAACCCAGGATATCTACTGCGTCACAGTCCTTAAGCCAAACACTAGATCCACCAGAATCGCACATAGACAATGAGTGTAATAAAGAAGACAGCCCCAGCTGCTATCTTGGCATAGGTGGATCGGATGTTGAGGTACTTGGCGTCGCTGCGGTACTTCTTCGAAAGGCTGGAAAGATTGCTGGCTTTGGAGTCAAGAGCTGGAAAGAGGAAAATATCTCCATTCATATTTAGGGCCAATTATATTACAATATTTTATGGTGAAATGACAAGTAGGAGTGGCCATTCATCACTCACAAAATGACTCATTTTCTCCCCTAAATTCACACCTAAATGCATTTATATACATGAAAGGCTGAAACCAAGGTAGAGAGTTACCCCTTTAAATTAATCTATATATTTTCTATTGACTCCGGACTGAGGCCTGCAGGTTTTCCCATGTTAGTGGAGTTTTGAGACAATGGCGTTTAACATGGATTCAGGAAAAGTTTGAAACCTTTTGATTTTGTGGCACGTCTGCATTTTGGGTTTCGTCCCGAGGGTGTGAGGCCTCTCCTCGTTGCAGGACCTCCTTACCAGATGAGGCCTCTCCTCGTTGCAGAACCTCCTTACCAGATGAGGCCTCTCCTCGTTGCAGAACCTCCTTACCAAATAAGGCCTCTCCTCGTTGCAGGATCTCCTTACCAGACAAGGCCTCTCCTCGTTGCAGGACCTCCTCTATGTTTGCCACCATGATTCTCTGGACACCCTGCAGCTCTGTGTTGATGCTGCCCAGGTTCCTCCGTGTCCTGCTGTCAACGTAGTGCTTCTTTGTCTTCTGGATGTACATGTCTGAGGAAGGACAACGCGCAATTAAACAAGTTTTGGGTTCAGGCTGCACCGTGTCGACCAGTGGCACCGGTGCCCAGTGGAAAAAAACATGGGATTGTGGGAATATATGGGTGATTCTGCATGGAATAAGCTTTGGCCAGAATTAGAGGAAGCCAAGATTATTATGTACATTTAATTGAAAGATTGAGTAGCCTGTCTTTGAGAGAGAGAAAAAAAAACACTTACCGAACTCAATGAAAGAGTACGGCCTGGAGACAATGGGGACTTTCTTTCCATGCAGTTCATTGAATTCATTCTGTAGTTCTTCCAGGTACGCAAAGACAAGCTTCTTTGGAAACACAGCTTCACACAACGCCAGGTAGCACACACCATGTTCTATTATGTAGCTTAAGAGACCGACATCAAGCGTTAGTTTGAAGAAACACTTGAAAACGCAGGTTATTACATCTCAAATTGGAGTATAAAGATCTCTGAAAACGACTGTACACCAAAGCAGCCTACCAGTCAAAGGCTCATGTATAATTGTTCTGTGTCATTCTGGACCATGCAAGCCAGAGTCTGGCCTTGCTTGGTTGGGGAAGTCACTGCCCCATGAAAGACGGACACCCAGTACAGATATCCTACTTACTGAAACGACATAACCCCAGCCTCGAGGGTACACCTATTGGGACTCTGGGCGTTGAGTTTCCGGCACAGCTGCTTTGCCTGACTCTGGTAATGTTGCAAATCTCTTCCTGACTAAAAGGTTAAAACTGGGTGAGATTCAATGTTTGTTAAAATCACACACTTGCAATTACTAGTTCTGAGAATCGGCTACAGTACTGGATGTTAACCTAAAACCAATAGGATATAGACATGTGAACACCAGACCTAAGCAGAATATAATGTAGCTTAAAAAAGTTTGTCAGGTCATTAGTAAGGCTGCTAGCTCACGTAGCTACAGTATTAGCTCGAAGAACATGTAGTTTATTCAAACCTGTTCATCGTCTTGCATCGATGCAGCAAGTGGCAGTCCATCTGCTACTCGAGCAATCATTGTAAGCAAAACCATCTTGATTAAAACTTTAAAAAGTCACACTAGAAACTGACTTTTGAGTGTTTGCTGTCTGGGCAAAAACTTCCAATAGACTTAACTACGTAGCTTCTGCTGTCAAATCTGACGCGCTGGAGCAGAGCTGGCCGGAAGTTGATGCACCATGGAATTATGTCCGGCAACAACTTTTTGTGTGCAACTTTCTAGCAAGTTACTATTTTAGGAGTTATAGTATAGAGGATTTGTAACAATATAGTGTCATGTAAAAGTCAGTAGTTGGCTTTTTGCAGCAACAATAAATATTACAATACAGTGTAAATATTGTCGCGTATATACATATATATATTATATATCTATATATATTATATATAATGTGTATGTATATATATAATGTAGTTATTAATATGTTCTGTGTCATTTCTGAAGATGACCAAATGAACAATGTCATCACTTTCGCTAATTTGTCTTCGGACCGGACCAGACAGATTATATACCAGACAGTGAGCCAGACGGATACATCTCGATTGCTAATGTCTGACGGTGTATTTAGCGATGCAGATGCTTCCACCGATGCGGGCGCCTGTCGTTTGAAGCTGGTCAAAACTCCAAAAACCAGTAGATGCGGAACCATGGACAGATTCTGTAAAAAATGGTAAATATGCTCAGCTTTGTCCTTGAGATAACGTTAGTCATTGTATTTCGTTTGGTTAAGTCGTATTTGTTTGTGTGGAGATTGGCTCGCTCTTTGTAAAGGGAATCGTTGTGAAATGGAGCCTCGTTCTAGGTTCTCTTTTGTTATTATATTTCATTGGTTATTTTCAGCATTTTTAATATCTGTTTTTCACTAGTCAATTTTGGTGCCGTTTTTCAGCTCTCTTATTAAATGAAATAATGGATGCTATACCCTAGCCTATTAATATACCTTAAATGATAAGCGAAGACTGAAATAGCCTGCAGATAGCATAGCCCATATGCATTTCCAAATAGCTTTCTACTGTGATTGCATGGTTCACTACAAACTAACATTTTACAATTCAACATCCGTACGTGACAGTCCAATTGCTCATCTGACACCGCAGCTGGACACAGCTGAGCAGATCAGTGCGCTCAACCACACCGTCTGTCCAATAATCAGGTCAGACGCAGTCACCATTAGAGGGCTCATGTTATGAAAATGTTACTGATTTTGACCAACAAGAGCCTCGGTTTTACCCACAAATGTTAATTATTTCCAATAGCTCGGAATACCATGCATAGTCTATCCAACTTATCCGGTATTTGATTTTGATAGCGTTCAGTCCTGGTGTCGCATACCCGCTTTCGCTGGTGGCCTACAGTTGAAACCTGCTCGTATGAGATTACCCGTCGCGTAGTCACCATTGGCATCCCGGGCCCATTTAAATGGACCATTGTGTGAGGTGCAGCTGGCACGACTGTTTTGAGCTCTCGACTGCGCATAGCTAAACCGTGTGGCTTTGCGCATATAGACCCCAAAACATGTAGGCTACATGGATTCTCTTATTTGGTCTGATTAATTGAAGGCCTGTACGGCGTTTTAACTCCCCAGAGCGTATGGATAATTCCAGCCACTAGTTTAGAAAGTAGTGTTCACGAGCTTAAATCGGTCCTTTTTTGTGTGGGCCTACTGTGTCTTCCCTTTATGTTTTCAGCGGCTTAATGGTACAAGCATCGACTGTAGTCTGTAGTTGTGTACTTCTGTTTTGTGTGTTAAGTTCAAAAAAGGATCATAATGCCAAAATGTTTTTATATATGTTTTGAAAGAGTGTCTGTAGGATCTCCCACTGGTGTGCCAGTGTCCTAAGGTTCTGTTTTGTCTCACCGGCCTAGATTCAAGCCTTGACTTTGCTGCCAGCTGCCAAGTGGCATTTAAGCCCCATGGGGGCATACAAATTGTCCAGCGTCACCCAGGTTTTGAATGAAGGCATTGTCAGCAGGGATTTCATGGTCTTACTGCAATCTAGGGAGTGAACATGCCCTTCGATTCATTGACCTATGTGACTTCCTGGTTGGACAAACAGCCTGAATAGAAGAAGAATGCCTTGGCATGGATGACAAGGGTCAACTCTTCCAACACCAAAGTTATCACATGCAACGTACCCACCGTGTCTCAAAAGGATACGCTCCCTGATTGCGCTGTGTCCATTATGGACAGAGCGTTAATTCGTGTTTGTGTATTTGCTGTAATCCACGTTGCGTGTGTCCCTGCAGTGACAGAGTTTACCACTAAGTCAGAGAGGTTTTGGCTTGTTGCTCTATTGCGGCTGATATAAGGTTAGATATTTTCTCATCATCAGGTTACACAACTCTTCCCCATATCCCCAATTCTTGTCTCCTTCCCCTCATACTGCCTCCCTTCCTCTAGGTCAGCCTGTGATGTGCGTGGGTGAAGAGGAGAGCGGGTGAGGAGATGGGCTGCACCTCGGCCAAGCAGGTGTCGGCCGTGCCCAATGGTGAGGAGGGCCGCAGTAAAGCCTACACCAATGGGGACCTTCTTTCTGGTCAGTACTGGGAACACGGTCACCTCAGGGCCAACTACGGTGTTCCAGAATGTTCAGGGTCTCAGAATGTTCAGACTCTCAGACTGTTGGGACTCTCACAGAATATTCAGACTCTCACAGAATGTTCAGACTCTCACAGAATGTCCAGGGTCTCAGAATGTTCAGACTCTCAGACTGTTGGGACTCTCACAGAATGTTCAGACTCTCACAGAATGTCCAGGGTCTCAGAATGTTCAGACTCTCACAGAATGATAAGGAGCTCTGTAGATTATTCCACTAAAGGTTTAAACGTAAGACCTATTTGTCTGAGTTCATGGAGTCAAGGGACCTCAAGAATTAGCCAATCTATGTTTTTACATGTAACAGGGAAGTGGTGTATGTGTGAAGCTTGTGCAACAAAGTTTTTCAATCAAAGAGGCAGTAATGAAGTGATCTATGGGACTTAAGTCAGGTCTAGCCGAGCTGATACAAGATGCAGGGATGAGTGTTAAAATGGTGTCATCATGGTCCAGAACTGTCATGGTCCAGTTCACTGTACATTTGGCTTCCTGAGGTTTTGGGGAAAGGCAAATAATCCTAATTACCATTATAGCTTTTTACTAGTAAATTAATTGTAAGTTGATTCCAAATAAGAGTGAGCAAACATATATTTTTATTTTACCTGTAATCATTATTTATTGGGTTTGAAATAAACTATGGCTTTTTTAATATAGCAAAATCCAATTGCACCTATAGCTTAACCTGGTCAACAGCTGATGTAATGACAGACATATCAGTGACATCTGCATACAGATGAATTTTACATGTTTTAATAAAAATATAGCAAATAGAAGGTTCCAGGGCCCAAATCGTCCCCTGTGGTACACCTTCCATAATACTGAGGAAGCACATGGTGTCCTGTCTGTCAGTTGTTCAAGAAAAATGGGTGGGAATGACCCTGATGACTCATTCTTGTCCATTTCAGACAGCATTTCAAAAGTGTTGCGTTAATGGCCTTTTATTGTGGCAAGTTTAAGGCACACCTGTGCAATAATCATGCTGTCTAATCAGCAACTTGATATGCCACACCTGTGAGGTGGATGGATTATCTCGGCAAAAGAGAAGTGCTCACTAACATAGATTTTGACTGATTTGTGAACAATATTTGAGAGTAATAGGCCTTTTGTGTATGTAGAGAAAGTCTTAGATCTTTGAGTTCAGCTCATGATAAATGGGGGCAAAAACAAAAGTGTTGCGTTTATAATTTTGTTCAGTGTATATTAGCATTCAGTCCACTATAGGACCTGAGGCAGTCATCACCTGCTGAGAGAATGACCAGGCAGGGTTTTTCTTTTTCTGAGATTTGACCACTTTCCAGAACTTGGCTGGGTCAACACCAAAAGATGGAGTAGCCTGATGTTCTATCCATGAGTTAGTCTTTTGATTCCTCTAATATTATTCCATTATGTTTTGTGGCAAACGTAAATGCTATCAATTTGGAAGCTACAGTGGCCTGGTTATAGCCGCGTGGCCACTGTCAGGTCACTCTTCCCCTTCATGAAGTCGTTGGCCGTGCGTCACGTTTGACTGACATGACAGGGAACAAAAAACCCCACAAGGAAAGTCAAAACAAGAACATTTTCATCGGGGCCCTTTCCAGCTTAGGGGTTGGGTTTAGGATAAACGTTACAATTGTGGTTTAATTTGGGGCTGGATTTTTCTGTGTGAGTGTTAGGCCTTTGGGGTTTTGGTTATGTTAACTCTAGGGTTTATGGAAACTGAAGTTAGGGTTTAAATGTCTAGTGTCTTCGCAAGGATAGAGGTTCCTAAAAAATGTGCGGGCGTTTGTCATCGAGAGCTAAATATAGACATGGGATGATGGAGGGAGACGGAGGGAGACGGAGGGAGACGGAGGGAGACGGAGGGAGACAGAGGGAGACAGAGGGAGACAGAGACGGACAGGAACTGTCCTGATTTTCAAGCATTGTGGATTTTTTCCCCCTTGAACTGTTAATTTGAGCATGTCATTATATTTTGGTAAGTATTAGACTGAGAGAACGATTGGCCTGGATTCTGCTGATTAATGCAATTCCCCTTTTTGGTTCTAGATGAACTGTCATTTCCTGATTAATCTAATGGACCCTCATGAACGGTCACTCTAATCCGAGTTGAGCACTAATCTGCAGCATGCAGATATCAAGTAAAATGGATTGTCAGAAGCGAAGCAACTGTATGTTAATGTTGGTGGTATGTAAACAATGGGATGAGGGCAAACATGACTGGGCATGTCAAAACTGGAAAGAACCAATGAGATGCTGAGCTATGGATGAGGTGCTGGGCTGTGGATGATATGCTGGGCTGTGGATGAGGTACAATGCTTTGAATGAGATCCTGGGCTGTGGATGGTCCGAGAGACATGTGGTCTTTTTTTTTTTTACCCAAATCCCTGCTCCTTTTCACAGATGAGTACAAGAAAGATGTGGAAAAGGCGAAATATATCAGTGGAGAGGGGGACAGACAAAATATCTGTAACCAGGACAGCACGGTAAGAAATACTTTATTGAAGTTACTTGTCATAGTTATATACAGGTGCTGGTCATAAAATTAGAATATCATCAAATAGTTGATTTATGTCAGTAAATCCATTCAAAAAGTGAAACTTGAATATTATATTCATTCATTAAACACAGATGGATATATTGCAAATGTTTATTTCTTTTAATTGTGATGATTATAATTGACAACTAATGACAATCCCAAATTCTATATCTCAGAAAATTTGAATATTACTTAAGACCAATACAAAAAAAAGATTTTTAGAAATGTTGGCCAACTGAAAATATGAACATGAATAGTATGAGCATGTACAGTACTCAATACTTAATTGGGGCTCCTTTTGCCTGAATTACTGCAGCAATGCTGTGTGGCATGGAGTCCATCAGTCTGTGGCACTGCTCAAGTGTTATGAGAGCCCAGGTTGCTCTGATAGTGGCCTTCAGCTCTTCTGCATTGTTGGGTCTGGCGTATCGCATCTTCCTCTTCACAATACCCCATAGATTTTCTATAGGGTTAAGGTCAGGCGAGTTTGCTGGCCAATTAAGAACAGGGATACCATGGTCCTTAAACCAGGTACTGGTAGCTTTGGCACTGTGTACTGGTAGCTTTGGCACTGTGTGCAGGTGCCAAGTACTGTTGGAAAATGAAATCTACATCTCCATAAAGTTGGTCAGCGGCAGGAAGCATGAAGTGCTCTAAAACTTTCTGGTAGACGGCTGCGTTGACCTTGGACCTCAGAAAACACAGTGGACCAACACCAGCAGATGACATGGCACCCCAAACCATCACTGACTGTGGAAACTTTACACTGGACTTCAAGCAATGTGGATTATGTGCCTCTCCTCTCTTCCTCCAGACTCTGGGACCTTGATTTCCAAAGGAAATGCAAAGTTTACTTTCATCAGAGAACATAACTTTGGACCACTCAGCAGCAGTCCAGTCCTTTTTGTCTTTAGCCCAGGCAAGACGCTTCTGTCTTGTTCAGGAGTGGCTTGACACAAGGAATGCGACAGCTGAAACCCATGTCTTGCATACGTCTGTGCGTGGTGGTTCTTGAAGCACTGACTCCAGCTGCAGTCCACTCTTTGTGAATCTCACCCACATTTTTAATGGGTTTTGTTTCACAATCCTCTCCAGGGTGCGGTTATCCCTATTGCTTATACACTTTTTTCCTACCACATCTTTCCCTTTCCTTCGACTCTCTATTAATGTGCTTGGACACAGAGCTCTGTGAACAGCCAGCCTCTTTAGCTATGACCTTTTGTGTCTTGCCCTCCTTGTGCAAGGTGTCAATGGTCGTCTTTTGGACAGCTGTCAAGTCAGCAGTCTTCCCCATGATTGTGTTGCCTACAGAACTAGACTGAGAGACTATTTAAAGGCCCTTGCATGTGCTTTGAGTTAATTAGCTGATGAGCGTGTGGCACCAGGTGTCTTTAATATTGAACCTTTTCACAATATTCTAATTTTCTGAGATACTGAATTTGGGGTTTCCATTAGTTGTCAGTTATAATCATTACAATTAAAAGAAATAAACACTTGAAATATATCAGTCTGTGTGGAATGAATGTATACATTATACAAGTTTCACTTTTTGAATGGAATTACTGAAATAAATCAACTTTTTGATGATATTCTAATTATATGACCAGCACCTGTGCATCTTTTTTTTTATCAGTTAACAAGGAGATGCATTCCATCAAAAATATTGAGGATACCTGATATATCAGCCAAAACATCTGATGGTCAGTAATGTTATGCTGATCCTGTGTGTTTCAGGAGAAGACTGCCCTGCTCACCAGAGGCCAGCACATGGATGACACGGGATCCAATAGCAATGGGAAGACACAGTGAGTGGAACAAATAACTGTCAGGGGTGTGGTCGATTGCATATGAATTCCAGTTAATTAAAAGAACGACACCAAATAAAAAATGATTCCTTGTTTAAAAAAATTAAGGATTTGTTTTTTAATGTGATTCTGTCACAATACATTGCTGGCTGTCCCTTTTCACCCTTGAACTCTGTTGAAATAGACCTAACTCTGACCTCATCCCCAGGTGTTTGGGAACTACACTGACCATAACCTCATCCCCAGGTGTCTGGGAACTAGACTGACCATAACCTCATCCCCAGGTGTCTGGGAACTAGACTGACCATAACCTCATCCCCAGGTGTCTGGGAACTAGACTGACCATAACCTCATCCCCAGCTGTCTGGGAACTACACTGACCATAACCTCATCCCCAGGTGTCTGGGAACTACACTGACCATAACCTCATCCCCAGATGTCTGGGAACTACACTGACCATAACCTCATCCACAGCTGTCTGGGAACTACACTGACCATAATCTCATCCCCACGTTTTTGGGAACTACACTGACCATAATCTCATCCCCACGTGTTTGGGAACTACACTGACCATAACCTCATCCCCAGCTGTCTGGGAACTACACTGACCATAACCTCATCCCCAGCTGTCTGGGAACTACACTGACCATAACCTCATCCCCAGCTGTCTGGGAACTACACTGACCATAACCTCATCCCCAGATGTCTGGGAACTACACTGACCATAACCTCATCCCCAGCTGTCTGGGAACTACACTGACCATAACCTCATCCCCAGATGTCTGGGAACTAGAATGTCCCTGACCTCTCAGTGTGTCCTGTTTTCTCCACAGTATTCATTCTTCAGAGAGCCAGCAGGAGTTCTTCAGGATGCTGGATGAGAAGATTGAAAAGGTGAGGAGAGCCTTGATCCATTTACCTTCAGCATAACTATTATTATACTCAGATCAGGTTGAAGGAGATAAGCTTCTGATTGTCATAGCTAAAATCACATGTGGTAGTTAAAAATAACAATAGATCAATGTCTGATATAGGCTTTTTTAGACAACTCTGTCTCATTATGACGTCTGTGAGAGCAACTCTGTGCCGTCGAGGTAAACTTCATTTTAAAGTAGCCAGTATTTTTCCAAAAGCATAATGACTTGGCTGATTCCTCCTGATGACCCTGTTGAGTCATGTGATCGCCCTTTGACGAATTGGAAGCCCCGCCTAGTGGACTACTTTAAAATGGCCAATACCTTCAGTGGTGACATACATCCTAAAATGCACTCAGTCCCATTTGAGTTCTCTATCCTTCATGGTATGTCTGGAGAAAACTTTCTTCTGCTGCCCCACATTTTAGGGGCAGGACTACTGCTCAGAAGAAGAGGATATGTCATCACAGTGAGGTCCACTATCTGCTCTGCTGAGAGGAAGGTTTTGTCCAGCGCAGGCTGATGTCATTTATTCAGCTCTGAAAATGAGTTTGTCCAACACTTTCCTCCGCCTTGCTTCACTTGATTCGACCAAAGGCATGGACAGACGGAGCCACATGACTCTCACCCGAGGGCCTGCCTCCTTTTGGACTGGTCCATTTCGAGATTGGAGGGGGGGAGACACATTGACCCAAACCAAACACCTTTGCCTAGCCCAACGAGTCTAACGTGAACATTTCCCCCCCACACACACGGGAACAAGACATGGCCTGGGACTACTTCCAGCACCAAGCCTGGAATTTTGAACAGCTTTCCAAGTCTTTTCCCAATGGACACTAAGTACAGCAACCACTCTTGACTTTCTGACTGTGGTCCATTAGGAGTTTTTCGTTTTGAACTCATTGAACCTGTGAATGAACTGTTTCCCATAACACAACTCCTGAATGGTCCTAGTGGCTTAAAGAAACCATTTGTTGTTCCTAATCTGATTCCAATTGAATGATGAATAGTGGATGTTAGGTGGGGTAAAGGAACATAAAGCTAATAATTATTCCAGGGTTGTATTCTTGAAGCTAAAAGCTGAATGATATGGCAAATGACTTTCCGTAACAAACACTAGTTGATGTTCTCCATTGCAAACTGTTTTGCCAAGGTGTATCCTAATGAATGCCAACCAGGTGTTTGAAACAGATCAGCTTGTTACAGATAGAAATATTATGTAATAGAGCTAGCAACACTCCTACCATCCTATTGTTTCGTTGATGCTCTTGATCAGTGTCTCTCTATGTAGTGTATTTCTATCTGAAAAGTTCATAGGGCCACAACCCAATGAACACACCCCTGGCACACGAACCAGGGCAACTTGCTTACTTCCTGCATTCCAAGACACTTCTGAATCTTCTTTTTCTACGGTGTGTTCATATGTGATCCATAGTTTTGCTCTACTTACGTCACAACGTAGGGTGTTGTTGTTTAATGTTAACGCTCAGGGTTGCAGTGTTTTAGTCATTGTCTTCTGTAGTCGAGCCTACCTCTTAATTAGGCCATTTTGCACCATTTGCGCGCGCGCGCACACCTCATCAAGGCACACGCTTTACCTAGCATCATGCTGTCAGTGTCTGATCAGATGACCACCCCAGTGTTAAACCTCCAGGCAGTATACTGTACAGGGAGCACGGTCAGGTTGGCCTGTGCTCCTTGCATTTTTAGCATCATGCTAATTCGTGTTAGTTTTTTTCCACGTTCGACTTTTTGATTTTCCAGTAAAATAAAAAAAAAATATGTTTTCAAGTCACCCCAGCTGAGGTCTGGTCTCTGATGTCCTTTCATTTGATGTAGAAACACAATGTCTGATCACAGTTGTTGTATTGTTACTTTTAATATTCACGTCCTTTTACCTGAAAATGCACAGTAAACATTTGCTATTACTACGGTATTCATCTTCCAGTGCCAGTGGATGGGATTACCTCAACAAGGCCTGCGTGGTAGGTTTCACATTGCCCTCGTGCGGTCAGAAAAAAAACATCCACTTTGAATTCAGAGTTAAGGGGTGAAATTCATCACCGTCAGCACATAGCTTTACAAGAGACCCAATTTACGTCTAACTGTGGACTGCATTGTACAGCTGCACTCTCACCGCCATCATAAGAGTTTGGTCATGTTAACACGCCTGTCACACTTGGCCAGTAAAGGTATAGTATATTTTTTCGGGGGGCCAGTTGGACACAGTCACTGATCATCATACAAGCTACTGACCCCTAACAGAAGTCGCCATGCCAGGTTCACAAAATAACTGTTCAGGCAAGGGGGCCAGGCTGGAGAGGCACGCCATTACCATAAATCATCACCACACCAGATCAAAGGCGGAAGCATCACAGGCACATTGTCAAGTCTCCAAGGTACGCGCGGGTTTCTACTGGTCACTTCGGAGTTCATGACCAGACCGCAGCATTATGCTAACGGTCACTGTGCTTCATTACAAGAAGGAATTGTGAAACGGCGATGGTCTATCCCAAAGTCACTGTGTTCTTTCAATGTTCATTGCTGCTGACGTCTTTTGCGGTGCTGCCGACGGCCCTGGTCCTGGATGCCTAGAGGGGGGTCAGGGGTCAGTAGGCCGTCACACATCCTCTGGTAGACCAGGCTGGAGTCAGACGCGACCACGCACAGCAGCATGGGAGAGCCTCTGGCCAGTACTGACCGCACACTGAAACAGAGGATATATATATATATATGGCCATAGACATATAGCAAACACCCAGCTTCACTTTCCTTGTATGTGCTCGAACAAGAGACGTGTGTCGGATTATTTTGACATGAGGAAAGCTGAGAGGAAGTTTGGAAAGTATGTTAATTATGCATTTCTCTGCTCTCATAAGCAGTGTGTTGTATAAAAAGACCCAAAAGGTGTTTATTCCACTAAACAAAATGTTTCAGTCGGAAACCGTTTCATTAAACAGAAAGAAACAAAGAGGCGCCTACCTGAATTTGTCACATGGAAGCGCCTAACGTTTTGCAACTAAAATGGTTTGTTTTGTCAGAATGGAACCACGCCACCGTCATATCTCACCTCCTGTGGCTCAGGCCTCTGTGAACAGGCAGTGGGAGCACCGTCTGAAGGGACGCTCCCTCTTTTTCCCGTCCCTCCAGCAATACCAGTCGCAGCTCTGAGCTCCCCACGCCGCTCACTTCCTTCCAATTACGCACTGTAGTGGGAAGAGCCGTTTGTCTAGTTAATGTCAAACACAGTAAACAACACACACTCCGTAACACTCAGAGACAACAGGTTGTTTTTGGAAACTTGAATTGTTTACTTACCATAGCCTAGTCAAGTGGTCATCTAAATGACGAAAGCATGTAGCATCCATCTAAGAGGTCTAGCTACCTTGTAAAAATGTGAATCCAAATGGTGATCGACTCACCCTCGGTAAGATCCAAGTACACCAAGAATGCGGCATGCACTTGAGCACTGTCTCCGACATCCAGGTTCATCAGATTCTGGTACTATTAACACGAACATGAGAGTTAAAGTTTACAACGTTACATGGCTATTGCACGAGTTACACTGTTTATTGTTGTTGCCCGTGCCATCTTACTAAGTTCCGGTAGATGGCTGGGAAATGTTAGCTTCGTTCCGCAACAAGCCATCGTTTACCGATGGTTTGTGTACTGTAATGCCAACTTGCGGGACGAAGCTAGTTTGTGGATGACATTTTTCATTTTGTTAGCTACCATTGGATGCTGCAAAATCCAGTTAGGCGGAAGTGTTTTTTCAATCACATCGTCATATGTTTTCTTCGTTAATTCCGACATATTTCCACGTCAACTAAATATGTACATCACTTGAAAATCTAATGGATGTGATGCTGAAAACGTCAAATTTTCTGCACGGTTAAGGTACTACAGTGTCAATGGTCCGGGTAAAAAAAAATTGTACGTGTTATATGTTCCGTTCGGTTTTATTGAATTTTGTTCCGGGAGATGTTTTTTTGTTATACTTAATATACCGTGTAAAGAAAAACGCAAAGCTAAGAAAATATATTATTTATGTGTGAAACTTCAGTAAGGTGTTAGTTGGGACAACCTCCACCCACGGCACCGCCTGCTGCCCCATCAGCCATCAGCTTCTACGGCTCTTAAGAGATCAATTTGCGCCTTGAAAAACGAACTTATTTCTTACTGAAATCCTGCATTCCTTTCTAATTGCCAGTCGCGTTCATTGTAGTGTGTGCCAGCCCTGATCCTAAGACACACACTTAAAATGCTATTCCTTTTGCTCGATGGTACAGAGAAGAGCAACAACAAGGCTGAGTGTGGAAAGGAAGAGCATTGCTAGTGACAGGGTTTGAGCATTGGCTGGCAGGGAGTGGCAGTTCCCCTTTCTGCTCCATTGGTACCATGGTCTAGTAGCGGATACAAGCTTCAGCTGTTAGGAGTCTGGGGGGGGGGTGCAAAATGACATGGGAGAACTTGCAAATGTTGAACACCAGGCGGCCTGCTGTATAATAGATGAGTTGCAGGGGTTTGGTGGCACAAGCAGGGAGTCCTACTGACAGTGACTTGAAAATTGTGTGGATCGGAAATTGGGTTGCTTCGTATGCTGGTTAAGGTCGTACCCCGTGATTGTTGTACAGCGGGAACTGTCGTGAGCGAGTCTTCGTCACAGTGTTGTAGAGAGCGTGCCTGCAGTAACAAGTCACTGCCTCGTTCCTGCCATACATCACACGGTTTCCGAGGTGTTTGGAAAGGAATTTCAGTATTTTGAGACGTCAGAGGGGTGAACTGTTGGTTTCTTGACGAGAGGAGTAACTCTGGTCATCTTGAAGTCAGAGGGAACACAGCCAGTGTTCAGGGATTAGTTGAGTAGAGAAGTGTGAAATTATCCAAAGATGGTTTGTAGGAATGGTGGGTTGTGTTTGAGGGACCAGTGGACTCAGTAGCCTGAGTGTTGTTGAACACCAGGCGGCCGATGTATTAGGTGCCGATGTATCAACCTTCATTCTACAGTGGTTAACTAAGTCACTTGAGAGGAAAGATTAAGGATTTTGAGACCTGAGAAAAGATTAGAAATTGGTGAAAGAGTTTTCTGTGATTACAGGGAGAAGAAAGAAACAAGAAGTGAGAGAAACCAGCAGATGGAGAAAAGGGAAAAACAGGGCGTGAAAGGGAACTCGGTCATCTGGAAGTTTAGGTCACCTGCCCTC
The DNA here is from genome assembly GCF_011004845.1 of Esox lucius. Lineage (NCBI taxonomy): Eukaryota > Metazoa > Chordata > Actinopteri > Esociformes > Esocidae > Esox > Esox lucius. The sequence goes on from NC_047571.1 coordinate 28,799,716, forward strand.
TTATTTGAGTTCACAGTGAGTCATTTAGCCACTGAGCAGGAGCAAAGGGCCGACCTGACCGGGAGGGACGAGGACAGGGAGAGCCATAGGATGTAAAGAGGCAGGAGAGTATGGTGGAAGAGACAGACTCAGTAGAGAGAAGAGCGAGGGGTTTAGGACCTGGGAGAGATGATAGGATAGAATAAGAAAGGTACAGTAGCAGCTGTGACAGTACAGATATTACTGCAGCAAAGGACCATCTGGTGTATAGGGTTAGCAGTAGGATTAGTTGACAAACAGCGTTATTAAGTGAATATATGACTTGTTAACTAAGTCTCTAATGGCACCTGGTGAACAATAGATGGCAGTAATGTTAAGCTTGAATGAACAAGTGAAATTGACGTTATGCAATACAAGAAGACATTGATAGTGGAGTGAAAGGGGAACAAGGACATCTCAGGTTTCTGAGACTCGTTTTGGTCATCTTTGCGTACACAGATGAAGGTTGAAAAAGCTAATATAGATGCAAAAATACATTTTGGGGTGTGATTTAGAAAGTTTAAATTAATGTTTTGTTGAGCATGACTAACAGCTTCCAGGGTAAGTGTTGAAAAGAAGAATAAGTGTGTTTTGCTATTGGGTGTTTTAATTCCAAACCACCATACAGTGTGATCTAATTGATTAGATTAGGACAGCTTGAGCTTATTTTAAAATTACAAACAATGAATGACAGCCAACTGTCCCATATCAATCAATCAATCAAATGTATTTGATAAAACCCTTATTATATCAGCAGTTGTCATAAAGTGCTTTTACAGATACCCAGCCTGAAATACCATAGAGAAAGCAACAACAGAGAAGTTGCACCATCTCTAGGAAAAAACCTAGAGAGGAACCAGACTCTGATGTGTCATAAGTCCTCTTCTGGGAGTGCCGGGTGAAGATCGTAACACGTGACCTTTTGGGTCACGTCAATGTTTTTGTATATTTAGATGACAAGCAGGTCACCATATTGTGGAACATTGCTGTGTGTTCGTATATAACCCATGATCTATGATAAGACTCGATATAACCCTTGAACTATGATAAGACTTATATTATATCTCTGGCATTGAACTATGCCAGAGATATAATATAATCCTTACATAATTCAAGTCATTTTGACTTTGATGGATCTGTTAGATTAGGCTTTTCTGAAAACAAATGTGTGTGTGTGTGTGTGTATTGCATTTGTGTTGTGCTCTCTAACGTGAAGAACAAATTAACTTCTAGTTCTTTAAATAGTTCATTCATTCATTTCTGTCATTTGCACCAAATGCTTAATTAGTCTGGTAAGACCTAGCCAATGCAGGAGGAAAACAAAAAAACAGTGCGCAACTCACCTGCCAGTCCAGTGCCACATACTCGTCTTGCACCATTCATTCGTTCTCCGCGACTGTAGCTGGAGGGTCATGGAGGCCATAATGCCTTTTGGATTTGTGGGTTTCGGACTGCGTCTTGTGATTTTAACCTGGATGCTCCCAGACAAGACCTGTGCGGGGGACCTGATAACTGACCCCGTGGAGCCTGTCCTGCCTGAGTCGTCGTTGCTAAAGCCTAAAGTGTTGATCGCTTTTCTCGCCCGGAATGCAGAGCACAGCCTTCCCTACTTCCTGGGCTGCATTGACAGGCTGGACTATCCAAAGGATCGTATCGCTGTCTGGTAAAACACATGTGTTTCAATCTGTGGTTCCACACATGTTTCTTTTTAGTTGGTGAAAATGTTTATGTTTTATGTGTCCTTTATTTAATGATCTGGGTCACATTGAGATATTCATCTCTTCTGAGCACTGGCCCAAAGGGTAGCAGTAAAGAGACAGACACAGGGAAAAACAACAGAAAAACATAATGTTAACAACTGTAATTAGTTTAAAAGAGCCACCTTTGTTCAGCAGCCCTCCAAACTGGGATTTATAATCAGTTTAAAACACTTGAAATTAAATCTCACATGGTGAGGCAGACTGGCGTTGGCCGAAGCATTTCACTCGTTTAACAGTGACCTGACAGTAGTAAATGCACTGTGCACGTAAAATTATTTATTATTAATTTGGTCCGCTTTGGGAATCAAACTCATGTTATGCTAATGTTCTCATTTGAAGTGTATTTTAGGTATTCCTATGCATCATCAGATTTTAGTCCTGAAATAAAAAACAAAAAAAACTATCAGTTACCTAAAAGGATTGCCGTGCTGCGGAAATATACATTATTTATCACCAGGTTCTGTAGGCTAATGGACACCGCACAGGAAAAGAGAGTATTAAATTAGCAATCACTGAAAGAAGGGAACTTTCTGTAAGGTGAAATCCATTCAAAACCCATTGCCATCGGTGGATTTCGTTGCTTGAGCTCAATGCCTCCACACAAATATTCAGATATGTGAGAAGAGTAAACAGTGGACTCTTGGAATAGAGAGGGCAAGACTTTATGGCAGAGAGAGCCATGGCAACCCAGGAGAGACACAGAGTGAGACACACAGTGAGAGAGACACAGAGTGAGACACACAGTGAGTGAGACACACAGTGAGTGAGACACAGAGTGAGACACACAGTGAGAGAGACACAGAGAGAAACACAGAGAGACAGATTGGGAAAGACAGAGAGAAGAGGACTATAAGTCTACTTTTTATACAGTCAAATGTTTTTATCCAAAGAGACTCATGGAAAATCATATGCTGCTATATTTATGTCTAATGTCCCGGACACAGAAAGTCTCTAGGTTTTGTCTCCGGATAACTGGTCCAGAGGCCATGTGGGAGTCCCATCTATAGCAATTGAATCTACAGCCACACTGCACCCGAACTGACTTAGCCTCCTGGTCCAGCCAGTTGATGTAGTGGGCTGGGGCTCTGGGGCTGACTTAGCCTCCTGGTCCAGCCAGTTGATGTAGTGGGCTGAGGCTCTGGGGCTGACTTAGCCTCCTGGTGCAGCCAGTTGATGTAGTGGGCTGGGGCTCTGGGGCTGATTTAGCCTCCTGGTCCAGCCAGTTGATGTAGTGGGCTGGGGCTGACATGTTTCAGGGCAGCAGCAGATCACAGTATGGACAATACCACAGCCATGCTGCAGGAGTGGATTAGAGGAGTGACGGGCCAGTATCACTCTGTCCACTGGACCTCCGCCGAGGAACCAAGGTGAGGGAAGTCTACTCCTTTCCACAATCATCAAACCAGTCAGAAGGGTCCTTATTCGTAGGATTCATGAAAACTACATTAAGTCTTTATGGTTAGCCATGTTGTGGTTTGGGACAGAGCTAAGGTTTAAAATCACTGTAACCCTGTCCCCACTACATCTTGTACCCACTGTACCCTCTGTAACCCTGTACCCACTGTAACCCTGTACCCACTGTAACCCTGTACCCTCTGTAACCCTGTACCCACTGAAACCCTGTACCCACTGTAACCCTGTACCCACTGAAACCCTGTACCCTCTGTAACCCTGTACCCACTGTAACCCTGTACCCACTGTAAACCTGTACCCACTGTAACACTGTACCCACTATTCTCTGTACCCTCTGTAACCCTGTACCCACTGTAACCCTGTACCCTCTGTAACCCTGTACCCTCTGTAACCCTGTACCCACTGTAACCCTATACCCACTGTAACCCTGTACCCACTGTAACCCTGTACCCTCTGTAACCCTGTACCCACTGTAACCCTTTAGCTACTGTAGCATTATACCCACTGTAGCCCTTTAAAGCTAGGGTGAAGGCTAGAAAGGACCCATAAGGCGACTCCACTCACTCCCTCTCTGCATTGCTCCCCTCCCCTCAGCTCTTATGCAGATGAGTCTGGCCCGAAGCACTGGCCTGACTCACGGTTCAGCCACGTGATGAAGCTGAAGCAGGCGGCTCTCCAAGCAGCCAGGGCTCTATGGGCCGATTACATACTGGTGAGGTCCTCCGAAGCTCCACACAGTGTTTTAAAGATGCATTCCAGGATTTTTCAGCTGCAAAAGTGGCACTGTCGAGCCCTAACGGGCCCCCGATAAATGGGTACCAAGTCACGCATGTGCTGATATGTGGCCCATGTCATCTAAACCACTGAAATGGGGAATTTCATGGCTACATTAGGTATAACAGCAAGTCAATGTATGTACATATAAACAATACATTAAATATCTGGCTTAATTTCTTACGCTTAAAAATAAAAGTTAATTAATTTGCAAAGTCCCAGGCTGCATCTTTAACTACTCTCAGTTATAAGGGTCATTAGGTGAACCGCCTTCAGGTTTGAGATTTGGAGAAAATAAGGGTGTTTTATTGGTATGCTTTAGTGGATAGAGATAGTTGCAGAATTAGGTGTGGGGCATAATCCTATCCATACTGCAGCAGTACATGTTCCTAGTCACTGGACCACCCCAAGGTCTCATTTAGGAAGTATTTACTGTTACAGTAACACTGCCATGATGTTCACAGCTGTAACTGGACAAAAGACGCCACAGAAATGCCTCGTATGAATTCACCGCACTTCACCGTTCCACAGTTTGTGGACGCCGACAACATGCTGACCAACCGGCGGGTGCTGACCGAGATGATGGCGGAGAATCTGACGGTGGCGGCTCCCATGTTAGAATCCCGCGTCCTCTACTCCAACTTCTGGTGTGGCATGACTCCACAGGTATGCCCTTCATGGCTGTCTGTCTGCCTGTCTCTCTGGCTGTCTGTGTGTATCTATCTCTCTGGCTGCTTGTCTGTCTGTCTCTGGCTTGCTCTCTGTTTGTCTGTCTCTGGCTGTCTGTGAGCTTTTCTATCTGGCTGTGTGTGTTATTTGCATTTCAGAGTTTTCTCTCCTTGACATTAATATTTAATTAAATGTTGTGTGATTTAAAATATACTTGTCAAGAATCTTTAACAGATGTTGATATATACAGTGAGCCCTTTCTTATTTCTGGCTTTGATGTAAGCTCACCATTATCCTTGAATACCCAAATCATGCAAATTGCAATTAAATCAGTAACAGTCCGGTAAAAATCCCTCCATATTTTGTAATGTCCAATTCATGACAATTGCCTCACTTCAACGCAAAAACTTGCCAGCGCGTTTCAGAGAGTTGAAGATTGAGACATGCCTCCTTTATAAGTCCAATCGGGGGAATCCAGCCCCACCATTTGAACACAGAAAAGCTGCTGTTTAATACAAAAACAATAGGCTGAATGTTGAACATAACATTTCACAGAAATCCCAAAACACGGCACAGTTACTTTAAGTGCCACTGACCTACTGCACGCCTCCCCCCGCCCACCTCAGGGTTACTACAGGCGTACCCCGGAGTACATTCCCATCAGGAACTGGAAGCGCCAGGGCTGCTTTGCTGTTCCCATGGTGCACTCCACCTTCCTGGTCGACCTGAGGCGGAGTGCCACCCGAGCCCTGGCCTTTCATCCACCGCACCAAGATTACAGCTTCCCCCTGGACGACATCATGGTCTTTGCCTTCTCTGCACGGCAGGCAGGTCAGACACAAAGTCATAGTGGATCGTGGCAAAGTGCCATTTTAGTCACAGTGTGTTGAATGGGTGTTGTTTTCATTCAGGTGTGTCAGTTGCGCTTCATTGAACACGCCTGGGTATTGGAAACAACGGAGAATGCGGTGTGTGTATGACATTAGCCAGGCTCAGTCAAATGGTCAATGATTATCAATACATTATGTCATTAAGTAGATGAAAAGAACATGAAGCAGAAAGCCTGCTAAAAAGACATCACCGACATAACCAATGAAACAACCAGCAACATTACCATACTACGCCATCATGCCAAACTTTCCTGAGAAAACCTGGTCTGAAATGTGTTAATGTATTAAAAACATTTTATTTGTGAGGATTTGAGATTCTTTTTGCAGTGAGATTAGGTCACTTTAGACTAGTGTTTCATATTGTGCAGATTACCTAAATCCAACAAAACATTTAACAGAAAACTATCAGAAACTTTTAACTCTATTTCAGGCAATCAGACTGCAGATATCTCTGGACTGTCTCATTTTGAAGTCCAACCCTAACCTACCCTAACTTTTTAATACATATTTTATACTTTATTGGGACAGTTGCAAGACAATTGTTAGCCTTGTGGCAAAATGTGGAGAAAAAATTTAAATGTTTCTCTCTGTACCATAGCAAAATGTGTCAAAATGCAGGAAGCTAACATAGACTCTGTGACTCCATACAGATGTGCAGATGTACATATGTAACAGAGAGCATTATGGGTATCTGCCACTTCCCCTGAAGCAACAGCAGAGTCAGGAGGAGGAGGTGGAGAGCTTTAGCCACACACTGACTGAGGCTTTGAGTGAGTACACACACACACACACACTCACACACATTACCCCAGGACAAAATCATAACTAAAGCATTTCCACTCAAATCTTTGAATAGCATCAATAAATCATTTCCATGAATGTGCACGCAAGGTGTGAGGGGTTCCAAGTTCCAAGTGATTTTTGATTTTCTCTGTCTCACACACACACACACACACCTCATGATATATTTATGCATACATTCACTCCTTTCTTTCCTGCTTTTCCCTCATCAACAGACAGGTCCCTGTGAAGACTTCTCACAGTATCACAGCTATGTCAGAATTCTCACTACTGTGTTATACAGTAGCTCAGAGTACTACTTGCTATCTCTTTAGCCCTAATCATTCTCTTTCATAGAAGAGTCCAGAAACTGGTAATCAATGAATTCCCTTAGAGATCACATATAACAAATGTGCTCTTTTTGTCTAACAAAATTGTTGTATCTGCTTTTCTCAGTTGATTACCTAATGATGCCGTCCAAATACATGCACCATCGACCCAAACCTCTGGAAAAGATAGGATTTGAAGAGGTAGAGAGGATACACTTACTGAACATCACTGACTTGACCATCACTGGTTAAAAGACATCATAAGCCTGTTCTTTCTGCCTTCATTTCAGATCTTTTTAATTAATCTAAAGCGTCGCTTTGACCGGAGAGATCGAATGCTGAGCACCCTTGCTGTTTTGGGCATCGACTTCACATTGACAGAGGCGGTGGATGGCAAGTACGAACCATCCAGAAACACTTCACCTAATCTACAGCCTGTCCCTGCTGTTCTGAAGGAAATTAGAGCCTTGAACGATTAAAGTCTGTTATTAACTGGGTGATTTGAATCAGTTGTTTATTAACTGGGTGATTTGAATCAGTTGTTTTCCGGTTCTGTATTTGTAAATCATTCAGAACATTTTGGAGATTTCATTTTTCACGTGATATCATGGCCTTTTTCTTTGCGTTGATCGGTGGCAAAAACTCCTGATTAAATCAATTTTCTGTAACACAACAGAAAGTTCAAAGGTCCAAGGAGGTGAAATCCTTAGAGAGCCACTGCACATATGAGTCTTTTAACTCTCCCATTGATAGTTCTACAATTTAGGCAAAACAGGTGCCAAACACTGGACAGGTGCGAACTTGTAGTACGTCTGTCTCTAAGCACCGTACTGGGTTTGACAATTTCAATAATGTTTTATTAATCTTTTCCTTTCTTCTCTTTTGTGTTCAGAGCTTTGAACACCTCGCGGCTGTTAGCGATGGGAATAGACATGTTGCCTGGTTACAAAGACCCGTATTCGGGGCGTGTGCTGACGCGAGGAGAGATCGGATGTTTCCTAAGTCACTATAAAATCTGGAAACAGGTGCAGATCTAGCCTATACATCCTAATCAATTCAAATCAGAAACGAAACACTGCCTTTCAAAATTGATCAGTCATAATCGGTGGTAACTTTCATTGGTGATGTTAAGGATCTGTAACAGTATTGCGTTATTCCTCCGCAATTAGTTTTTTTCTGACTGATGGAACGATAGTAGACCACCCGCGTTTGCATTGTTTTGTCGTGTCGAGCGCGCGATGACATGAAGCATCTGAGTGGCCGTGCTGTTGTACATGTCGCCCCCTAGGTGGCGGAGCTGGGACTGCGGCGTGTGCTGGTGCTGGAGGATGACGTCCGGTTTGAGCCGCGGTTCCGCAGCAGATTAATGACGCTACTGGAGAACGTGGACAGAGTGAGACTGGACTGGGATCTGATGTGAGGGCAGACTGGGTTTGGGTTCACACACACATACACAGGAGGATGTCCAAGCGCGTCTCATCTTAGGGTACAGAGGGGTTAACACCTCTCCCTTCCCCATCCTCCTGTTAGCTACATAGGACGTAAGAGGCTGCAGGTGAAGCAGCCGGAGCCTTGGGTGGAGGGGGTCAGTAATCTCGTGCACCCCGACTACTCCTACTGGACCCTGGGCTATGCGCTCTCCCTGCAGGGGGCCAAGAAGCTCCTGGGGGCCCAGCCTCTGGGCAAGATGCTCCCTGTGGACGAGTACCTGCCTGTCATGTTCAACAAGCACCCAAAGTGAGTTCTGGCATCAGACAAAGCATAACAGCTTTGGCCCTTTAAACCACAGTGCTCCCTCTCACAAACACACACGCTATCAAACTCCGTAGCGAGCACCTTATTTATCAAAACGCGAAAATGCTTAAGTGAAAATAACCCCAGCAAGCCTTAGAGAATAGATAGCGACCAAAAAACGGTACACACAACTTGTTGCCATGCTCCTGACCGCTGGTCTTCCACCGGCCTTTGTGGACCTAGGTGACGGATTTGTTTTCAGCCCTGGCGTGTTTGTGTTGTCATTCGCCGCCCCCAGGGAAGAGTACATGGCCCAGTTTGAGCGGAGGGACCTGCTGGCGTTCTCCGTGGAGCCACTCCTGCTCTTCCCCACACACTACACCGGCGAGCCGGGCTATTTCAGCGACACGGAGACCTCCACCATCTGGGACGACGAGGCCACCGCCACCGACTGGGACCGGGAGAACGACCAGCGCCGCGGCAAGCCGGACGGCCAGGGACGACCCACGCCCTCGGGCAGTGCCGCAGAAGGAGTGCCCCCTCTTTCATCCGCCAGCAAACACAGAGAGGAACTCTGAGGAGTTGAGGTCACACAATCGTCACAAAGCCAGTTTGGGCAGAGCAGCGGGGTGGGGCGGTTAGAAGGCAGTCCATCAGTGAACGTCCATCAGTGAAATGATGAAACAGCTCAGTTGGTCCAGTTTGGACAAAATACTGCAGTATCTGCATCACAATAGTGGCTTGGTTTCCTAGACGGGTCAAACGTTGTTGTTTTTTGCTTTAAGAGCCATCACTGACATCCCTCCTTCAAGCAATACTGACAATAAAGTGGATATATCAACCATACTGGACATTTAAATACACATGCAAGGTAACAGAATGTTTGACACATGTTCCCAAAAATAAAACAAACAAAACATTCAGTTTAATGTTTTTATTTATTATTAAAAAAGCAATGACAGTTTTGTGTCAAGCAAACAATGGAACCAAGTTATCAGCACTGTTCCATATTCAAAAAGCTACAAAAAAGATAATTAAACCACACAAATGATAAGTTGTAATAAATTAATCAGCGAAATAAAAGAAACAAAAAAAATTCTAAACTTAAATGTGTTGCACAGAAAATACGGAAGTTCCAGCGCTAAATTTTTAAGACCTGAGAGTATAAATATCAAAAAGCATGTTGCAGCAAGTATTAAATTAGTTCCACAGTTCCTCTTATGTCATTGACATAAACCAAAGCTGGAATAAGAGGTTTATTTATGTAAAAATCAGGCTTAAAAAAATCTAAAAACATTGGTTCAGTACAAACAATGCAACTGTGCATACTTCTTTCGATTAGTGTATGATGGGAAACTATCAGCCCGACCATAAAATGTGTTTAGCAAGGTGAATGAAATAGTTTGAGATACGCTGGTATCCTCCCAGTCAGATTTAGTGGTTTACAGAAGCTATATTGATTCATTGGTAACTACCTGAAGGTTAACCAAATAGAGTTCAGAACTTAGAAATTATACATAAGCAGTTAAGAGTATTTCACAAATGCTTATGTTAACTGCCAAATGTGATACAGTCAAAGTATCAACTTGCCAGTGTTAACACGCATTTACAAATTGTTAATGGATTTATGAAGTCCTTATGTAGGTACTCTTTGAAGTTACATTTTACAAAATTATCCCCATCTAGTGATACATCTCTAACGCATTAGGTCCAAACTAAGCTGACATTTTCATACAGCACTCTTATATATATATATATATATGATAGGCCAAAACTGATTAGCACTACTGAACACCACAGGTAAGTAACATTCTATGAAAGTGTTAAGCACAGCGAAAACTGTACATATAACAAAATGTCAAACCTAAGGCTAGGTTAGCTTTGTAAGAGTATTTTTGATCCAACACCAAAGACAAATGAGGCAAAACTAACTGTGAGGTAAATTATTATTACAGTTTGTGAAATAATCATTTTGACAAAAGGCAGACTTGCCGAGTCACCTAGTCAGAAAACAAACAAATACATCTGGAAAATAAAATCCACGGAGACATTTCAAATTCATTTGAAAACATACTGTTATATTGCGTCACTGATTACATAGTCCATTTTTTTTGATAACTGCCAGCAGTCACCAAGAACTGTCGGATTGTAACAACTTGTGAAAAATGTGTACAAATGGCAAAAGGATTTCCACATAAAAGTTGAAAATATCCTATTACAGTGGAACAAGCAGTGATCAAATGATGCAGCAAAAATGATCCATTAAAGTCAGTCTGTTCGGGAAGACGGAAGACATTGGAGGGACTGTACGAGGAGGTGCCTTGGCCGCATAATTCCGTCTGTCTTTCAAGGTAATGACAGTTTAAACCAAGGCCCTGGGAACACTGGACTGCAGTGTTATTGTGTCTGAGAAAAGCCAGATACATAGGATCAAGTAAAATACACTGGATCAAGTAAGATACATAAGACCAATTAAAACACATTGGATCAAGTTGTTACGGTGAATGAGGACAAATCAAAAAACCAACAGGTCATAATCCCAGTCTATCCTTTATCGCACTTCCTAAAGCACTTGGAAAAGGGCGGTTAACTAACCATAGGTCCTAATTATAATGAGATAACATATAGCTTCATCAGATTCCACAGTGTTCAATTGTAGAAGTATATTAACAAAGTGAATATCTATCACACGAAATAGCCAAGTAGCTAGCATTAAAAACAACACCTGTATGAAAAAGTGCCATATTGCATGTGTATTTGTAATGTGCTGACGATTCAGCGTAAACCTGTATAAATGACTCAAACTGTAAACATGGTGCAAAATAATTATGAAATAGTTTAAGGCTTTCTGAGTTTCCTGATGTGTTGTTGATCACTGAGTTAATAGAGGAGTTGTGCCCATTAAGCTGGACAGACAGTGGAAACAGTAGAAATGGTCTTCTCTTTCTCTGACAAAAGGTAAATAAGGACACACACACATACACGCACACACACAGACACACACTCTTACACAAACATGCGCGCGCGCACAAGCCGCCTATCCTTTTCCTATCCAAGTGTATACCGTCACCCCTAATATAAGGACTACAATTCATCACAAGTATGACCTCCACTAATAGTTTTTTTTTTTTAGGATATTCTCTACAATAAAAGCTTAAAGCTTATATACATTTGCATAATTACCAGGCATAATACGACGTGTATCATGTGTCAACGTTTCTGTGGATGGTGAAAAGAAAAGTTGAACGAGGATTTATGCAACTGCCGGTATGCAAACTGCCAGTGTTAAGCAGTTTAATTCATTCATCATCAGCACTATAAAAGTGAAGTTGACCTGCACTTAAAATCATATCAATGCAGTAAATACAATATTGGAAGAAAAACATAACTTAAACTAGGCCAACTAAAATGTAACTGGCAGAGATAAAAAATTAAAAAAAACAACATGGTGGAATGTGCAACCTCTAAAAACATGGAATCAGAAAAACTGCTACTCTTCTAGTCAATCTCTACCTTCTCTATGCCTCTAGCTTTCTATATATATATATATATATATATATATATATATATATATATATATATATATATATATATAAAACAAAATGGTGCTAGCAAGAAACCAAACAGGCACAGTAGAAAGCACTGAGCACCATCGTTCTAAAAATAAGTAGAAAAGAGGAAAACATTTGGCTGATGCATGTGCTGAGAGTGCCTTGGCTTGACGCTGATAGGCCCCATATGTGTAAGTGTTCTTCAGTTAAAGGTTGAGAGAGGTTGTGAGGAGCATTGAGTGGGGTCATCTTCATATTGTTGGGTGGCTGGGGGGGGGGGCAGCACCCCCGCCCCCCACCTCCCCACTGGGTCATGTCGTTTTGTTAGTGGCGGAGAGGCCGGAACAGGTCGGGACCGCTCCTCGTAGCCCGGCGCCGACCGTGGCCGGGTCAACGTGGTAATTAACCCGGCGACCCCTCCCGTCTACTGGCCCGCGGCGGGGCTGGATGCCCGGTTCCCCCCAGGGGACAGACCCTTGCGGGCCAGCATGGACGGCTGGAAGTCGGGATGGCGGCGGGCGTGCTTGATCAGGTGGTCGCTGCGCATGAAGCGCTTGTCGCACAGCGGGCACAGGAAGCGCTTCTCGCCGGTGTGGGTGCGCGTGTGGCGGGCCAGCTCGTCCGAGCGGGCAAATTTCTTCTGGCAGTCGGGCCAGGTGCACGGGAACGGTCGTTCACCTGGTGGTGGGGGGGAGAGGGTTGAGAGGAGTAAGACATTCGCCTCCGTTTCCACAGCAACTGGTCTATGCTGAAGTATCATGTCAACACACTGTCACTCAAAGGCCCACCATTGCCCTGCCCATCCCTAACGTCGGTCATTTTTGCAAGATAATATACAGTAGTTAGTTGGGAGACCCTTGAACACAAAACATTTTCGAGGAAAAATAGATGATCACCAGCTGTCTTTTTTCCGGTACAACTAAATGCTCACACAGGCACTTTAAATGAATGTTTAAAATGTGTTGATTTCACAGCCAAACCAGGAAAGTTCTCCCCTCGTGGTTTACATGTGTATTGAGATATTCAGAAAAGTGAATGCAAAATGCAGACAAATGTGCTACATTGATACTAACTGGCGATCTCCAACATATGGTGGGCGGCCATCTTAGAAGAGCAGCTCTCAAATCATCCACATGTCTTCTTGATAAGTCAAACTGGGACTTCTGAAACCTTCTAAGGCTCAACTTGACACATATTTTTCGAATACACACAACTTGCAGGGCTGTTCCAAACTGATGTCTATTAAAGATAGAGTAATATATGTTAAATGTCTACAATACATAGTTTACTGAAGGTCTGTGACCATACTGTTTATGCTGACTTTTATTAAAGACAGTATACATAATGAGACTACAAACCTATTCTGTGGCCTTAGAGCATTTTAGTCATTTATTAGCCCCTCTTATTCGGAGCGACTGAGAAGCGAGTCTATACGTTCTCATACTTCTTTTTAAACAGGATTTGAACTCGCGCAGTTCTACAGGAACGTGTGCGACACTACCAGCTGAGCCACCGCTTCTTTTTAGGTACAATACAGAGACGTAACTGAACTGGAAACCAGGACACGCGAAGCAAGGGGCAGCCAGGGCCGTGCAATTGGTTATACTCAACACTGCAAAACCGACCAGCTTAATGCAACGCCCCCCACTCCCGTTTTGTGGGCGTTCCCTAACCACTTGTTCTACTCAACGCCGTTTCCTGTTCTAATCCATCCGTGCCTGTTCTTCGGTGACCCAAGACACCTGGCTAGTGGACACCTGATGCATGCACTCGAAGTAACAGCCCTAAAACAATAACTTTGACATGTATGACAGACGGACAATATCGTGAACAGAGTTATTCTGCAAAGACCTAGATCTCACATGATGACCACGTTGATGCGAGGTGGGATTAAAAGATTTGGCAGCTCGAGCAATAAACCAAAAGAAAAAAAAACAGCGAACCCCGATCCTACGCAAACGCACCCAAACTCCACATTTAATCTCGAAGTCCCATCGTCATGCAAATCCAGTCTAGATATAGCATGTTCGTCACTAGTAGCTATGCATTTTTCGTCCAGCCCCATTCTTTTGTTCGTTAACTTCTTTGTTATGAGCCCTCTGTTGGAGTTTTTCCCCTCTTTTGTTCGGCGAGTATTGTACTAACTCGCGGGTAAACGACAGAGCCTCTCACTAACCAAACATAACGTGTATCACTGTGAAGAAAAACACCGTCTGGCAACAAAAAAAACATACTACTCTTTATAACGAGCAGTGACTCACAACCGAGGAGTGCTTAGTGAGAATTGACAAACTTGCAAGTTCTCGAAAAACTAGGAGAACAACGTAATTCAGACGATATCTATGTATATACCCACACTAGGTTTACTGTTAGTTTTATATATATATATATATGATATAGGTACATATATATATTTATTTTTACCTGTGTGGGTTCTAATATGGGCTTTCAGATGAGATGATTTTCCATAAATTCTATCACAGCCGTCGAAAGTGCACTGGTGTCGCTTTATTGGGGACCGAGGCGCCCCTCCTCCCCACTGCTGTTGAGTGGCATTGTACTGTCCAGGAATTGGAGTAGCAGAGGGGGTCATGGTAGGGGTAGTTGAGTCAGACAACGTGGTGTAGCCGCTCTCCCCGCATGAGGAGTTGCTGCTCTCGGAGTAGGCCGACATTGGCCGGAACTTCCCGTGGAGGTCCGTGAGGATCCCAGCCACCGTCATCATCTTGGCCCCCTCGAGTCTCAGCGTCTCGCGGACCTCCCTATCCTCGCTCGACCCTTCAGGCTCTCCGGGAAGAAGGGCCTGCTCCTGGGGAGGGGGCTGGTCGGCGGGGGCAACTGGGGTGGGTCGGTGTAGGACAGGACCGCTAGATATCGAAACCAGACATTCGGCGGCGAAGTAATCCGAATACGCAACCATCGACATTCTTGGTTACCTTTTTGACTTTATTCTGTAACGCGAGTCCTTTCTCTTGTTCAATTCGGTCCTTGTTGTTTCCGCAGTCGTTTTCGAAGGGGACTAGCCAGAGATTTCGAACTCGTTTATCAGTCGAACTCGTTGAACCGACCTTTTCCGACTATCACAAAGGCCTGTCGTAATGTGCTCGAAAACATCAAATTATGTAATACAAAACCAAAAAAAATATTCTACAAAACGTGCCAGTACCTCCAGCCCCACATGCGCGCTTCACATCGTCCAACGGTTCATTGTGTCTGCCTCTGAAAAGCCGGTGAAACCTACGCCCCCCTGGTATAGAGAAACGCGCAGAAACTGACGTTGCAGGCTGACGTGAACTGCGGGCGTGGTGGAAGGCAGCAAACAACCGATAGATCCGCGTGGAAAGGTGGTGCCTGTAGTTGATAGGGAAGAGAGGGGTGTAGCCCTTCTCCAAATCGCTTATCACCTTTTACGATTTCCTATCAAATCCCGTCTCATTTGTCAACCCAATATCTTTGAAACACCACACGTTTCTTTATTTCTGCAATATCGGCTAAATAGACGTGATCATTACTTTCACAGATCATTGTAAAATATAATTTTCGCAGTGTATTTTATTTAATCGGTGGGTTTCAGTGATGTATTTCTTGCTTACATTTCATCTGAAAAGTTTTTTTTAGGTTTATTACTACCTAAAAGCAGAAGACGCAGACATTAGACGTCCCTCTTTAGACAATGCCATGATATATCTGAGCCATGGTTTTAAATAAAGTCACACCCCATTTCAACTGTCTGGTCTGTGTGTTTCTGAGACCATCTGCCACACAATAATCACTTGGAGGCTAAACCAAATCTGACCCCAATAATGATCTGGTTGTTATCATCGAGCTGCTACAGACTTGTAATATGCGTATAACAAGACGTAATAAGGAAACGGATTAATCCGGTATTCACAGCATGACCCGCATGATGTGCGGTTTGTGCACTCCCATCGTAAAAACCCTATAAAAACGACACTTTTGTTCAGGTTTAAAGTGTAACGGATGGGTTAAAGTAAGGCCTGTGTTTATTCTGGACAAACATGCAAAGCTGTTTAAAAAAGCAACAGACATAACATTTTTCAATTGTTAGTAGTGTTTTTCAGTCTTGAAAGCCTTCTTTTGCCATCAAGGGAGTTAACGCCAAGCGGAGAGCATCGAGTGGGGGTCCCAATGTTGTGTCAAGTGATTGGCTGAATTTGCCTCAGAGGACGTTTGTAGCCCCAGACTGGAAGGTATTTCCTGATTGGATGCTGCGAGCGCTGTGGATCGCAGGCATGGCCATTCGCTGGCAGTGTGAGAGCAGGGACTGCGTTTCAGCCCAACGACTTGTGGAGTCTTGGAAGCTAGGGTTCATTTAGTGAAC
This sequence comes from Esox lucius, assembly GCF_011004845.1. Classification (NCBI taxonomy): domain Eukaryota; kingdom Metazoa; phylum Chordata; class Actinopteri; order Esociformes; family Esocidae; genus Esox; species Esox lucius. Next base: position 28,815,976 of record NC_047571.1, read on the forward strand.
TAAGACAGCTACGGCCATGTACTCTCTTGGACTACTGGTCTCCGTTATTTTCACTGCTCTCGTTCTACGACACGGTAAATTATCTGTGACCTGTGATAGTATTTCTAATTTGACTTCACTCAAAGTTAGTTTTGAGACTGGGCTACTTGACGATCATTTTTAGATAATTGGTTAATTCACTGTTACTACCGTTTTATGCAAATTACTGGATTAGAATTTGAATCTGTCGGTTTCACAGATTTTCTTATTTGCTATTTAAAAAAAAGTATGTGTTGTTTTCTAACTTTTAGGTGATTGCCTTCAGATGGACCTACAGCTCTGTAATCCTGAATGCACCGGTGAGAGCCAATTGAATGTTAAATCACATATTCCCAAGTGTTCTACAACTCTTCAGAATAACTTTAGTTGATGAACCACTAATATGTGTAATGTGGTTTATACACTCCTTATACATGACGTTTTCATGTGCTATAAATTAAAGTTATTGTATAATCTGTGATTTTCCAAATTGAATAATCAAACTCTCTGTGTGGACATTGATAACATGGTTTCCATAAAAAATAATTAGAGGAAATTGTCTGTTATTTGATGGCCACAGCATCCTCATCCTCTGACACCACATACCAGAGAGGGATAAAATACACCTACAGATACAGCACAACGATAGCCACTACGCTACAATTCGTCTCCTCAGGCAGAAACGGACTGGCTCTTGACTGTGTCGTGGATGTAGATGTGATTTCCAAGTGTCACCTTTCGATGCAGGTCTGGTATACAGAAACGTTCACGTCGATGTAGTGATTTGTTTGTTGTAGTTGAAAAAATATCAAGTTGGAATCCTGTCAATGTACAATCCTTGAATTCACTTTAGAGAGCAATCCTTTATGTGTTGATAATTGTTTAGCTTTGGGAAGTTAGTTCACTCGGAATCCTTGCTGTTTCCACTGCTGTATGTAATGAAAAATGGGACATTGAGATGAAATGGGACGTTTTAATAATTTTCTATTCTATCCTCCCTGTAGATCAGAAATCCACAGATTAAGCGTCTTTCTCCGCAGAAGGAACATTCAGTGCAACGCCTCAAGAGTTTAAGGTCAAAACCTAAATAAGGAATTTCCTTTGATTTGAGGATTTTTTTCACTTTTATTTTTGTAGTTTGGACTGTGTGTCATTTGAGGCCTTTGCTCATAGGAGATTTCTCCCATTGACACACTTGCATCTATAACTGCACACTTTTTTGTGTCCGAAGAGCATACACCTAAGACAGAAAATACATAGACACATTGATTATCTTCATTCCAGAACATTTTAATGTGATACTGCTCTGACAACACTATCATGAGTCCATGGGTTTCAGGTGTCCAGGAGGTCCTCTGAGTCTATCATGACTCCATGGGGTTTCAGTTGTCCAGGAGGTCCTCTGGGTCTATCATGAGTCCATGGGGTTTCAGGTGTCCAGGAGGTCCTCTGGGTCTATCATGAGTCCATGGGGTTTCAGGTGTCCAGGAGGTCGTCGGGGTCTTGGAGATCTCATCTGGTGTTTTATTTACCCTCCCAGGGAGTCGCTGGAGAGGAGTCGCCTCAAGTTCTCCCTCCAGCAGGGAAAGGTCACGGCCCTCTGTCTGCAAGAGGGGGAGCAGGTGTGGACGCTGAACATCAAGAGATCTCTACTGAGCATGCTCCAGACCTCCCGTACCGCCAAGAAGCAGGAAGTCGTTGAGGAGGTGAAGGGTGAACAATTTGTCTCCCTGTATGAGGGATGTGATTTGACCAAAACCGTAACTACATGAACTATAGATCTCTGGACAAGACCCGATATGAAACTCTGTGTTGGAAATCAGAGCCATGCATGTGAATTTGGTCAGGAGTTGCATTGCTGTGGTGTCAACACTTTGTCCTGTAAAGCTGGGAAGTGTGCTGACTTTGGCTCTCAAGTAACTCAAGTAACACTATTAGATTATTTAAATGAGTCATCCAAGCCTGGCTAGAACGCATAGTATTTTGCACAGTATATTAATTACACAGAACAACCAGTATGTTAATTAAACAGTACAACCAGTATATTAATTACACAGCACAACCAGTTTATTAATTACACAGTACAACCAGTATATTAATTACACAGCACAACCAGTATATTAATTACACAGTACAACCAGTATATTTATTACACAGCACAACCAGTTTATTAATTACACAGCACAACCAGTATATTAATTACACAGTACAACCAGTATATTAATTACACAGCACAACCAGTTTATTAATTACACAGTACAACCAGTATATTTATTACACAGCACAACCAGTTTATTAATTACACAGCACAACCAGTATATTAATTACACAGTACAACCAGTATATTAATTACACAGCACAACCAGTTTATTAATTACACAGTACAACCAGTATATTAATTACACAGTACAACCAGTACTACAACCAGATGTGTACCATGTGTGGTTGTGTGTGTTCCAGACGGATGTGTACCGTGTGTGGTTGTGTGTGTTCCAGACGGATGTGTACCGTGTGTGGTTTTGTGTGTGTTCCAGACAGATGTGTACCGTGTGTGGTTGTGTGTGTTTTCCAGACAGATGTGTAACGTGTGTGGTTGTGTGTGTGTTCCAGACGGATGGGTAATGTGTGGTTGTGTGTGTTCCAGACGGATGTGCACCATGTGTGGTTGTGTGTGTGTTCCAGATGAATGGGTAACGTGTGGTTGTGTGTGTGTTCCAGACGGATGTGTAACGTGTGGTTGTGTGTGTGTGTTCCAGACGGATGTGTAACGTGTGGTTGTGTGTGTTCCAGACTGATGTGTAACGTGTGGTTGTGTGTGTGTTCCAGACGGATGTGTAACGTGTGGTTGTGTGTGTGTTCCAGACGGATGTGTAACGTGTGGTTGTGTGTGTGTTCCAGACGGATGTGTAACGTGTGGTTGTGTGTGTGTTCCAGACGGATGTGTAACGGGTGGTTGTGTGTGTGTTCCAGACGGATGTGTAACGTGTGGTTGTGTGTGTGTTCCAGACGGATGTGTAACGTGTGGTTGTGTGTGTGTTCCAGACGGATGTGTAACGTGTGGTTGTGTGTGTGTTCCAGACGGATGTGTAACGTGTGTTTGTGTGTGTGTGTTCCAGACGGATGTGTACGGGACTTGTACTACTAAATATGAGAGAAGAGGGTCTCTACTGGTGAAGACAAGGAACATCAGACAATGTCACCACGATCGACTGGCAGGCTTCTGGCCACACTCCATCTCTCTGACCAAGGACACGGTGAGCTCTTCTGCCCCTCCCCTTTCAGTGCCACATCTCTGCAAAGACGCCCAGCATTTTACAGTGACACTGATTGGCCTGAGAGGAGTGCCATACCAGTTCTCTAAAACCCGTTAGTCACACCACAGTGATACTAGATTATCAGTGTGCCTTCTTTGAGTTTATCTGGTAGTTGTGAACTTCGTATGTCCCAGACGTTGGACTCCAATCTCCAGTGTACCCAGCGACATGGGACTACAGTGATGGAGGAGGTCCGCTGCACGGAGACCGTCTCTGTGGTGCCGTTGTCGGGGTCAATGGGAGTGGTGACGACCCAGACCAACTCCACCCTGATTTTGCTCAGAGCCCTGGAAGGCACACCCTCAGGAGCTGGTGAGAACACCACTGACATTCTGGAGGGAGTAAGCTGTTCTAGCTACCTGCTTTTCAAGGCATTCGTAGGATGTCTGTCTGAGCAAAGCCCACAGCTTTATAAGAAACACTGCTAAAATAAACACTGCTATCCCTGTTGTACTACTATCATTTAGTAATGCTACTACTATGACTACTAATATTACAACTTACTGCTGTAACCAAGACCACGAACACGACTACTACTACAACTAGTAGTACCACCACTGCTGTTACTACTACTGCAGATTCTAAGCTGTTACTCATTTGTAAAGATAACTGCCGGATGTTGTTTTACCCAAACAGCACCTGATGTAAGTGAATATAACACTTCTCTTCTGCCTTGCCCGTAATCAGATATGCTGGATCCAGGTGTCCTGACCGATCTTCGGTTTGTGGAAGAGGGGACAGAGGGGTCGATCCGGCGTGGTCCCCCCGCCCTCCAGGAAGCCTCAGACACCGTGAGAAGGCTGTGCACTCTCGCATCTGACCAGCATCAGGTAGGACCCCACCAGCATCAGGTAGGACCCCACCAGCATCAGGTAGGACCCCACCAGCATCAGGTAGGACCCCAATATCCTATTGGTGGTTTTAAATCGACTGAGTCATGATGACCGTCTTCTCTCGTAAATACGCTGGGCCCGTGATTTCACCAGAAGGCCTGTATATGTCAGAGGTAAAGCAAGCTGTAGGAAACACACTGGCAACTGTCTGGAAGATCTAAGACCTACACTTGTTTTCATTGATTCCATTCCATTTTTTATTTAATTTCACTGTAAGTTGTAACCCGGAGGTATAAAGACCAAATGTGTTTACTGAACTAAAGTTGTATGAAAACCTCTCCAACGTTCTATTAACCTGCCTAAATGTGAAAAACCCTAATTGTTCCCAGGGGCAGAGCTTTTTCTTTAAGTAATGTTGTCCTGACAAACCAGACTCTGCTTGTTTGTATTTGTGCAGTGTGGTTAGTCCTCCCTGAAGCCTTTTTCACACTGGAGCTTGTTGACTTTCACACAGGAGCTTAGCCAATCCTGATATTCCCAAGTAAAAAAGGATCTCAAATATCCACAAAATGTAGTTCTTCATTGATATTTAACTCAAAGGAGTGTAATTTTTGTAAAGTATTGATATCTTTATTGAAATCTTTGTGATCAGAAATCTCCCCCTTATTTTCATCAATTTTCTTTTAAATTTTAAATAATATTTTTTTTAATTCACATCCAGAAAAACCTTACCCAGGTTTGTGTGTCATTTTCCCTGTATAGGCCTCGGATCTGTTCCTTCACTTGGCATTCCAACTGAGAGCCTTGTCCATGTCCCAGCTCAGGACTCTGTGGCAAGATGTTTCCTTCAAGTGCCGAAACGACTGGTCAGTTCCCTTACTTCAGTCACTGGGAAATTACATTTTTTGTTTTCAATGGACGGGAAGTCGTGGGAGTAGGATTTTCTTAATTAAAACAATACAAAGTGCTCCGGGGTGTGAACCAAGAGGTGTCTGCATGGGGGGTAGTAGCACGTTGTATATGTCACCCCTCCCTGAAACAACTTACACACCTGGTCAATGCAATTTGTCACCATGTTGAAAAGAAAACCAGCAAAACTAAGGTTTCCCACTCGGCATGGGAGCTGAGAAATCCTGCATCAATACATCAGAAGGGAGAATGTGACTGAATCTGTGGAGTCTATTCCCAGCATTTCACCCTTACTGGGGTGTCTATTCCCAGCTGTTATCTCACTGTGAAATCTATTCTCAGCAGTTATCTCAATGTGGAGTCTATACCAAGCAGTTTTCTCAATGTGAAGTTTATACCCAGCAGTTATCTCACTGTGAAATCTATTCTCAGCAGTTATCTCAATGTGAAGTCTATTCTCAGCTGTTATCTCAATGTGAAGTCTATTCTCAGCAGTTATCAAACTGTGAAGTCTATTCTCTGAAGTTATCTTTCTGTGAAGTCTATTCTCAGCAGTTATCAAACTGTGAAGTCTATTCTCAGCAGTTATCTCAATGTGAAGTCAATTTTCAGCAGTTATATTTCTGTGAAGTCTATTCTCAGCAGTTATCTTTCTGTGAAGTCTATTCTCAGCAGTTATCTCTCCGTCTGTGATAGGCAGCCTCTCTTGGATGCCCTACCGGCGTGCAGCTCAGAGGAATGCATCATCCTCCTGACAGACCTAATCCAGAATGAGGACATAGAGGAGGAGAGGGCTCACTCCTTTCTCTCCACCATCGCCCTCATCCCTTACCCCACACCACACATCATCCACTCCGTCAATGTAGGTCTGGTGTGCTGTTCTTTGGGGATATAGGATATATACTGTTCTGTATGTACGCTGAATCCCAGTGAATGTCTAATTGGTGAAGACGTGGCAGAGAATGATGTGACATAAGGTCTTCATAACCCTGTAATAAACAGTAATAACCCAGTCATAACCAGTACAGGCACATGAAATACTTAGACTGATGAAATGAATATGTTTCACTCCATCTAACAAGGATGTTTCCTGATGGTCGGTTAAAGAATGAGACAAATAACAACCTTTCACAATCTCCCGTTCTCCGCAGGCCTTGCTGAAGGCACCTAAGGTGAGGGCCAAGGCCCTGTTGACCGGGTCCGTCCTGGTCCATGTTCTGTGTCAGAGGACCGGGTCTCCCTGCGGTGTCGTCCCCCAGGTCCAGGCCTTCGTACAGGCCCTGAAGGACTCCCTGGGGGAGGACTGCGGAGGAGGGAACTCGCCGGTCCCTGAGGTACTCCAGATACCTCGATGGAGTTAGAACTCTATATAGACATCATCCTGTTGTACTGGACCGCTGGTGAAATGTTTCGGTTAGGATTAAATGGGTAACAGGGTTAATAAAACTGCAGTCTCCAATAAAACCGATGCCCAATCTGTTTTATTGTTATTTAAGAAGTATAATAATTGAATGTTTATGCATTTAATCCTGTTTTGTAGGCGAAATCCAGATTGCCTAGATGGTTGTGCTGTATTTGAGCTTTGACCTTCCATTATGATGGTTCATAATTTATTCATGAGCCTGAGCGTCTCTAAGGCCGCTGATGACGAGGACCGAGATGGTGGGAGCAGGAATTATGATGACGATGACCATGTAAAATGATGATTCCTTCCTCAGCTGCTCCACACGTTGAAAGCAGTGGGAAATGCCGGCTTGGTAGCCTCCTCTCTCATCCCTCAGCTGAACGTCTGTATCCAGAGCCACTCGACGCCTCTGGAGTTTCGACTCACCGCCGTACAAGCATTCAGGCGAATCCCCTGTAATGCCGACGTGAGTGTGGGGACACATAATTGTCAAGTGTCGAATGTTGCGGTGATGTTGATGTGATGTTGCATTGATGTTGCGGTGATGTTGCAGTGATGTGGATGTGATGTTGGAGGTTAGGTATCTGTTACTGACATCTTTGCTGCCCACAGAGGGGGTCTCTGCTCCAGCTGTACCGTGACCCCCTGGAAGACGTGGAGGTCAGGATTGCCGCATACCAGCAGGTCATGCGCTGCCCTGACCCAGACATGCTGAACGCAGTAAGGACAACTCTGAGACACGAGATCTCCAGCCAAGGTTTGAGAAAAGCTCCAAGTCGTTCCTTACCCCAGCCACTTGGCCCTTTCAGATGTAGTAGATCTATAATCTGGAAGTAATATGGGGAAAACTCCACCTTAACACTGCTTACACACAAAGCTATTTAGAATAGCTCCTCTACCCAGACCTGTCAGATCTCCACATGGTAACGGTTTAAGGTCAAAGGGCAGAGTCAGGGAGTGAACTGTGACCTCCGGTTAAGGGTGGCCTGCGCTGTTCCAAATGACTTCACCTACACAGCCTAAAAACGTACACCTGACGATCACTCTGAATGTCACTCTCAGTGGGCTCGTTTGTGTGGAGTCACCTGACCCAGGTCCTGAGGACAGAGGACCCCATGAAGCAGGCTCTGTTGGAGGCACTGCCTGATGACATCATCACTAAAGACTTTGAGGCCGAACTCTGGAAATACTCCTCTTATTCAGATTACACAGTGGACTCGGGTAATTGAATCCGATACCTGTGCATTGACATTTTAGTTATACCATTCGTATGTTAATGATGAATATTTAATGTTAATGATGAATACTTTTCCCATATACTTGCTTTAGTGGTACTTGTTTTGGAAGTGGTTAATAATGTGTGTGTGTGTTTGTTAGGACTTGGCATTGCAAATATGGAGGGAGCCTTAGTTTTTTCCCCAAAGTCGTTTGTGCCCCGCTCTGCCATGGCAAACCTAACTGTCCACGTCCATGGAAGAGCGTTCAATCTAATGGAGGTGTGTAAGTTGGATTAAAACGTGTTGGTTTCATGTTGTGAGTAATGTAATGGTTTTTAAATACATTTTCGGTATTTTCTAAACATGCAGTACTGTGCAAAATCTTAGGCATCTGCAAGCCAAACTAGTAAAGTAATTTATTGGGATAGTAAGTGTTTATTTATAAATAAATAAATGAATAAATATATATATATGTATATTCTCTCTTCTTTTTTTTTTACAAATAAACCCTTACTATCCAAATTAATTACTTTAGTTTGATATATTCAGAAGCGTTATATATAGTCATCATCAGCTGTCATTCGAAAGATCCTAACATTTAAAATCGGATGAAGAAGCGTTCAATTTGCAGTGGTCTCTTAATTTTAACCCTTCTGTTCCTCACTCAAAACCTTCCTTTCCAACCTTTTTGGAAAGGAAAGAAAAAGGTGCAGTGGTCTACATTTTTTCCAGAGCTGTATCTATATAGTATTTATGTAGTTATATATATTATATATTTTTTATTAAAAGACTTACTACCAGGTACCTAAGACTACCACACAGTACTGTACGTGATTCAAATGAATCAAACATGTTATATATCACAATGGATGCTCTTTTCCAAAGGTTGATCTTCGAGTGGAGAACATGGAACCTTTTCTGAAACAACTTTTTGGCCACCAGTCAGCTTCTCCTGACAAAGACTCCACCGCTCCGTATGAACATGAGGATGAAGAGGAATCTAAGATGAAGGAAAGAAGAAAAAGAAAATCAGATGATGTAGATAAAGAACAGATAAAACAGAGGAAAAGGAGAAAAGCTGAGCAAACAGAAGACGATGGAAGCCAGAACGGAAAGCATGGTTGCTCGTCTAGCATTAACAGTTACCTCAATCAAGCCAGGACAGTGGTGAGATTTTTCCCGAAACATGTAGCCGTTGCAACATCATTTAGATGATTTAAGCCTAGCTAGCCTGCTATTAGTGCCAATTCAGAGCAGACATTTAAGCCTAGCTAGCCTGCTATTAGTGCCAATTCAGAGCAGAATATTTAAGCCTAGCTAGCCTGCTATTAGTGCCAATTCAGAGCAGAATATTTAAGCCTAGCTAGCCTGCTATTAGTGCCAATTCAGAGCAGAATCACACTGCAAGGAGTTTGCACAAGTAGCCTCAACAATGCATCCGATTAGATGTTAGATGTTAGGATCTTTCGAATGACGATGGATGATGACTGACGTGTTGATTCTAGTTCTCAGGAGGGAGCCCGGAGAAGACGAGGTCACGATGTTGGTTCGGTGTCAAGGTGTTCGGCAACGAGCTGAGCGTGTTGACCTGCGACGACCTCTACGCCCAGTTGAAGGGGCTGTCACTCAACATGGCCGGGTTCGCCGTCAGACTGCTGAAGGTACCAGACGGCGACCTTTGACCTCTGTGAGGCATGTTTGCTGTGTAACTCAAACCGGGCACGGCTTCACAGGAATAACTTCTGATGACTGGAGCTGAATGAAATCCAGTGTTGTTGTCTTTTTAGTATGCTTGCGCCTATATATATTTGTTTCATGTATTCATATAGAATCAAGTTAAAATCTCGGGTCTCTCTCTTTCACCTTCTCCCTAACTCTGGCCTTCCTAACTCTCCCTATTTCCCGTTGCCTCCATTTAGGGCCAGGAGGTGCAGCTCCATCACAGGGCGGTGCTGATGACAGATGAACTGGTCCTGCCCTCTCTGTCAGGCTTGCCCATTAGACTGGGCATCAACATGACCTCCCTCCTCTCACTGCGTCTGAAGGGCAGTGCCGACTACAAACACTGGTCCCACTTCTCCCTGGCAGGCCATGTAAAGCCAATGTAAGTGGGCGTCCATTTTGGATCCGGCCCACTCCTGGTTTCCATAGGAGAGCAGCTGAAACATGTTTTATTTATTTTGTCTATATGGTGTTTGCACAGGGCCTATGTGGGCCTGTCAACCCGCATGGGGGTGGATGGGGCCCTGGGTAGGGCTGGACTGGAGTGGGCCACAGATATCAGGACCTCCAGCAGCCTGGACGGGAGTGTGTATCTACAGGAGGGCCACGACCTAAGAGTGGTCCTTAACACGCCCGAAGACATCATGGACATTGTCACTCTCAGGTGAGATGAAAGTATTACTTGGTTAGGTAACTAGTTTGGACCAAATGCAATTCTGAGCAATTCTGTTGCCTCAAATTTCTCAATATTTACTCATTGTGCCACAGCTCCAGGATAATTCATGTGAATGGAGATCACAGAGAGGAGATGAGAGGCTCCAAGAATCGTGTGGAGAGAACCACCTGCACCCCAAAAACATGTGAGTTTGTCCCGAGACTCAAGTGCACAAAACATTCCAGGGAGTAACTAAGGTCAAGCCTGGAAATGTCCAAGTGGACGTTGTTGTGTGCAATTGTGCAAGCATCCTAGTGTCTTCCTCCCTGCAGATGGGAAGTTACAGTAAGATCCAGGCCTTGCTGATTAAATAATAAAACGCAATGAGACATTTTGACATTTGGCATTTTAGACATTTTGCAGATGCTACTTTCCAGAGCTACTTACTATCAGTGAGTCCATCTTAAGATTGGCCTGGGGGTCAATTACATATGACAGTCATAGAGATCTGTTTCTCAATAGCTAGGTTATCTAAGATTAGTATGTGATGTATCTGCAGTTGTTATGGGAGATTTCCAGCATGTTTGGTGTGTTAAAACGAGTGGACAAGCAGCCATTTTGTATTTCTCCTCAAGGGTCTAAGATGGTGGGTTGGCAGCTGTGCTCCAATGTCTCCTTCCCCTTGTCTACCACGGGGCTTTCCTTCCCCCCCCCCGGGCCTGCACATTTCTCCCTCAGGCTGCTGAAGCTGGATAGAGGCCTTCACCAGTACCTGCTGGAGGCGGCCTATTCCCTGTTGACACAGGTACCGTCAATCTAACACGTTCCCCTGCCCAGCTTTGACTGTGGTGTGTACGTACCATCGCAGGTTATCCCTCTGTCGAAGTTACTGTGTACAACTACTGAATTAAGTTCAAGACCGTTGGCGGGTGAACAGTGAAGCATTATGGGTACTCTAGTACAGTGTCTCCCAACCTTTTTCAGTTACTGTACCCCCTGAAAGTTTTTGCAATGCCTGGAGTACCCCTGAAGTACCCCCTCATGTTCATTTCACTAGTAAGTCTATGGTGTCGTGAGTGTTTTTCAAGTACCCCGTGTGGAGAGGCCAAGTACCCCCAGGGGTCCTAGTACCCCTGGTTGGGAACCACTGCTCTAGTACACATTCAGAACTTCTGTACTCAGAAAAGACCTGTATGCCGATAGTAGCCGCCCATAGACGGAAGTTGATGAGGGAAGTCGGTGTATGTGTTTCTGCGAAAGCCCAACATCAGATTCTGCTTTCCTACAGCTAGATTAAAAATGGACTCAACCGATCGACATGGCAGTGTGGCAGTGTGGCCTTTGTTTTTTTTTGCCTTTGACTAAACCGGCAATAGCTCAATTTAGTTTGTTGTCAATTTAACCGTAGCTCCAACAGAAATGTTACTTCTGCTTTTAATCCAACCCTTTAAAATGAAGAAGTGCAAAAGTCTGCCACTTGGGTGCAATTAGGGTTAACTGTCTTGCTTAACAACAGACAGACAGATCCCCCCCTCCCCCCGCCAAAAATCCTGTCAGTTATTCGTCAGATCCTCAAAGTGTCTGGCTGTCTGACACAATTTGTGAGAAGCAACTGCACTGACTGCATTCAAAATGTCTTCACCTTATCACATGCATTTTGTGAAATGAATCACCTTTTTTTTTAAACCCCATTTATATTCCCAAAATTCCAACATCCAATTTGTGATTATGGTCATGCCTCATTGTGGTTGGTGGGTTTCCCTTTGGTTGATGCCTGGCAATGTGGGTGGATTGATTTCCTGCCTGTTGGGCCCTGTCCGGGGCCTCCCCCGGGTAGGGCCACAGTGTCGCCGGACCCCCCCGTCTCAGTTCCAAGGTGTTACGCTGCTATATTATTGTGCTGGGGGATATGAGGAATGCACTACTAACTTTTTTCAGTCTCCTCCAGTTTTACATTTTAGGAGATGAGGTCCTGGTCCACACCTGCGGAGTACCTGGTTTGGGGGGCCCGTTGCTGTCCCTGTCCTTGTCCACCTGGTCATACTTTTGACCTAGTCTAAAATCAAATAGACTCTGGATTTATCCCAGAGAAATTTATTATTTATTCCAATTGGATTCTAAATATCTCACCCGGCACAGCCAGAAGAGGACTGGTCACCCCTCTGAGCCTGGATCCTCTCTAGGTTTCTTCCTAAAATTCGGCCTTCTTAGGGAGTTTTTCCTAGCCACTGAAATTCAACACTACTGTTGTTTGCTCCTTGGGGTTTAAGGCCGGGTGTCTCTGTAAAGCACTTTGTGACAACTGCTGTTGTAAAAAGGGCTTTATAAATACATTTGATTGATTGATTGATTGCATGAACTCCCAGCAGACTCAGTGTTGAGTAATGTGTCTTCCGAGACACATAGGATGCAATTCTGGTCTGTGTCATGCTGCCCACTCAACCAAAAGGTCTACACCTGAATTCTTATGCACCAGAAGGCACGCATTCCCTGACCTTCTACCTAGATTTATCTCAGAGGTGCCCTAGCATCTGCAAGAAGTTGCTAGAGTATGAGAAGACAAGGTAGCTATATACAATTACCAACCTCCTTAACACAGGTCGTGCTAACCACCCCTGGGCTAATCTGCAAGCAGGATTTGGACCCCAGTCTTGCACTGACACAGCCAACTGGCGAGTCTGAAACTGTGATCTGACTAAACCTGCTGACTTACTTGTAAAGCATTATGGGTAGTGTAGGACACCATCCTACAAAGTGGCCTGTGAATGACATGCCTACACAATAACCTGGTGAATAAGGTCTTTGTTCTTCTGTGTTCCAGAGGGGCTCCTGGCTTCCCAGAGAGGCCTCCCTCCACCTCCTCCTGTCCACCCCCCAGTCCTCCATCCCGCGGGACCTGTCTCTAGACCTGGCCTTCCAGCCCGATAGGCTGCTTTTCAGGATTAGTCACCCACTCAAGACTGTCACCATCCAGGGTATTCAGCCTTTTTGAACTGATTTCATTGTGGTCTGGTTTTCATTCACTTAAAAGGTCAATGAAAGGGAATTAGATTTGACCTGGGTTCAAATATTAATTAAAATCCCCCCCCCCCAAAAAAACGCTTCAGCTGTGCTCGCTGTGTGCAATACAAACGGTTGAATTTCCCCCAAAGTGCAATCACGGCCTGTCTGGTTGGTATACAGTCAAAGTGTGTGACAGAATTCCCATTCTGTGTGAACAAAGTATCTGAATTAGACACAACCCTATTGAACTGCCTTTCCTGTTGCTGCGACATTTGACGTCTGTGGTGTTTTTCTGTCAGGACAACTTGACCAAGTGAGGAATATGTGGACCGGCAAACTTGAGCTTCTGATAGACAATGTTCATCACTGCTATATCCTGGTAAGGAGCAGACAAGAAAATGGTGTTGTCTCTGTGGTGTTTCTTGATTCTACCATTTTGTCAATTGTGTCCCTTGAAGTCTATTGGAAATACATTTGGTTTCCACAGGGACTGATTGATGCCCAGACCGTCCTCTCAGAGCGGAGGCTGCGCTATCATCTAGAAGCCAAAGTGGCCACAGAGAGCCGTCCCATGGTCCTTTCTGCTAACATCACCCACGGACTCGGCAGAAAGACCAGCATGTCTGCCACTCTGCACAACGTTTTCAGAGAAGCCGCCTCCCTCTCTGGTATCCCCACCAACACTATTGAACAATGGATCCGATAGCTACAGTTTGCGCTGTACCGGTTCTGTGTATTATGACGTTTTTGTGAAGGTGTATTAAATCCATCGTTGCTGCTCGGTTCTCCACAGTGGTTCTGGAGCGGAGGCAGAATGACGGGCCGAGGCAGTACTCCATTGAAGCGGAGCTCCTGCTGCCTGGAGTGCTGGGTGGCCGGATCCTGGGGCTGATGGAGCAGAAGGGCTCGCTGCGAAGCTCTGCGCTGAGGCTCAAATATGGCCTGGGAGGTGAGTGTGTCTTTGACTGACAGGCTAAGGCCCTCTGTGGACCTCTGCTCTGCTGCCACTGGCTATGTTACACCGACCTTTGACCTTTCTCAGAGGACGCACGCCTCCTCCGTCAGGAGTGCCACACAGCCCAGAGCCTGAGGAGTGACACGGAGCCCAATCAGACATACCATACGAGTTTCGAACATGAGTTCTACTGCTCCAACACCGCCGCTGTTAACCACAAGGTAAACACTGGTGGCCAGAAATGTCAGTGTGTTAATGCCATTTTTTGGGGGGCTTTGTTTAGGCTTTGGCACATTCATAAATGTTCAAAGTTTAAAATTGGACTTGCATTCATAAATCTCAGTTAAAATTGGAGTTGCCAGAACAGTGTTTCAAACAACCAAACCACTGGAACCATGTGAATGAAATGTATCTCTGGCATGTTTAGAGATACATGTTTAGAACTCTGGCATGTTTAGAACTCTTTACAGAAAAGGGACAGAATAGAATAGTAGAATAGAACAGATCAGAATATAACGGAATAGCATACAATGACAGAACAGAATATTCTAGTATAGAATACCACAGAAGAGAACTGAATATAACAGAACAGATTATAGCGGAATAGCATTTGATGCCAGAACAGAATATACTAGTATAGAATACCACAGAAGAGAACAGAATATAACAGAACAGAATGCAACGGAATAGCATATGATGCCAGAACATTAAGGCACTAATGCAATGTCTACTATATTTATGCTCAGTCCACTGTCCTTATTTGTTTTTATCTCCCTTATTCCTTTTGTATTAATTGTTGCACCAATGGCCAGAACAAATTCCTTGTTTGTTGTGAAACTTACTTGGCAATAAAACCTTTTCTGATTCTGGTTCTGTCCAAGTTATATTAGAATACATCAGAGTGGAATACACTTGGCCCTCATCCTTATGCCTGTCATTACTTCAGGTCCACCTGAGGCATGAGGAGAGCCCAAGTCACACCAAGTCCAGTGTGGACGTGAGCTATGGGAAACACTGGGATCAGATCAACAACAAGCGCCGGCTCCACCTCAGCCAGTCCTTCAGGAACCAGTCCAGACACAACCTCACCAGCTATGCCCTTGAGGTTCTCTGCACTTTATGACCAACATTATGTAGGGTTGCAAAATTCCAATCACTTCAAAAAAAGTATTTTTTACAGAAATGCTGGCTGGATTTTCTGCCCATTCCCTTTGGATTCCCAGAATCTTTTAACTGGGATTTCTAATGCATTTTTCAAAAAACAATTAAATGTTCCATGCTCCTTCTGATCCCCCAACCAAGCCTCTTCTCCAGTTCAGCCTGCAGGTCCCAGAGAGGTATTTGAACTACAGGACCCAGCTCCTGCATTCACACCTGAGGCAGAGAGGAGTGGAGAGCAGAACCCACCTCAGAGTCAACTACAACGATGAGACGCCCCTGGTAGCTGGACTGTACTGGAAAGCCGCCACCAAAGCCTTTCTGAGGAAATGTGAAGGTAATGACAGGTTGAAGGACTGTGACGTACAGGTGATAATGGATTTCTGTTGACGTCGCATCTCCGGGGACCGGCCATGTTGGCCCTCTTCAGTCGTATTGTTCTGTGTGTGTTTGAGTGGGTTTGCGTGCGTGTAACTTTGTGCGTGCCATCTCCAGGCACGTTTAACCTGGACAGCCCCTGGCTATATGTACACACAACCCACAAGCTGAGCCAGCCACAGCGCCACACCTACCAGGTGACCTCTGAACTGACGGCTCGCAGGGGGCTGACCGTCCCTAACCTCACGCTGGAGGGATATTATAAGGACAGGAACAAGGACGTAGAGGCCCGCTTACACCTCTACACACCTGCTGTCACCTACCTCAAGGTAAGAGGCCTCCTGCTTGTCTTGACATTTTGTCTTGACATCCAACATGGTCTTCAAATATTGACTTGACATATAGATTTTTTGTAGACATTTTGTCTTGATACATAGAATTTCTTTATAGCAAATATTGTCACATATTGAATGGACGTATTGACTTGACACAATGTCTTGACATTGTGGGCGTGGCCAAATAAGGAATTCCTATCGCCTGGACCAAGGGGTCACGTTTCTTCACCGTGCGTTACTATCGTGTGTTCTTCCAGGCGAGTGGCTGGGGGGTGATGGGTAAGCGGGGCCTGAAGGCTTCTTGTGCCCTGTCCTCTGCGTGGAGCCCTGCCCTGAGAGGAGACCTCTCCCTGGAGGACACCAAACAGGGCCGGACCCTGCAGCTGACCTCCGGCTATGGCCAGCACAACCTCAGTCTCTGGGCAGAACTGACCACGGTGGATAAGGTAGCTCTGAAGTGGCCTCTGGGAGTAAGCAGCGTTCTTAAAAATACCTACTCGTGCTGCCCACGAACAAATTGATATACACGTTCTCGTTCACCAGAAATTGATGAGGAGGATGGTGACGATGAAGATGAGCTTATCGGAGCCCAAAAGCCCATCGTTTGAGTTGGAGCTGGAGGGAGGAGTGGAGGAGCTGAGGAAGGACAAACTCATTTATCAGAAGAGAGTTGTGTTACTCCTTCGGTATGCACCCACATACTTGGGTTCTCAGTGTGCCAGATCAAATATAACATGATGTTGACGCTAATCCTGATGATATTAAATGGAAATGTAATTGTAATCCTAATAGATGCAAAGTTATAACGGCCCCTTCCAATATCACCTACAGACAGCCGTTCCAGAACTTTCTTCAGTTTTTCCTTCTCCAGGAGACCTTCACCATCAACCTCCACAAGGGCCTTTACATCCTGGAGTCCAAAGCCCGTCTCTTTGGGAACAGGGAAGCCATTCATACTGTCACCCTGGGATACAAGCAACCCAGGCTTTTTGTGAGTCCAGGACCGGTCCTGGGACTGTTTTACATTCAACCTGCATAGTTCTTATCAGATTGTGTTAAATGCATACAAATAGAAAGGACAGGGGAGGACTTTGAATAGGTGCTCCTGATCTATTCAGTCTATTTCGATGCATTTAAACATCAGGATCATGTGATCGAGGACTGTCAAGTGTCATTATAGTCTAACTCGTGCAAAATCCAGATGGACAGTTTTTTTTTTTGGCCTTGTGTTGAATAAGGTCTCAGAGGAGTGGTGATCTGGATCAGGTCCCTCTGATATATTATCAGCAATTCAACTCCCGGGACACATTTTTTATGGGTCCTGATTTTCAGGATAGAAAAGGTTTTTTACAAGAGTCTTTCTCAGGGATGTTGTCTTTGCATCTTCTTCAGATGTGCTCTTCACTGACCCACCCTTTTGGTTCTGAGCTCATCCCCCATGACTCCGAAGTCTGTGTCATCGTGTCCAGCAACCAGGTAGGGTGATTTATACCCGGCACATTCCAGTATATCAATACCAATGTTCGGACACAGTCTTTTTTACCAGAGAAACAATGGTGCATTAAATGGAATCTCAAATCATCTCCAGTCTAAGTGTGTGTGTAGAGGCTATTGTCTTCTGTAGTTCATTGATCCGTACATTGAAAGAAAGCAGCTGAGGCTTGTAGCCGAGCAACACGTGGAAAATGAATATGATGATATATTATGACAATGCCCGGAATTTCAGTTTGAAGTCTCAAAGACCAAGACTACATGATTATACAGTATTGATACAGTACTGGTATCCAATTGAAGCAGATTGTTATTTTTATTGTGGCCTGAAATGTGCGTGGAATAAATTGCAAAGCAGGAAAATGTCATTCATTCCTACAAAGATCCCATGGTTACATTTTTTATTTAATTCTATGGCTGCCGTCTCGTTCCACAGACACAGAGAGAGGTGCGTGGCAGGCTTCGGGTCGGAAAGAAGGACAAACTGACGTTCCATGGACAGGTGCAGCTTAACCCTGCAGATTCACCACAACGCGGGGTCAAAGTTCGAGCAAACCTTACCCACCTGCTCCAGGTAAGGGAAATGACATGTATCGTCATGGACGTACTGTGCATGACGATACTGTGTCGTCCGCCCCATCTCCATCTCCTATATACTGTGTATGTACTCCATCTCCTATATACTGTGTATGTACCCCATCTCCATCTCCTATATACTGTGTATGTACCCCATCTCCATCTCCTATATACTGTGTATGTACCCCATCTCCATCTCTTATATACTGTGTATGTACCCCATCTCCATCTCCTATATACTGTGTATGTACCCCATCTCCTATATACTGTGTATGTACCCCATCTCCATCTCCTATATACTGTGTATGTACCCCATCTCCATCTCCTATATACTGTGTATGTACCCCATCTCCTATATACTGTGTATGTACCCCTTCTCCATCTCCTATATACTGTGTATGTACCCCACCCCACCCCATCTCCTATATACTGTGTATGTACCCCATCTCCATCTCCTATATACTGTGTATGTACCCCATCTCCATCTCCATCTCCTATATACTGTGTATGTACCCCATCTCCATCTCCTATATACTGTGTATGTACCCCATCTCCATCTCCTATATACTGTGTATGTACCCCACCCCACCACATCTCCTCATTTTTGGTGTCAATGAGAAGAGAGGAAGTGATTTTAGACTATTAAGACTTTTTCTATTTTGCTCTTTCAGTTGAAGCTTCCCTCATCTGCTGTAGTGGAGGGAGTCGTGTCCTGGAATCTCCAAAACAACGGTGTGTTTGGTTACCTAGCAAGAGGGAAGGCTGGGATTGAACAGCAACACTGTCAAGTAAGAAGAACTGAGAATCCACAGCCATTAATACATACTACCTGAGCAAGATATTGCTCCTTTATGAGTGTAGAGCTCAACAAGCGGTTTTCTTCTCCTTCAGTTTTCTATTAATCTGAATGGATCGTCAGACAGGGTTGACCTGTATTCCTCTCTAAGTCACCCCTTCCAGTCTAAGATCCCAAACACATTGGAGGTGGGTCAGCAATGTCCTTTTTTTAACTAAATGTTTTATTAATCAAATTGCTTAAAAAATCTGTGTGTCTCCTGATTTTATTTTTATTTTATTTTCTATTTAAGGTGAGAATTAAAGGGTCCATACAAACAGTGCCTATGGGGAGAAAAAGCAACATACAGCGAATAGCACATTTTTAAATAGTTCCTGGTTATGTTTCAATGCATTGACTTGATTGGTCAATGCGTGTTTGTGTCCTCCAGGCCCAGCTCACTGCAGACCAGTCTACAATGCCTGGCAGGGTTAGCAGCTCTCTGTGGGTGAGGGCTGATGGGAAGAACAGAGCCTTGCTGGAGGCCCAGGTCTCCCACTCCCTGATGGGGGGTACCAGAGGCCTGTGTGGGCAGATGAAAGTGCTCCAGAGTCTGCTGCCTGCTGTAGCCACTGAGCTGAACTTCAGCATGTCTGCCAACATCTCCTCAGATAGGTGAGGTTGTCCTCACGATGGGATGGTCTCAGTTCCATACTTCTGCCCTCTCTTGGTTTCCTCAGAACCCACTAGAGGCAAGGGTGAATTGCTGTCCGTTAATGACTCAGAACAAAATGCACTGAGATTCAGAAATGTTACAAAAATAATTGTTATGTTGCTAATAGTTGTTCAATATCAGGAGAATCTTTTCCCAAACTATTTACAGCTGTAATTGTTGTTTCCACCCAGTAACACCTCCAGGGGATGAAGACATCTAGAATCGATACCACATCATTGTTTATTTGTTGATGTTTTATGTTTTATATAGAGAGATTTTAACACATTAAAGGGGCCTGTTGACTTTCATTACAGTCACTGGATTTGTCCGTATGACACCACTGATCTGTCTTACACTGGCACTGTCCGTCCGTCTCCAGCACCGTTTCTCTACTGGTTTAATAATTTCCTCTTCCTGCAAGACTCTCCATGCAGGGTTCGTGCCAGCAGGGAGGCCATGTCCTGCAGGCCCGGGTGGATGGGACACTGGAGCAGTCCGCAGGTTCCCCAGTGCTCCGAATGGCTCTCGCAGGGGACCTGAGGCACTCCTTACCCAGCCTCGCTGCTCTGCCTCGCGGCCTGAGTCTGGAAGGGGCCCTGGGGCAGTCAGACTGGCTTACTGAAGGTATGGTGGATCCCTTGGACCCAAGAATGGATTGAGACTCATTCAAATGAGTCCAGAAGTTTGAAAAAGCTTATCGAAGTGGGTGAAAAGTTATGGTGTGTGTTGTCCACATAGTGATGCATTATTTAGTTGACGTGTGTGTGTGGTGTGTGTGTGTGATGTGTGTGATGTATGTGATGTGTGTGGTCTGTGTGCATGTGTGTGTGTGGTGTGTGTGTGATGTGTGGTGTGTGTGGTGTGTGTACATGTGTGTGGTGTGTGTATGGTGTGTGCGTGTGTGTGCATGTGTGTGGTGTGTGTATGGTGTGTGCGTGTATGGTGTGTGGTATGTGGTGTGTGTATGGTGTGTGTGTGGTGTGTGATGTGTGTGGTGTGTGTGTGATGTGTGTGGTGTGTGCGCGTGTGTGGTGTGTGTATGGTGTGTGTGCGTGTGTGGTGTGTGTGTGTGTGGTGTGTGTATGGTGTGTGCGTGTGTGGTGTGTGTGTGTGTGGTGTGTGTATGGTGTGTGGTGTGTGTGTGGTGTGTGTATGGTGTGTGGTGTGTGTGTGGTGTGTGCGCGTGTGTGGTGTGTGTGTGTGTGGTGTGTGTATGGTGTGTGGTGTTTGTGATGTGTGTGGTGTGTGTGATGTGTGTGGTGTGTGTATGGTGTGTGGTGTGTGTGGTGTGTGCGCGTGTGTGGTGTGTGTGTGGTGTGTGTGGTGTGTGTGGTGTGTGTGTGGTGTGTGTGTGGTGTATGGTGTGTGGTGTGTGTGATGTGTGTGGTGTGTGTGGTGTGTGTGTGGTGTGTGGTGTGTGTGTGGTGTGTGTGATGTGTGTGGTGTGTGTGGTGTGTGTGGTGTGTGGTGTGTGTGGTGTGTGTGGTGTGTGTGGTGTGTGGTGTGTGTGGTGTGTGGTGTGTGTGATGTGTGTGATGTGTGTGGTGTGTGTATGGTGTATGGTGTGTGGTGTGTGTGGTGTGTGGTGTGTGGTGTGTGTGGTGTGTGGTGTGTGGTGTGATGTGTGTGGTGTGTGTGTGGTGTGTGTATGGTGTGTGGTGTGTGTGATGTGTGTGGTGTGTGTGATGTGTGGTGTGTGGTGTGTGGTGTGTGTGTGGTGTGTGTATGGTGTGTGGTGTGTGTGATGTGTGGTGTGTGGTGTGATGTGTGTGGTGTGTGTGTGGTGTGTGTATGGTGTGTGGTGTGTGTGATGTGTGTGGTGTGTGTGATGTGTGGTGTGTTGTGTGTGGTGTGTGGTGTGTGTGTGGTGTGTGTATGGTGTGTGGTGTGTGTGATGTGTGTGGTGTGTGTGGTGTGTGTGATGTGTGTGGTGTGTGTGTGGTGTGTGTATGGTGTGTGGTGTGTGGTGTGTGTGATGTGTGTGGTGTGTGTGATGTGTGTGGTGTGTGTGATGTGTGCGGTGTGTGGTGTGTGGTGTGTGGTGTGTGTGTGGTGTGTGTATGGTGTGTGGTGTGTGTGATGTGTGTGGTGTGTGTATGGTGTATGGTGTGTGGTGTGTGTGGTGTGTGGTGTGTGGTGTGATGTGTGTGGTGTGTGTATGGTGTGTGGTGTGTGTGATGTGTGTGGTGTGTGTGATGTGTGTGGTGTGTGTGTGGTGTGTGTATGGTGTGTGGTGTGTGGTGTGTGTGGTGTGTGTGATGTGTGTGGTGTGTGTGATGTGTGTGGTGTGTGTGTGGTGTGTGGTGTGTGGTGTGTGTGTGTGGTGTGTGTGGTGTGTGCACTGCAGGGCAGCTGAGAGTGACAGTGAACCAGGCTGTTTACAGTGTGGAGCTGAGTCATGAGCAGGACCCCGGACACCCCTGGGAAGATAAGGATGGCATGCTGGGAAAAGAGATGGACGGGGCCCGCGATTGGCTGTGTGTTCGAGCAGACGAGGAGACATTGTGTGTGAACCTGAGCCGCCGACTGGACAGACCAGGGAAAGGTGGAGTCAGTGGCCAGTTATCTCACTCATCCCTTTGGCTCCACACTGCCGGTAGATCCTTCTCTCTGTCCCTGTCTGTCACCACTGTCTGTTACCACTGTCTGTTACCACTGTCTGTCACCACTGTCTGTCACCACTGTCTGTTACCACTGTCTTTATCCACTGTCTGTTACCACTGTCTGTCACCACTGTCTGTCACCACTGTCTGTTACCACTGTCTGTCACCACTGTCTGTTACCACTGTCTGTTACCACTGTCTGTCACCACTGTCTGTCACCACTGTCTGTTACCACTGTCTTTATCCACTGTCTGTTACCACTGTCTGTCACCACTGTCTGTCACCACTGTCTGTTACCACTGTCTGTCACCACTGTCTGTTACCACTGTCTTTATCCACTGTCTGTTACCACTGTCTGTTACCACTGTCTGTCACCATTGTCTGTTACCACTGTCTGTCACCACTGTCTGTCACCACCGTCTGTTACCACTGTCTGTCACCATTGTCTGTTACCACTGTCTGTTACCACTGTCTGTCACCACTGTCTGTATCCACTGTCTGTCACCACTGTCTGTTACCACTGTCTGTCACCACTGTCTGTATCCACTGTCTGTCACCACTGTCTTTATCCACTGTCTGTCACCACTGTCTGTCACCACTGTCTGTTACCACTGTCTTTATCCACTGTCTGTCACCACTGTCTGTTACCACTGTCTTTATCCACTGTCTGTCACCACTGTCTGTTACCACTGTCTGTTACCACTGTCTTTATCCACTGTCTGTCACCACTGTCTGTTACACTGTCTATCACCACTGTCTGTCACCACTGTCTTTATCCACTGTCTGTTACCACTGTCTGTCACCACTGTCTGTATCCACTATCTGTCACCACTGTCTGTCACCACTGTCTTTATCCACTGTCTGTCACCACTGTCTGTCACCACTGTATGTTACCACTGTCTGTTACCACTGTCTGTCACCACTGTCTGTTACCACTGTCTGTCTCCACTGTTTGTCTCCACTCTCTGTCACCACACTCTGTTACCACTGTCTCAGGCATACCAGATAAGAGCAGTGCTCGGGTGAGTTGGACCCGGGAGGAGGACAGACTCACAGCGTGGGTGGAGCTAAAGGTCGGAGCTCAGGGCCTAAAGGCTGAGTTGGAGGCGGTCAGAACTGGCTTGGCCTACCCACGATGGGAGCTCCAAACACAGCTACAGCATCAATGCAAGGCCCTGGTCCAGAGAGGCCTACCCAGGTCCCTGCAAGCTACAGGCCATTACCAGGTGAAGTGTCATCCTACTCTCTTTTGTTGTCTTCCTCCTCCTAATCTCTTTCTCCTCTTACTTTATGTCATCATCTTCATCTCATCCTTCTCTTTCTTCATCCTATCCTCTATTTTACCTCTCTTCTGTATTTTAGCAAGAATGTTACATTTAATTAGATTTTATACAGTATCACTTGAGATATCTGGTCAATATATTGAAAAAGTGTAGTTTTAAAATGCTTCTAGCCAAGGTCTAAAATATCCTTTAAAAAAAATTGATTTGGTTTCAAGCCATTTGTTATACTATTACTCTCTATGGGTGTTCAATTATCTTATGGATTTTAAATTGAGTTAGCTTTTTATTTTATCTTTATCTAGGATAAGCCAGAGGTTGTGAGTTCAGGGTTGGCTGTTCAGGTGGACAAACAGAGAACATTGACCCTGCTAGTGGAAGCTGCTCGAGCCAATAAAACGGCCAGTCTTACTGTGTCTCTGCTGCACCATCTGATGCACCTCAAAGGAGTGATACCTACATCATTACAGGTGAGTGACCTCGCTGAGGCAAATTAAAAGATCACAGTACTTGCTCATGGGCCTTGAATGTGATGATGCAAATTGTTGTTGCACTATCTATGGTTGGGGGGTTTGGTGGGGTCGGACAACGTCGCCCTGCGTAGTTGCACTCTAGTGACTCCTTTTGGTAGTTCGGGTGCATGCAAGCTTAATCATGGTTGTTGGCCAGTCAACTTTTTTTCCTCAGAGTGTAGGTACTGGTGAGTACTTCTTGGTTAAACGAACAGTATGATAACAAGCTAAATGGCTTGTTTCAATTATAGGCTCTGCCAAACCCACTGGGTGATGTTTTAGGCAAAATCAGAAGAAAATATTAGCCATACAAATTTATAATCAAAATTATAAATTTCTCAATTTCTGCATGCTTGATGGTTAAAGGGCCTCTGACAACACAGATGCAGGAACTTTGTGCCCTCCAACTCATATACCATACATTCCTCCATGTTCTCCCTCTTTGATAAACAAACCGTGTCGATGGGGTTTCTGTTTTCACAGATGAGCTGCACAGCAGATGCCGCCATAGCTGCTGCTAACGGCCGCCTCGCGGCCCAGTGCTCCGGAAGTGTGGCTGGTCCACCCATGGAGGTACATGCTTTTCGCTCCCACAGACCACAGAGCAATGCCTGGCTCTCCTTGGACCTCCATGCTGCGACCTGGGGGCCATTTAGCCAAGCCCCAAATGCTTCCCTCAGGGCCGTCCTCCAATATTACTATTTCGTCATACCAGAGTACCCCTCCCTGAGAATGTAGACGAGCCGACAAAAAGGACCTGTTGACCTGGTTGTCCGTCATCGCAGTGACCTTTTACAGGAGTGCCTTGAATTACTGGAATGGGCATATTCATTCTGGTCAACGTAATTCTTTTTCTATGAGCGTAACAACATGGCGGGAACAGGAAGTGACCTCAACCATTTTCCCTGCGGAAAAAAGCAGAACGAAATGAGCCTACTCTTTGCTTTATTGCATAAGTTAATCACTAGTGAATATCTTATAATGATTTGATTTAGCCACACAGTAAGACATGTCAACTAAGTTGTCCCATGGGATGTTTACTATCTACATGTTTTTGCCTCCACAGCCTCTCCTCCCTCTGAACTTCTCAGTGAACACCTCCTTGGTCCATTCCGGCTGCGCCACGCGTCTGGACACATACCTTCACACCCGAGGAGAGAGGACGGGGGCCGCCAGCCTGGCCGTGACCTCCTGCCTCCCCCGGCTCAGCTTTAGGAGCTCCATCCGCCACTCCCTGGGGGAGCTCCAGGCCCTGGGCCTCCCTCTTCACGCTGCCCTGGTCCTGGGCATCTCAACCGGGGACCGGCCTGGTGTGGAGCTGGAATTGGGCCGGTGCCGGATCAGGGCTGATTCCAGGGAAAACGAGGCTCGCTGGGTGTTCAATGTGACCCACCACTGCCCGGCATTACAGGTAAGCACTGAGAAAAAGAAAACGCAGACAGGAAGAGAGCCGGCACATGCCATTTGAGGACATCTGACGTCTTAGCGCAGGGCTGAATTACCACTGTGAATACCGTTTGTCTCTGCCTCGGACAGCTTTTCCACAGCCAAGACATTGACAGGGCATTTCCGGCTGACAGATACTGAGGTAATAACCACCCACCAACAGAAGATTCGCCGGGCTGTTAATCATCATTACAGCCCCGTTTTTGAACCACGGCCACATTGACGTCGCTGAAACGCCAGGAGATGGCTGAAGTCCTAATGGGTGCCTATTATCCACCCGGGCCGACTCCTCCTGACGTCCTTCAAGGGAGTTGTCCTCAAAGCCGCAAAGGCAAAGCCTGGCGGGCTCATTTTCCTCTGTTGCTCGCTGTACTGACAGAACACTGTCCCTGCGGCCCCAGTGGCACGCTAGAAAGTCAACGGTAGTGTACTATATGGGGATCAGGGCGCCATTTTGGAGGTGGTCCACAGCATGGTTTTGTAAAGCTGAATGTCTGCTGTCTGGATCAGGACCCCTATGGAGTACATATAAACAGCGGAAGTGCCCCTGTGTGTAGTGACTGCTGTGTGTGTGTGTGTGTGTGTGTGCTCGCGTGCGTCTCCGCGTGTGTATGTCTGCTGCGCGCGCTCGTGTGTTTGAGCTTGTGTGTGCACACGCAAGCATGTGATTGTCAGTGCTTTGTGGATGCAGCTGGACAGATTCCTCCAGGTTTGTTTACTGCCCGGGGGAAAGACAGAGCGAGGGGTTGATGAGACAGGGTAAGGAAGAGAGAGACAGAGATGGAGGAAGACAGGAGGAGGATAGAGAGGGCAGAGTTAAGAGAGGGAGAAGATACAGGGGAGAAAGAGGCTTTAAATGACATAAAGAGGTAGATATATAGAAAATAGGTGCTCTAATTGTGCCACGGGTTCCTCGGATTAATTGAAAGTGTAGATGTGTTTTTCATGGAAGAATGGCTGCAGTTTTAAAGTGTGCGTTCATGTTACTACTCAGTTTATGGGTGTGGTTAGGGTTTATGGGTGTGGTTAGGGTTTATGGGTGTGGTTAGGGTTTATGGGTGTGGTCAGGGTTTATGGGTGTGGTTAGGGTTTATGGGTGTGGTCAGGGTTTATGGGTGTGGTTAGGGTTTATGGGTGTGGTTAGGGTTTATGAGTGTGGTTAGGGTTAAGGTTTATGGGTGTGGTTAGGGTTTATGGGTGTGGTTAACGTTAGGGTTTATGGGTGTGGTTAGGGTTTATGGGTGTGGTTAACGTTAGGGTTTATGGGTGTGGTTAGGGTTTATGGGTGTGGTTAGGGTTTATGGGTGTGGTTAACGTTAGGGTTTATGTGTGTGGTTAGGGTTTATGGGTGTGGTCAGGGTTTATGGGTGTGGTCAGGGTTTATGGGTGTGGTTAAGGTTAGGGTTTGTGAGTATGTACTTTTGATGTACTGCATGTGTGTGTGTGTGTGTGTATTTCTAAATGAGCCAGGTGTGTATTCCACCTGTCTCCACAGAGTGCAGGACTCCCTGTGTCACTGGCGTTCCACGGCCTCCTCTCAGTGGTCCCATGTCAACTGGTCCTACACTGCACCCTGAAGATGGACAGCGGTAATCTAACCCTGGAGCTGGACCAGTCATGCAGGCCGGCAGCACACCTCTCAGGCTCCCTGGCACACTCCTTCCCGGGCCTCTGGGCCCGGGGCCTCCCCCGGAAAACCAGCATAGAGGCTTCGGCTCCGGGTGGCCGCGAAAGGGCCGGGGCCCTGCTGATAACGGCCGACTCGTGTCAGGTCAGAGCCAAAGGAGACCTGGGCCCTAATGGAAGGACTCTGTTGCTGTGGGCTACTGAGTCAGACTGTCCCTTGATACAGGTGGGGATTTGTTTTTTTTTTTCATGTTTTTGTATATTGTTTTTTATATTGATTAATCAAAAATGCTTAACGACGTTGATTTTTCATGCATGGTTAGTCCTTGATTAGGCCGGATCTGTCACTTATTGATATGCAAGAGTGAACATTAACTTGTTTCAATCCAAAACTGAAAAGTAGCCTACGCATTCCTGTCGTGACTAATGTTTACTCCCCACTTGTCTGTGAATCCAGCCTAACAGAGCGTTAGTACTCATACATTACTTAGAACAGAGTAAACACCTATTAGAAAAGCTAATTGTTTCCAGGCTCTCATCTGAACCCCATTTTAACCCCATTTTAGCCTAAAAACCAAAGGCCAAAACCACGAAAAGCATCGTTATGATTCAGTGTCTGCAGCTCTCCAGATATGTGTACGGGGGGGCTGATCTGTGTTTCATACAAGATCCTCAAATAGGTGCACTTGATGCCTTGATCAAGGGCACAATAGTAGATGTTAGAACTATTGGATCAGAGACCAGCAACTTTCCATTTCAATTTACATTAATAAATTCTGCCAGTTGTTGTGATAATTTGAGGGGAGAAATTTAAGGTCCATGACATACCCTGTTCTAAAAGACCTTTGAAAAAGGCAGCTCCTGCACTTATTTTATTTCAAATCAAGCACTGTCCATAGTTTGCAATAAAACATAATGTCTTTAACACAATGCGCTGTTTTTTAAACAGAAAAGTGTTTATTTGTACAAATTGCAACTACAGATGTTTTTGCTGTAAATTGTTTTAATCTTTTGACAGCATTAGTTGTTTACAACATGGTGTAAAGACTTGTTTCATGTTGTGCGAGTCCATCTGGTCTTGTGTGAAGATCCAGGCCTGAAGAAGGCAGTGAAGTCACATAGTTGAGTCATGTGAGTCAAGCCCCCCCTTTTCCCCACAGGGCCTTGGCCTCCCCTCCCAGGTCCGTCTCAACGGCTCAGTGGGTACAGACGACCGGAGCGTCTGGACGGCCATGTTGGACGCGAGCGTGTACGGACAGCAGACTGGTTCCTTGAGGCTGACCGCTGGGGCGGGGCCTGGGCCGAGCTTGGAGGGACTCCTCAGTCACAACCTCACGGTACTGGCCTCACTACCGGACCAGAGTAAGGTGGTGGTCACCACCGGGGGTGGGGCAGACTCACAGGGTTACGGTGCAGAGGCGTGGCTACAGCTGAGGGGTTGTGTCGTGAGTGGCTCTGTGACGGTGAGGACGGGACATCACCTGCAGGGGGCAGCAGTGTACCACACCAACTGCACTGCGCTGCAGGTACCGGCAAATAATTTATTCTCTTATTTATTTATTTTGCGTGTCCAACTGCTGTCTGTTGTCTGGTACACATTCATTCTTAAATAAAATGCATTTCAAAGTGCTTAACAGGATATGAAAAAGAAAAAGGATAAGAGAGTTTCTGTGGAGATCATGATATGAAGTAATATATATGGATATGTATTTAATAAATAAATAATAAAATAGTGATAACCAATTGCTGATTGTTGATGAATGTCCTAACCTGAACACTGTAGATGAAAAGTGCAAAACTGACATTAGATTATAAACTGTTTTACCTAGTAAGTTGTCTGAGAAGGCACATCATTTTCAACTAGAGCGCTAAAAGGCTTAACTGCCTTGCCCAGGGACGGAACCACATATTTTTCACCCTACTGCTCTGGGATTCTACCTAGCAACCTTTCGTTTGCTGATCAGAAGCACTGCTGGGGTACCTGACGTCCAATCCCCGACTGTGCCAACTATCTCCAGCTGGGGTAGCAAATAATTACCCCACAAAAATAATCAATATTTCATACATTGTTATTATAGAAATGGGGCAGCCCACAAAAGATGAAAGCTGCTGCTTCATTGGCCATCACCCAAACACTATTAGACGCCAGCATCTCTACGACAACGGATGACAGGGAACTGCAGGCTTTGATAGCCCTGAGGAACACAAAGGTAGGACTCTGTTTTTTTCCTTTCATTGATTCGCCGCTACAAACCAGAACCGGAGGTGAACGATGCTGTGTCCACCTCCGTTTGTGTGTGTCAGGGTAGGCAGGAAGTGTCAGCCTTTCTCAACCACTCTGTGCCTCGGCTACAAAGGGTGGGCCTCCCCGACAATGCTACCATGGCAATGCTTTTGGAGAGCCATGGCAACGGCTCCTACCACTGGCTCCTGCACTGCTCCGGTGGTAGCCAGCAGGTAAGCTGGTCAACAGCAATAGCTAATAGATAACCTGACCTTGAACTGTTGTCCCGCAAAACAAGGGCTTTCTTTTCGTCTGTTTTCATCTACTTCTTATGCACTCGTTGTAATTAAATGAGAACCGAACATTAAAAGGGTTTTAGGTAACTCAGGCGTTGTTTTTACCCAGATGCTTTTGATCCGGTCTGATATCAGTGAAAAACAATAGAAAGGATAGAAGGAAGAGAAATGTGTCGAGATATTATTCCTTACGTACATGAAAACCTTGTCTTTCTCTAAGATGACTTTATAACCAAGGTACCGCACTTGATATCCATTTATTTCTCTTGACCTATTCTCAAATTCCTACTTTATATTCGAAAAGAGCAAATGTGTGGTCAGTGTATGTCTGTCTCGATGGCAAGACCTCTGTTTGTGTCAGTTGCTTGAAGAGGTGACAGTGGACAGCACTGGGGTTATAACAGTGGAGAGTCATGTCAACCACACTATGGACATCTTGAGGAACTGGGGACTGTCAGAGAACAACAGTGTACAGGTGAGAAACATACAATAATACTGCTTCACACGTGTGAGCCGAACCAAACCAACATGAACCGATATGAACCGGTTTGAACCGACATGGACCGACCTGAACCAAAATGAACAAGGTTGACCACAGTGATTGGAACCCACCTGGTCAGCGTGAACTGACTTTGCTGTGCTTTCAGATAGTGCTTGGTTCAGGGGAGGTGAAGAACCTGACAGTCTCATCCCAGTTCGGAGCTCGATTAGCAGGACTGAAGCTTCAGCTGAAGGAGGGTCCCATGACTACTGACCTGACAGGAAACCTGTGGCACAATTGGCACTGGCTTCAAGAACGAGGGATCCCACCAACAATGGAGGTAGAGTTGTGTCTAGTCCACCAAGCCTCTCAGAATTATTTGTTAATACCTACTGTAATTGTGGGGTTTGGAGTTCATTTGGTTGTCTGGATTCCTTCACTTTGTTTAAATTACTTCAGTCTTTAATCTTCAGAGGCGAGTTGGACAAGCTAACTATACTAAATAAGAAATGTTTTGGGGAAAACATGCTTCCCTTCCAACTCTTTCTCTCCCCGCCTCTCCTCCTCCTGCTCCTCCTCCTGCTCCTCCTCCTGCTGCCAGGTCCGATGCTCTGTTCACGGGGTCCTGTCTGAGCTGCGGTCCGGGGCTCACGTCTTCGTGGACGGACACAGGCTGCTGGCATCTGGCCTCAATATCAGCCTGGGCGAAGGTCGTGTGGCCGCACGGCTGTTTCTGACCCCTCCCTCCTCACTGCGTACAAACCGGCCCCACAGCCTGGACTCCGCCCTAGACTCCGCCCTAGACTCCACCCTAGACTCCGCCCTAGACACCGCCCTGACTGCCCAGTTAACAGGTTAGTGGATCAGCTAACATCACTGACAGAAATGGAAACCTTTTGGTTTTTTCTGTGACACTGTTTTAAAAAGCCCATCAAATGCAGAGGGGGGCTGGGGTTGCGCAGTGGTTAAGAGCGTTTGGACCAGAAAGCGTAAGGTTGCCGGTTCTACTCGCCAAGCCGACAAGGCGAAAAAACAGTTATCTGTAATTATTTACTGGTCACTGCTTTTAATAACTATGTGTTCTTAGCATACTAACCTATAACTGTAAAAAAAGTACTATCGCTAACAAGCCAAAGTCAACCCAGCGCAGTTTTAAATAGAATGTTCTACTGCATGAATAAAAATGAAAAAGACAACAGAATATGAAAACAGAATGGGACATCTTGGAAACCTGTTTGTGAAGTGAACGGCTGATCGGCGATGTCTTGTGCACAGTTCCGTGCAGCTGTGCTGGAGGTTAATGATGTACTCAGTCAGGCCTCTAGGCCCTAACTCCCTGTGTCGTAACCTTGTCCCTGTAGGGCCCATGAGGGGGGTGTCACTGGACTGGAAGGGTGTGGGGAGACGGGTGCTGGTGGTCGGGGACGTGAGGGGCTGGGGGGCCCCTGGAGGCTCCAGGGAAGCCAGAGCCACGATACACCACAGCTTCCAGGGACACACCAGACCTGTTCTACAGGTAGGTTGCCTGACAAACACATGCAAAAAATAAAAAATTAAATACATGTACACATATGTACACTGTGTGTGTGTGTGTGTGTGTGTGTGTGTGTAGGTCGAGGCCTGGGGAAGACTGACTGACTCTCAACTCAGATGCTCTGTAGCTGTGAACCCCGAGCTCAGCTCCTCTGTGGCGCTCATCGTCCAGGGACACCACCTGCCCGACAGGTATAACACCTGACACACACACACACACACTCTGATCATGTAGATCTTGGATGGAAGGGCTTCCTGATAGCCCCGGTTGATGGCTGTGCTTGTATCCAGTAAGGAGTTGATGATGAAGGTGGTCCAGACTGTTCCACACTCGAAACCTTACCTGCCCACGCAGCTCAACGTCACATCTCAGGTCAGCTAAAGTTACAATGTTGTTGTGTCTGTGTGTGTGTGTGTGTGTGTGTGAGAGTGAGAGGAAGAGAGAGAGATGTTTTCTACTTAATCATTTGAGTTGGAGGAATTTGCTGCAGGGTGCCCACTGAAAAGCACGTGGAGAATGCGTCATGTTTCTCCACGTGCTTTTCAAGTGAACTTTAGAAATGAGGCCAGCAGGGTTCCTCCGCACCCTCTTGCTGTTCCTGAAAAGTACCTGCACACAAACCCCTGCAGCCGGGGTTTTAAAGTTTCCTGTGAAGCGTTTGCTAGGTTTGAATATACAGGTATGTGTGACAGCATTGTTTGAATGTGTCCTTTATTTCTTGAGTTTCTCTAGCAGAAAATTGAAATGATTGTTATTGAACTGTTGTTGGACTGAACCGTCTCTCCGGTTCAGTTGAATCAGTCACGCTCCAGTGCCAATGGTCTGCTTGAGCTGCGCTCAGACTCCAGGGTCAGGGGGCAGGCAGAGCTGCGCTCAGACTCCAGGGTCAGAGGGCATGCGGAGCTGCATTCAAGCAGGAGGACGTTCTCGGCTCGGTGGGAGCTGAGGGTCACGGAGGGGGGCTACCGCCAAGCTATGGAGCTCAACCACACATACCCACAGGTAGCCACCCAGTTAGTGTACAATTGGAAACACGGCCTCAGTCCCAAAAGAAGGCTTATATTCAGTGTTTGCAGATTTGTATGAACAACTTGTAAGCAGCCTGAGTCAGTTCAAACAGTTTACAACAATTCCCCTTTTGAAGATTTGATTGCATCAAATATGTGGTTCACTCAGATCTGCAAAGAATTTCGTTATTGACAGAAAATCTTCCTAACTTTCTGTAAACACAGAAGAAACCCTGAATAACCGGCCTCACATTTACGTCTTTCCTGAATAACCTGGAGACATTTACTGAACATTGTTTGTTCTTATACTCAGGTTCTTTACTGTAGGAAGTTACAGATTATAGTGGTGGTGGAGCCATTAGGTTCTTTTCATCTCAGAAACACTGAGGCCTCACATTTGAATAGAGCCAGACGTGTTTTCCACAGAGCCTTTTATCTTAATGGGGGGGTCATTCCCCTACTCCATGTACCAGGATGAAACATCTGTTCGTGTCGGCCATTTGGCCCTTTTATTCATGTCACCAGGACCATTAAATGGGCCTCTCTTTTACTGTCCCTTTGTTATAAAGTGATATCTAACTCTGTACTGGTTAGAGAATCTGACTAAACTTCCAAGTGGCATGTAAAATCAATTAATTGGATCTTTAAAATCCTCCGTATCTGTGTATAACTCTCTAAATTAATTCCCCACACCATCAACACAGCTGTTACTTGTGATGTGTCCTATAAGATTAATTGACCCAACTTTTATAGCTCTTTTCGTTACAGAAAGAATCTCGTGTTTGAAGAAACAAAACAAAATAATAAAAATTGGACAAAAACGTCTCTCCCTGAGATAAAGGTTTTCAGCTGTTAATGCCTCATGCAAATAGAACAACGGAGAGGGAAACACATGGCCTGAGCTGAGTGAGGGTGGCGGTGGTCAATGAGGGACATGAGTTGGTCCTCCGACTGCAGGCAGCACTGTGACACGCCGTTCAAGGTGTCGTCCCCCGAATGTAAATGTAACCGACCCCGACCCTAGTCCCTTTCATGATCATGTGGCTGCCTGTGTTGGCAGCTGAAACCTCTGCCCCGGAACATGGCTTCAACGACGTGGTATGAGACAGCCAACTGGAGCCACCGGCTGCGGCATGAAGCCGAGTGGGCCGGTCAGACGTTCAGCGTGGCGGGGCTCTGCGACACACCTCCAACACCGGACCTGGGAGACCACGTACTGAGGGGTACTAGAAAACACGACCCGATTCCCCAGGCACCACCCCGTATAATGTCTTATCAATCTACGCGTGGTACCCCAGTTTTCCATTTTCAATAAGCACATTTCTTTCTTTCTTTTTTTTTTTTTTCTTTGGCTTTGTCATTATGGGGTATTGCTTTGTAGATGTGGTCGATAGCGCACCAGAACGTGGAGAACGTGAAGGGGTCTGAATACTTTCCCTGTCCTTAGTTCAGATTGCCTCCGTGCCCCAGTGGTGTACTCTGGACCTGGCCATAGAGCGCTCCCCCCGGGCCGGACTGGACAGCGCCGTGCTGGGCTGGAACAGACACGGGCAGCGGGAAGAGGTGAGGCTCTGCTCGCTCCGAGTAACACTTTAGAAATGGAAGGTCGACAAAATGTTGGGTCTCTGGTGTGAATTCATGGGTGTGTGTCTGCTGTGCAGCATATGTTAGCTGGTGTGTGTTGGTGTGTGTTGGCGTGTGTTGGCGTGTGTTGGCGTGCGTTGGCGTGTGTTGGCGTGTGTTGGAGTGTGTTGGCGTGTGTTGGCGTTTGTCATGATGGCATACATCAGAACCAAATGGTGTATTCAGTCACTGCCTCTTTAAATGAACTTTCTTCTGATTGGTGCCCTTTAGTCTTGTTCCCCTAAACCTCCGGACGTTGACCTGAATCCTGACATGGTGCTGCAAAATGTCTGGGAAAGAGGGTATTTTAGGCAGGTTTGTGATGTGTGTTGTCAGGTCAGAGCTCTCTGTTCTTGGAGGGATGTGGTGGCAGGCAGCGAGATGACAGTGGAACTGAGACAGCCGTTCACCAAGACACTCTCCCAAATGTACCTCCACACACTCTCCAACACCTCCACCACAGAGCAACGGAGCAACCATCAGGTACCACACACACACACACACACACACACACACACAGATACAGTACACACACACATCCACTCTACTCAACTTATATTACCTGTCTCTATAGCATCAGTGTTAGTATAATTGATGTGTGTGTGTGTGTGTGTGTGTGCGCTCAGGCCCTTGTCTCCTGGAACAGTGGGTCACCTGTGAACGTCTCCCTCACCCTCAGCCAGCAGTGGCAGGACAACTCCAGCAGGGGGCAGGCTTGTGCCCGCTTCTCAACTGCACAGGTGCAATCAATTGTACAGACATAATATCCTATGCCTTTACTGGGTGAAACCTGTCGCTATGGTGAAACCTGTCTCTATGGTAAAAGTTGACCAGGTTATTTTCTTTGTGTGTGTCTTGTCTTCATGCGTGTGATCGGCAGGCTGTAGCCCCTTCCCCATTGGCTGTTGAAGGCTGTGTCTCGGTGGCCAAGGAAGTGAATACTTACTCCCAGAATGCCGAGCTGAAGTGGGAGGAAAAGAGCCTTAGACAAGGCTTTAACTACCAGGTGCTGATTGTCATTATATAGGATAGGGATACATGTGTTTTATGCGTTGTTTTATGGATGTGTCGTGTGTTTTATGCGTTGTTTTATGGATGTGTCGTGTGTTTTATGTGTTGTTTTATGGATGTGTCGTGTGTTTTATGTGTTGTTTTGTGGATGTGTCATGTGTTTTATGTCCTCTGGGTTTCCACAGAGGAGTGCCACAGGACTCCACACCGTGCAGCTGGAGGCTGGGGCAGAGAACGTGTCGCCGGCCCCCTGTCCCTCACACACCTTCCTGGGCCAGATCCACACCAACCTCAGAGACAAGCTGGAACATCACCTGCTGGTGGGCATCTGCCCCCCACATCTGGTGAGTCAGGCCTTCTGTGTAAGATCAGCTAACTCCACTACAGTAGTAGACTTTTACACAGGCACATGCCTTGTACACTTCGTACAACCGGTTGACGTGTTTGTGTGTTGATTACATTTTCCCTGTGTGTGTGTGTGTGTCTGTGTGTCTGTGTGTGTGTCAGTCTCTTGGCTGGTCTGGGCACTACAGAGTGAACTCGGGAGCGGAGCTTCTCTACACAAAAAGTAATCTGTCTGTGACTGGCCAGCCCCCCTGCAGCCTGACCCTGGCTGTCACCAACTACTCCAGCAGCCACAGTACCAACACATCCGTGGTGGCGGAGGTGAGCATGGCCAGGAGCCTTCACCCCAGGGGCCTTCATCCCAAGGGCCTTCACCCCAGGGGCCTTCATCGCAGGGGCCTTCACCCCAGGGGCCTTCAACCCAGGGGCCTTCATCCCAGGGGCCTTCAACCCAGGGGCCTTCATCCCAGGGGCCTTCACCCCAGGGGCCTTCACCCCAGGGGCCTTTATCCCAAGGGCCCTGACCACAGGGGCCCTCATCCCAGGGGCCTTCACCCCAGGGGCCTTCATCGCAGGGGCCTTCACCCCAGGGGCCTTCAACCCAGGGGCCTTCACCCCAGGGGCCTTCACCCCAGGGGCCTTTATCCCAAGGGCCCTGACCACAGGGGCCCTCATCCCAGGGGCCTTCATCCCAGGGGCCCTCACCCACTGCATGTAGACTGATGCCTTCACTGTGTCGCCTTCCACTAGAGTTTACAGCCGTCTGTATCTGATACATATTTACCCTCTCTGCCTGTCTGCGTGTCTGTCTGCGTCTGCCTGTCTATCTGTCTTCCTGTCTTTATGTCTTTCTGCCTGTCTCCATGTCTGTCTGCCTGTCTATCTGTCTTCCTGTCTATCTGCCTGTCTTCCTGTCCATCTGCGTGCTGTCTTCCTGTCTATCTGTCTGCCTACCTGTCTGCCTGTCTGTCTGTCTGTCTGTCTGTCTGTGCTATAGACTAAGGTAGGTAACCTGAGTATGGAGGTGGGGGTCAGTGTCCTGTCCTCTCTGCGTGGTCTGGGGCTGCAGATCCAGGCCAGATTGGACCGCAATGAGCAGGTATGGCTGAAGGGGGCGCTAGAGGGACGCTGTCTACACACCACAGCCGGCTATAGAGACGGTAGGCCACATAAGCGGTTCATCTTATCGTCTTAGATTTGACTGAATGTAATTCTTCATAACTGGCTCTGTTGTTTTATTTGGTGTGTGTGTGTGTGTGTGTTTGTGTGTGTGTGTGTGTGTGTGTTTGTGTGTGTGTGTGTGTTTGTGTGTGTGTGTGTGTGTTTGTGTGTGTGTGTGTGTGCAGCGATGGGAGCAGATGAAGCCCTCTCAGGGGCATTGTGTCTGGGGGACCGGCGGAGGTTAGGCCTCACCTTTGAAGTACTGAGACTAGAGGGCGGGACTCAGCTTGAGTCACTCACATCCATCTCGTTGGGCACAGCCAATCAGAGCCTGGCGTTACGGGCCAGAGGATGTGAAGAGAGCCTATGGGCAGTGGAGGTAAGAGGCGTACGCCCAGTGGAAACGTGACTTCCTGACATTAGTTTCCTGATCATCACACGATTTCAATGCCATCTGCAGGCCCGGATCCACCATCTGGGCTCTCGGTGGAGGAATAAGCTCTTGGAGAGAGTACAGAGGTTACAGCAGCTCCTGACGGAATTCAGGCGCCAGGTTGGTTTGGGGAATTGGTTTGCTTCCTCAGTATGTGGCTTACTTAAACACAAGATGTCATTTCTCGGACGCAAG
This sequence comes from Esox lucius, assembly GCF_011004845.1. Classification (NCBI taxonomy): domain Eukaryota; kingdom Metazoa; phylum Chordata; class Actinopteri; order Esociformes; family Esocidae; genus Esox; species Esox lucius. Next base: position 28,853,212 of record NC_047571.1, read on the forward strand.
TATTTAATTACTTAGTACCTCAGGAAAACATCACCATAAGTTCAAATGTTAGTGCTCCATAGACGAAACCGCTACTTTCCATAACTATGTGATTTAATGTTTATAACAGCTTCGTAACAGCTATTCCCTGTAACCATTCTGTCATTAAGTCTAAGGGCAGTGAATTCCTCCAGGAGCTGAGCAGCTCAGCCCTCCATTTTACCCAGAGATCAGAGGCCATGCTGGGGCAGAGAGAGGGAGAGGCGTGGGCCTCCTGGAGGACGAGCCGACTACGCCACGCCCTGACTAAGAGCGTACCGCACCTCCTACTCCTGCTACAGCATGCCTCCAAGCTTGGACAGCAGGAGCTCCAGAGTGAGTGACCTGTGACCTTTGGGAACCTCATTACTTACCTCATCCTAATCAAAGATGATTTATTACAATCCCAAAATTCTCAGGTGAAGGAACTGTCTTTTGAACACATTTTGTTGCTGTTACATTTGCACACATGTATCTCTGTTTCTGTGTACTAGACCAAATGTGATGCATTAGTTGCTCAGGCTTGGCAGATGACTCAAACAGAAACTAACCAGGAAGGCGTTGACTGGAATGTGTCCACTCGTAACACTGTGGGCTAAGTGGTCGTCAAACATCCTCCAAATCCACACCTTGGGTTATAAACAGACTGGTCGTTTTAGTATTTCACTATCAACTTCACCTGTTACATTCATTTGTTGTCTCCTGGGAAGGGTCCATGATAAGGGCCATGTCCAGTTTCCGATCTGACAACGGCGATGCATGTCCTCAATGGCTGACCACAGATGTAAATCATGATCAGGAAGATTCTGGCACAACTAAGTTGTTTTTCTCCAAGGTGCCAGAATGCCATGTAATAGTTGCAACTCGCTAAAATATGTAACGATCTAAACATCACAGTGAATATATTACCTTTCTTCATTCCCAGGACCGCTGGCCACTCTAGCTGGGGCGTACCACGACGTTACAGGCCAGAGGGTAGAGTCTGTGTGGACCCACGCTGTGTCCCTCTGGAGTGCCAGACTGGTGGAGCTCCTACCGCCGCTACTGGAAAACCCTCAGCTCAGACCCCTAGCTCAGACCACCGTGACTGCCTTCATCGCTCTCCTGGATGTGGTGAGTCTGCAGGTTTATTAATGAACTGCTCACTTAAGTCCATCTGGATGAGACTAATGGCTAATTGGCCAAGACGTAAATAAAATGATCGAACGTAATGGGCATTTTTGTGTTGCGCTCTTAAATCTGTGCCAGTTGAGCCAGCAGACGGCTCTCTGGGCAGAACTGAGATTGGCGGCAGCCTTGGCCCGCGTCAGGAGACACCTGGGTTCTGTTTACAAACTCTCTCCAAGGTACGCACCACCAAGACTACGGCGGTAAGCATGCATAAGACACCGGTTTCCTAGTGACAGTCTTTGGTGTCGGGCCGCGTGTCTGTTTCCACAGCGACTGCTCGGTGGGCGTGTCCATACCGCTGGCACGGGGCCAGGGGTCCAGGGTGGAGGAGGCCGGGGTGGTGGAGGTCCTCCTGGAGGAGTGGCTCCTGAGGCCCCTTCAGGCTGTCACCTCCCTCAGGCCCACTGCGGAGCTCTACCGCCTGAAGAGGAGGGTCATGGACAGCCCGTTCCGCCGTAAGCATGGCAGACATTTTGTATTGGCCAAGTGATGAGAGCCCCTGGGTGGTGTTCATTAGGCCTCAACCGTCAGCGAGGGACTTTAAACACTGAAAAACAACTTTACCAAAAAACACAACCCTAATGAACACGACCCCAATGAATGTGACCCTAATGAACACGATCCTAATGAACACGATCCTAATGAACACTATCCTAATGAACACGACCCTAATGAACACGATCCTAATGAACATGACCCTAATGAACACTGCCCTTATGACGTGACCCTAATGAACATGGCCCTAATGAACACGATCCTAATGAACACGACCCTAATGAACACAACCCTAATGACCGTGACCCTAATTAACACGATCCTAATGAACACTACCCTAATGACCATGACCCTAATGAACACTACCCTAATGAACATGACCATAATGAACACTGCCCTAATGAACACTACCCTAACGAACACTACCCTAATGAACATGACCCTAATGAACACTACCCTAATGAACATGACCCCAATGAATGCAACCATGGATTCTTTGACCCTAATCTACATCCATAGTTTAATCAAGGTTTTCGGTTGGCCCTTTGCCCCTTTTCCCCCCCTCTGTCAGACCAAGCCCTGCTGGTGGCTGGACAGTTTGTGGTGTCCTTTGACGGCCAGCTGTTGGAGCTGCCAGCCCCCTGCCCAGTCCTCCTAGCCCGCGATGTCACTGATGAGGACTCCTTCGCTGTGTTGCTGGGTTCAGATGCCCGCTCACTGTTCCCTCTAGTGGTGAGGATGTACAACAGCACTGTTGCCATCGAGCAGAATGGAGAGGTACAGGACTTCAAAATAAATGGATTTAACAACTGGCCTTTTACTTTACAACAGGCCTTTTACTCTACATAATGGTCTTGAGGATTTTGTGCTCCTATGTTGTTTTTGTAAAGCCACAGACCAAGTTCTACATTATTGTGGATGATACAAAAACATCTTAACTATATTGTATTTTAGATAACAAGGGCTGATTGAGTGAAACAGATGTTTTCTACTGTTTCAGGTGGAAGTCAGTTGCCATTCCACACACACATCTTACAGTAACAGTGGACTTGTCGTTCACAAGGAGGCGGATGTTGTTGAGTTGTCCAATCAGAACGGAGCACTGGTGTCGTGTGACCTATCCCTGGAGCTGTGTAGTCTGACTCTTGATGGGTGGCTTCATGGTACAAACAACCATTTAAAGAATAACCCACCCCATCTACATTACGTTAAGTTCCCTTTTTTAAACAATGGGGACTAATTTAGGACTTATCTAGAGACGTGGGTGAAAGATTGATTTTGACAATATTATATGTGCTTGCAATAATTACACATTTCATAGTCTCTACATTTCAACACATTTCAGTTATTTCAGACAGACAGTTATGTCACATGAGACAAATCCCCTTAAACTCTTTTCAGAAGCTGTAAACATAAATGATGTGATTCCTTCACTCTGTTCAGGTGCCTCCACTGGTCTCTTTGGGACCAATGACAACGAAGCAGGAAATGACTTCACTTTGCCCGATGGTTCCAAAGCTGACAACATGGCTGACTTTTTTCACAGCTGGCAGGTAGGAAAGGACACGACCCGACCCACCGGGGGTCCTTTCGGACCAGCCGGTCAGATAGGCAGGACTGAGTGTGCGATCCAGTTCTGTTGGCTTGACCCGCGTTGACGAATCGGCTGCCTTTGCTCATCTGCACCGTAGCAACACGCTGGTCAGGATACGGAATTGATCAGTCATCGCTGTCTGTTGTATGCCAGTTGGGAGGGAGAAAGGTTTTCAGGAAACACCTAACATTTACAGACTAGGTGTGAAGTTGAGACCAACTGGCAGCGGACAGCTTAGCAGAAAAGCTTTTGGCCGGTAACTAAGGGTTTACTAGATCAAATCCCCAAGCCGGCACGGTGAAAAGGAAATCTGTCCTTGACCAGATGTGAATTTCTCCTGTTAGTTGCTCTGATGAAGTGTGTGGTCTAAACAATTAAAAGGTCATTATGTTTACAGTTAAGCTGTTATGGATGTGCTTCTCATTGTCTTGTCTGTTTGTTTCTGCATAGACAAATCCTGAGTGTGGCAGTGTACCACAGAAATCAGAGCCCTGTCCTAAGATGGCTGCCAACTCTCTGAGATGTGACACGCTCTTCTCCGCCCAAGACTCACCACTGAGTTCCTGCTTCAGGGTGGTGAGAAGAGATTTTCACAGATGTCGTTATACAACCAGGTAGTTTATTGGGACCACATATTTGTTTAATGAAATTATTTGTATTGTCTGTTTTTCCTCTCTGTCAGGTGGATCCTGAACAATTCTTATCTGTGTGCGAGAGAAGCCGCTGTGGCTCTGTCTCGGGCCCCTCCGGAGCCCCCTGTAGGCTAGCTGCTGCTTTTGTCCACCTCTGCCAGAGAAACCATGTCCCTCTAGAGCTTCCTGTCCAATGCAGTGAGTATGATGTAAACTAGAGCTCCTGTCCAATGCAGTGAGTATGATGTAAACTAGAGCTCCTGTCCAATGCAGTGAGTATGATGTAAACTAGAGCTCCTGTCCAATGCAGTGAGTATGATGTAAACTAGAGCTCCTGTCCAATGCAGTATGATGTAAACTAGAGCTCATGTCCAATGCAGTATGATGTAAACTAGAGATCCTGTCCAAATTAATTATTTCTGTTTATTTCTGCTCATTTCTATAGCTCCAGCCTAAGAGGCTCTACCATGACGGAGTTACGACTGAAACAAACAACTTTTGTCTGAAGCCAAAACCCTTTTCAGTTCATTACTGTTTTGTCTTACACCGCATTCACCCTGTGCTACTATTGATCCTGTACTGTACTGTGTTTTTGATAGTTTTACTTTGTTTCATCAAGTTGTCTTGATTTATGTTGTTTAATGTTATTGTTTTTATATACCTTATGTAATTAATATTTATAGCACTATTCTGTTTAGATACATTTAATAAATATGTTTAATAAATGTTTAGTCATAAGAAATGGAGAATGTATCTGAAAACCTGAAAATTGACATAATCATCAGTGAATTTGGAGGTCTTGAGTTGGTTGGGTTGGGAGATCCATAGATCACTATTCAACATTTGCACAAAATGCTGTATCCAAAGACAAGAAACATAGCCGCGTAACTATAGCCTTTACTAGAGTTTAATTATAATACGTAGTTATTTCCGCAAAACGTCGTTCTCTTCTAAAAGATGGGGATGTAGTTGTCGATCTTGGACTTCTGCCGCTGCGTTACGCACTCTGCGATCCAGACAATGTTGCGGGCCTCCTGCTCCTTCAGCTTGATGTAGGAGTAGAACACTCCGAGATGGAACTGATCCAGGAAGGCCAGCGTGTTCAGGTGTACCTGACAGACGTGGAGATTGAAGACTCAGTACATCAGAGAATGCAGTCGACAGGGTTGCTTCAGGTGTTCAAGAGTGTTGGGCCAGTAAACGAAAGGTTGCTGGTTCTAATTGTTTTCAGTTGGTCTGTGTTTATATGTTACATTGAACCTTTTTTCAGTCACCCTCTCGGACTCTAATTAATGAGACTTTATTAGCCTTGGAAAGTATAATCACATGCACGGCCAAAGAAAGCTCTTGAAACCAGTAGAACAATCATATATTCCCTGTTTAGTTAGTGTGATTGGAGAGAGATTGACAACATTTAGTTGTCAATATCCAACCATTAATCACACTAACAAAACAGGGAATGTATGAATGATTTACTGTTTTCATAAGCTTTCTTTGGCACTGCATGTGATGATGCTTTCCAAGGCTAACAAAGCCTCACTAATTGGAATTGGAGAAAAGGGGGAGAGATACTGGATAAAATTAATGTAAATTTAATGCATTTATATACGGACCAGCTGATAACAATGTAGAATGTATATACAGACCACCTGAAAACACTGTAGAATGTATATACAGACCACCTGAAAACACTGTAGAATGTATATACAGAACTACTGAAAACACTGTAGAATGTATATACAGAACTACTGAAAACACTGTAGAATGTATATACAGAATTACTGAAAACAATTTAGATATTCTATACAGACCAACTGAAAACTATGTAGAATGTAGACATAGAGACCTACTGAAAACAATTTAGAATTTGCATACTGACCAACTGAAAACAATGAAGAATTTGCATACTGACCACATTGTCAATCATCATTTATTGTATATGCGCTCGATACATTGTCTACCTGATAAGCATGTGCTTACTTCCTGCTCAAAGAATCTGTCCTCCAAAGTTCTTGAAGATCCGTCCTCGGTGTCACTGAATATTAATTTATAGTCCTGGAGGAGGAATAAGCATTTCAACCCTAACATGAAAGACAGCAGTATTATGACATTGATGTTTTGTTGGGCCCTCCAGAATCATTGGCAACCTTGGTAAAGATGAGCCACATAAGAGAGTGATGTTGTTTCTTTCTTGATTAAGAACGTGTTATTCCTTCAAACAATCATCCCTCAATTAAACGTGTAAGTTCTAGCTTGTTAAGAAGCTTTTTTGTTTTGCTCGTCTCAAGTTTCCAATAGTTCTGGAGGGTTCTGCAGTGTTGCGTCCAACAGGAGGAAACTGAAACAGGGAAAGATATTTGGTCCAATTTGCGCTGGGTTTCTAATGTTTTCCCATTGCTTGGATTCTCACCGGGTAGTACTCAGCCACAGCTTTGACCTGCTCGTGGTCCTCTGCCCTGGCCAGCAGCTGCAGCCCCTCAGGGTACAGTCTTCCACAGGAGGGGTACAGGGCCCTCCGGTCCCCCCCACTCAGGTCCGTCCCAAACGAGTTCACTGTGATGATGAACGACCGCCGGTCCGCTTCAAACTGCAGAACACACACAGTGACACAACACACGGGCCTAACACATGCAGTGACACAACACAGACGGACATTACACACACCCAGGCGTAACACACACATACCACGCACACACACACACACACACACACACACAGACATAACATGTCCTCACATCTAAAGATTTGCCATGGGCTACTATACTTGTGATGAAAAATGGACCTATCAAATTAAGTAGTACATGTGCAGACATCCCACACACACACACACATACACAGGAAAATCACATACATATGTGCACAGACACACACACACACACACACACACTGGGTTCATGCTGGGTTCACCGTTGTTCACACTCAAAACGTCAACAGACAGGCACGCACAACACTAACTGAAACAAACTGACAGTGTCTCGGGCGACGTTTCGAAGCGCTTTACCTCCAGGATGGGGCACATGATGTCCCTGGTGGCTCCTCCCCTTTCCCAACAGAACGCATAGAAGGCCTCCAGGTAAGCCTGTTTAAAAGTGTTTCCAAAAGCCATCGGTGTAAACATGCCTGTTTTTAACCCACGTTCCAGTGTGTTTGCCTGACAACTACTACATCACATTACGATACACGGACCACGTCCAATAGTCCCACTCCATGTACGTTAAATATCCATCTATCATACAATATTCATACATGTACTGTACACACGGTGAATACAAACCAGTGTTTGGAGCCACTGACCAGTAACCGAAAGGTTGTTAGCTTGAATCCCAGAGCTAGCACACGGAAAAACACATCACCATGTCTCTAAGTACAGCAGTTAACCTGAATTGCTCCCAGGTTGTTGGCCGAAAATGTGTTTTCTGTTCATACTTACCTGGTAAAATGAGGGCATAAAATGAAATGATTCAAGCATCAAATTAAAGTTGGAGCAAACAGTGGCATATTTCATTTTGTTAATTGATGCCAGACCAGTCCCCCCCCCCCCCCCCCCCCGCTCCCCATGGAGGCAGCAGAACCATGTTTGCAGAGCATGCACTCCCAGCTTCAAAGCCAGGCGTAGAGGTGATTGATGTCTTTAAAATAGTCGCGGGACAAGTAATGGAAGTGCTTGGAGGCAACTGACCCACTTGTGACAGTAGTACTGTAGATACAGGGACATTCACCAGGTTCTTCCACCACGAGCAGTGCCATTAACTGGGGTGGGTTTTGCCGCTGTTTCGCAAAGCAAGCTTGAGGTTCTCAAAACAAAGAAACCCAGCATGATGTCATGGTTGACAGTGTATCTGTCTTACATTGTGCCTGTGCATGGTAGAGCTCAAAACGTAAGGCAGATGTTTCTACATTCAGTGGACGTAATGTTTCCCCACCTTGTACAGCTTGTTTCTCATGATCTCAGCACCCATTTCATCCAGATTGGCCTCTGATACAGCATCCTGGAAGAAGGGAGCTGAAAAGACAAAGAAGAATTCATGGTGTTTCAGAATTTCGGAAACCATCAATAAAATCCCAGGTTCATCCTGAAAATCCTGACTGAATGACCCCCGGTGTCAGGATTTCAATAAAACCATGTAACTTACTGAACGTTTGCAACTCTACGCAATAAACACAGGCTTGGGAATAAACCCTGACACGTACATAAACCTTGGTAGCCACAGGAGGCATTTCAGCCTGAGGTTTGACACTGCTGAGCAGCAGGGGACGATGTTACGCCGCCCGCTGAACTCTTCAGTACTGGCTAACCGCGTCCAAAGGACGCCTGCTGCTTTACTGCTTGCAGATAAATCTTGTGTACCACATGAGCAGACTCACTGGTCCATAAATGACTTGTAGTTTACGAGTAACAGCCCAGCAATAGCACAGCAATCCTAAAACAAGCAGAGAGCTTGCTTAATGGTGTCGATGTATTTTAGAGTAGTAGGGGGATTTCATATTTCTAATACTATAACTTGTGATAATTATTCACATCCTAGATCAGGTGTAGGAAACCATGTTACTGGTGCAATTCAAATATTACAGTACTGTCCCAACTGGACCAACTGGGCTGTTTCATCAGTTCACTAAAGGACTAAATTCAGCACAACTGGTCTTTCAGGTCGGTAATGAATTTTTTGATTGCCTAACTACTATTTATATTTTCAGTCAGACAGGTGTGGGTTAGTGGCATCCACACTCAGGTCACAGTGACTCTGGAAAAGACTTGTAGTGGGCTGTAACACCCCCCCCCCCTCCCCCCCCCCATTTAAAATGCAGTCCAAGACTACTGTGAATAACAATTGTTTTTTAAAACAGTCATTTTGAGCTGGATGGGTTTAGTTTATATTTGCATTATCTATAAACTGAATCAATATGGTACGTCTGTCAGCCACGACGTTACAAGCTTTAAAGCGAGTGGTTTTGATGACTTGGGGCACATACCTGTTTTGGCCCAACAGCCCCACTTTAATAAGAGGCCAAAAGAAATCACAGAATCCATGTTTGAGGAAGTGGAAAGCAAGCCGTATCTAAGGGCGTGTTTACATTACACTACATTTTCCGAGACATATCGAAGAACACTTTCAAGATGTTCAATTATTTTGTTGCGTAAACTTGTAGATATCGATGTCTTCGAGGCGCCGGTGTAAATTCAAAAGCGGTGGAAATGATCATGCAAACCAAGACGAATCAGTCTGGCTTTGTATTCTCGCTCTCTCCCGTAATGTAAACAAATCCTAAAAGTGTCCCGATGGATTCCCTCAGGGGACGCCCCTGCAGTCTAGTCATTACCCAGTGGTGTGTCCACAAGGATGGCACTGTACAGTTCTGCGTGGGTGCGGGCGATGCCAACCGCCGCCATCTGATCAAACGTTCCCAGTGGGTGGCACCTCGGCAGCAGCTCCTCCACGTCCCGGTGCTTCAGGGCGCCGGTGATCAGTAGCACCACGTTGTCAATCATGTAGCTGTAGCTGTGGAATGGAGACAGGTATTAGAATGATTTTTTTGTTTTGGGCGGGGGGTAGTTCCATTTCATGTAGCACCGAAACAAGGACAGGTCAGGGAAGAGAATGTGAGACTAGTTATATTTCTTTTCAAACCCTTCCTCTCTCCTTTGGACAACAAGATGGATTAAAGCGGTCCTACGTGATGTAGTCGAGGAAGGTGGACAGGGGCGGCAGAGAGTGGGCACGTAAACACCGGAACTCCGTGAGAATGGTCCCCTTCAGTCTGTTGTCGAGGAGGGACACGGTCAGGTCCTCGTTCCCAGCCGTCAGGAGACTGCCGTAGTCCGTGCTCTGCAGGTGAAGCTTCATGTCTACATTCAGATAGTATGTTAGTCAAGTTATTATTAGGTTCACAGCATGAGCCCGTTGTTCTTATCTTGCCCAACCTTCTGAATGCCCCCACATGTTACAAAAAATTATTTGGTCCAGTCCATTGTTTGGGCCAACACATGAATGAAATTATGAGAACACATTTTGTGTTCTCAATGGCCAAAGCCTAATAATCTGCATTTACATTATTATAAAATGTTCGCTTCACATTGTCAGAAACGATGGGGAAAGATAGCCAAGGTTTTCTTTTTGCTGAGAGATCATTGGGCTGGATTCAAACCCATTTTGTAGCCATATATGGGCCCTAGAGGTAGCAGCTTAAACCATGGGACCACCCTACACAACCCCAAATATTTAGAGGCACATTTTCATTATCTTTTCCGTAAGTCACGTTTTGTTTGTCCCAATCTGTAGTTCCAGTAAATTCCAGTTAACCTTTAAAGTTCTGAGTTGTCTGATAAATCATGACCACAGAGTCTTAGAAGTGACATCCGTGTAAAGTCAGACAACACCACTGTTCACCCCAGCCCCTGCGTTAATGTTGTGGTTTTGTTGATGAAAAGCAGTCTGGTGGACCAATGTTTGCAGGACATATTTACAAGGCATCTTAAGTGCAATGATATCAGCGGGGGAAAATAACAGCAACTCTATTAATGAGGACTTCTTTGTTAATATGAAGTTTCACCATGTATGGATAAGAGCATGGAGTGTGTGGTGCTCTCAAACTCGCCATGACAATATTTATGTGTGTATATTTACAGTTCCCCTCCCATTCCCTACACGTTCTTATGAACAGGGACACTCTAGACCTGGTTGTAATAAGGTTTCACCAGTACCCAAGACCATTCGGCGAGTTACTTTTTTGCATTTGAAAATGATCTATTGTATAAATGCCACAATCTGTTTTTTAATGGACTTTAATACACCCCTGTCATACTGCCAGTGCGGTAACTTATTGCTTCCTCTTTGTGTGGCAGATGATGATGACTAATGAGGAGACAGGCTCACACATGCGGATAATACGCTTGCACTCACTCACGGAAACGCACGAACACACACACACACTGTTTTTCCACAGTTTAGGCCAGGGCCAGACTAACTAAACTTTTTAAAGCGTTACTTACTCAATATTCTGCTTAGCTACAAACTGGACGGACAACCCCAGCGCTCCTCCTGACACAGGTGAACAGGGTCAACACATTGGTGGCCCTGTAAAAAGACCCTCAGCTTACCCTCTAGTGTGTCGCATTGGGCCAGGTTGTGGTAGTCGGACCGGGTCAGAATCCCTGCCTTCAGTCCTCGGACCAGACCCTCCAGGTACCCGTGATCCACATTGAAGCTAAGCTCCGGACACAACGACATTATTCTAATCCACACGGTTTGTCTCTTCGATGCTAACTGAAAGCTTTTGCTCAGTCTCACTTCTAACTTCCCCCGTTTCTTTTAATGACTGATGATCATAATGCAGTCCTTCCTCTTTGACACGTAACAATGTCCATGTCTTTTGACTATATATATATATATATATATATATATATATATATATATAGTCTGAGAGTAGGGCTGTATCCAGCATCTGGGACCTCTGTCTGACTCAAACTGTTGGACTGAGTACAATAAGAAGGTGGTTGCCAATGTTCATGTTTTTGAATTATGAGCTCGCCCACCTGCTATTTCACTTTCTAACAGGAGGGATATGCCTATGGGGAATAAGCCTTTAAGCTTAATTCTGTTTTAATCCTATAACGTTTCTATATTGAGTAGTCTGTATGTAATTGGGTGCATCCTAGTTCTATTGAGATGTGCTGGCTGAGCGGCCAATTTGAGATTTTTTAAAATATTTATTATAAAGGGCACTCAGTGTGAGAGTCCCAATGTCAATCTGTAAATGTTAAATTGATGGTAATACTATCTGTTGATAAGCAACTGCTTGCTAAGGTTAAGATTAGGTTTAGAAGAAGGTTTAGAGTTAAGGTTAGGTTTAGGATTAAGGTTAAGGTTAGTAGATAGCTAGTCAGTTCAAATGTTACTCATAGTCTGTCCATAATCTGTAGAGTATCCATGGAAACACTTTTGCGACTCTCAGAATAAAGTGTTACCTTAGATGTGTTAATAGGCTTTAGAAATTCACTTTAGAAATCGGTCAAACATATTATTATTATTATTTGCTTACTGCTTCCATAAGTAGTGCCAAACCCATAAAAGCTGCCAAGTCACATTTTAACCAAAATTCCTTAGCACAGTTCAATTGCCATAGACCATAGAATTTTAACGCTAAAGTGTGCCTTGAATCCAGCCTTCAACCATTAAAGATCTGGAACATTCCACTTGAAAACCACTCTTTAATACCGTTCATATGTTTTTTTTATTAGTACTATAAGCTTTAATGGGATGTATTAGGATTGGCCTCTGCTCTTTAATTGATAAAGCTCCCAATACCAAAATTACTTCAAAACATTAAAACTGACAGCGGCGCTAAAGCTTGATTAAATGCAGTTCCTGCTAATAAAATATTTCATACTACAGTTTTAGGGGTGCACCCGACATATCGGCCAGCAATTTGTATCTGCTGATTACAGGCAAACATTTTGTAGTTGGTATCGGCTGATTGCTTTTAATGTGCCCAAAATGTCAGACCTATTGTTCTTTCCAGAACTTTCAATGTATTATTTTCACCGTGGCGTTCCAGCATGGCAAAATCATAGCCATCATATCAAGAAAAGAAAAAACCCAGACTTTTTTTAGACACATGAATTGCCTTTTCTTAGGAGCCAGCCAATTAATTCAGCACTCTCTGCAGGCCAGCCGCGCAAGCGACTTCAATGGTCTTCAGTAGGGGCGAGGGAGAGAGAGAAAGCAACAACGTAGAACCGTAATTTATCGGACTGGGTCATTGAAATATTCATTTCCAGCGCAAGATACTTTTTACCCAAAAATCACCAGAAGCCCGCGTTTGTGCTTTTTTCATTGTTTTGTTCACACGCGTGGTGCTTTTGATTTTTTGTTTGTGTGTAAACGGCAACTGGTTGCAACCTGCGTCAAATCTCTAAAGGACAATCAGATTCTGGTCTGCTAGCGGCGACAGACAGTCGTCTCTGTTACCACAGTAACCGTCTTTCAGGAGCGGCTGAACATTTCCTATCTATTTTGTCTTATAGACTCAGGTGATTTTTCGTTGTAAATTGATCAAAAATATAACACGTTACTTGGGTCTAGAAATACTTTTGTTACTTTTTTCAAATGATTACAAAGCATACTTGGGGCTTTCTGTTTTATGGCGTACGATGGGGGTTGGCTGCCAAAATGAGTGGCTGGTAGATTTTAAATCTACCTGCCACATTTGCTGGTGAACCGGAATGTTAACTTGATGTCTTTCCTATAATAATTATGTGCTTTTAAGGCTGCTAAGTGTCAGAGGACTTGTCTGATCTTCAGAAACACAGCTAATTTCAACAATTTACTCCTTAGCATATTACTCCATATTCAAAGAACAAAATGGCATTTGTTAAAGCGGTTTTCAGTGTTACATCTCTTACCTACCTTATTAACTACATTTATAGAATGGGAATGTGTATTGATCTTATAATTTAATTAATGGAAAATGTATATCAGACTAATTTCTGAGATTATTTTGTTATTAAAATATGTAGGAAGATAGTGTGTGATTTAATTTATATTTGTTGGAATGAGAAGCATCATCAGAAGCAAATTTGTTATTCTATTCATACCAGGCTACACAGGTACACAAATGACAAAACATTAAAATTGGCATCAGCCAATTGTGGAATATGGATATATCAGCTATTGTTTACTGCCAAGATTAATCTTATTGGTGCATCCCTAATCTCAATGCATTTCAGAAGCAAAATTCTTGATTAGGAAAAGGTTGTAGTGTGTATTTAAACTTAAACCATTGCTGCTAGAAATACTATTAAAAATTAGAAGACCAGTCTGGAATAGATTATGTTTACAAAGCTTTAATATAATTAATACTTCAACATACTGTTCAAAATCCAAATGGTTGAAAGGGACATTTTTATTTTTATTTACCACTGATCTTGAACTCCAGCTACAAACATAAAACCTACAGTGACAAAGGTTGACTAAACTTTGATTGCTTGTTCAAACATTAAAGCTATTTGTAGTTTTCTAACTGTAACTGTTTTAAATTAGCATGAAAGTTCCAGACTTCAATGGCAAAAATTACAATTCACCACTGTTTTTGATCCATTTAGCTACAAACACCACCCCAATGTTGACATCTGCAGACGGACTCAACTTGATGGTTTCAACACAGTTTTTCCTAAAAATTATGCTTCATCAACTATAAATCTGATGTGTCCCGATTCGTTCCAAGAGTGGAATGCAGGCATTAACATTTTAAACATAAATCTGTAGCAAATATTTTACTATAAAACACTACAGATCTAATAAAAGTAAAAACACTGTATTGTTTAATACTTGTCGCTGATTGGCTGGAATAAGTACTAGAATCCACAGTAATTCCTAATGTGACAGTTGGACGTTTGCTGGACAGATTAACCAGACACCTAATCATAATTTAAAAGAACTACTACAAAAACACTACATTTAGATAGCGATGAATGCCAACAAATAAGGCATTTATCCTGCTAAAACAACAGTTTTTAATGAACAACAACAAAAGCTAAGTAGAAATTGGGGGTTTTCTTTATGTTTACAAGTTTCATTAATTAATGAATGCTTTTTTGTGTTTTGGATGCTACAGACCCCACTCAGTTTTTCGTTAATTCCATATTGATATAGACATTCAGAACCAAAAGACTTATTAAATGGTTTAGGGCACTCTATTTTTAGTACCAAGCTGACATCCACAGTCTAGGTTTGAACTTCGTGCCTCTGGCTGAAAGTTGGCTGTGAAACCAAATGGGGCATGCAAGGGTAGAGGGTAGACATCGTCAGCAGATGTTTCCTGGTTTCACTGCGCTCTAGCAACACCCTTGGCCAGCTTGTGGACAGGCAAAGTTAACTCGAGTCATGTGGCGAGCAAGTAAGCCCTCACAAGCATTGATCTACATTACTTCCGGAATGAAAGCACAGTGTGGAAAAAAACCAAATGGCTTGATGCGGATGCCTTTGAGGAAGGCTTGCAGCGATCTTTAACTCTCCCAAATCCTTTGCCATGAGAATGGTTGCCATGAGACACGGCTGTGGATACGATTGGCTATGACTAAAAAGGGGAAGGAACAAAGGGGAGGCTAAAAAAGGGGTATAAAAAATATGTTATTCTTGAAACAAGTTCTAAACAAGGCTTCAGACAGGAATGTGTGACTAATAGAATGAAAGCAATCCCAAACATACTTGTGCAAAAAGGGAATCAAGTGTTCAATCAGGGTCTTTGTGGGTGTAAGATGGTTTCATGCCTGTTACAGAGCGGGTCTCTGGAGTAAGGTGTATGTGTGTGTGTGTCTGTCTGTCTCTCTGTTGTGATTGTTTGAAGGCCTGACAGAGTTTTATATAAAAAACAAAGGAACTGTTCTCCTTTTGCTGTATCAAAAGGCTATAGGCTGGTTACAGACCATACTGACATGGTTACAGACCATACTGACATGGTTACAGACCATACTGACATGGTTACAGACCATACTGACATGGAAAACGTTTTTTTTTGTTTTTTTTCATTATCATTTAATTAATACTTATTCTCTGTACTCTATAAAAAGTATTATTTCCTAAATCCAACTGTTTCATCCACATAATCCACAGGAGCATTTGCTAAGAAAATTAAACGATATATATATATATATATATATATACACATATCCACTGTGGTGAAGCCCATCATTAAGCGTCACATAAAACAATATTATTGCCAAAGGGGATGACTGGTGAGAATAGCAATACAAAGAGGATGAGTGAGGCTAACAAAGATATTTATTCAATATAAAAAATAGAGAGAGAATGTTTGTCACAAGTTATTTGATGTTCTTTGTTGTGGTTAGCATTGGATCAACGTGACCCAGAATCTAGCAGAGGTGCACAGTTAAACAAAAGGAGCATTAATACAGCTATGAGGTCGACTGTTACATGTTTACAACATGGATATACAATGTCTTGGTACATATACAGAAAATGTTGCGGGCCCTAACAATATATCCACAAAATGTGTCATTCATCAGGTCCAAAATTGGTATCTATGTAGTACTGTATGTCCGTGCTCTTGTAGTGTGTGTGATTGTCTACAGTAGGGATTCCCAACCTAGGGGGAGTGCCACCAGAATGGGACACCTGAGCTTCCTGTGTGCGGGGGTTTCTGCGCCATACCTGATTTGAGGGGTAAAATAAATATATATAGAGAGGGATAGATAAATAGATATAATTATATTTTATTCAATATAATAATTGTTTTTAGAATATAATAGGTGCTCACTCACAATGTAATCTTCAAGGAGATATCCCTGGCTTGCTCCCACCTGGTGGAGGTTTGCTGAATTACAGCCACGACAGTTCACAATCAAACCAAGTCTCCTCTAAGAGCACACTCGCTGTACTTACTTTTACTTTTCGATGATCGAGTTACAAAAGCTTGAGAAATCTCAGATCTCAAAAAAATATAAAACATATATTTAGAGGGCACCTTGTTTTACCACACCATTCAGTGGCTGTTTTCTCGCTTGAACAGAAACTGAATTAACTGAATGTCAGCAACCAGGAAGTGTCAGAGGGATTTTGTTTGCCCATGTCTGCTATTGTTTGTTAGAGGAGAGCTGACCGCGTCTTGGTGACATAATTGGAGGAGGAGGATGCATCTTTTCTGGTCAAATGCCATCATTCCACTGTTATTGCAGACATATGTTGGTTTTCGAAATACAAACGATGCTGTCAGTTAGCCGTTACTAGCAAGCCAGCTTACTATTCTGTGGAACCCCCACCACCCCACTGAAAAGGAAACAAACGGGGGGGAGGTTTTATCGATTGTAAAACATGGTGCCCTGGTGGAAGAAGGTTGGGAACCCCTGGTCTACAAAATAAGTATGTCCACCTGTGTGATCTCTAGTTGAGAGGTAGATTATGTGTGTGTGTTTGTGGGTGTGTGTCTGTGTGTTTGTGCAAGTGTGTGTCTTATATGTGATGTTTTGTCTAGGTCTTCTTTGGGCAGTGCAGGCCCAGTCTAGGTCTTCTTCTGGCAGTGCGGGCCCAGTCTATGTCTTCTTGGGGCAGTGCGGGCCCAGTCTCCAGCAGTGGCAGATGGTGTTGAAGAGGCGACAGCGGCAAGAGGCACAGGGGTCACAGCAGGGGGTGTGCTGGGCACAGCTCTCCATCAGACGACCACATCGCCACACTGGGGCCACAGGCTCCGGCTTGGCTTTCTGAAACAACACACACACATGGACACACACACACAGACACATACAAGGACACAGAATAATATGTTGGAACACCCAATATCAGTGATTGAGAAACATTTTTTATAAACCATACATACTGAATTACCCATAATCTGGATCGGATTCTGTTCAGGTTTCAGGTTTCTGTTATTATTCTGTTTCAGTATTGCCGTTCCCTGACAGTTAGACATCCTGCGACGTGAACTGGCACGATTTCTAGTCGAGTGTTTCTGGCTACAGTTTTTAAAGGTGAATGACCGTCACAGGATTTATCCACCTGAAATCTCATTCCATCTGAGAAGTCAAACCGTGCACATAGCCGCGTCAAGAAAAGATACTGACACCCGACGGTTGAAAAACCCCGAGCAGCACGTCCCCCCCCCCTCCCCACTGACGCGCTGTGTACCTGAACCTCGTCTTGACTGGGATTGTGATTGGTGTAGACATTCCGGAGGGAAGGTGAAATCCCCTTTAACCGATACTGTATGTTTTAGGAGACGTGGCTGCTGCTTTCTGAGTGGAAAAGGAGTACAACTTACTGCAGCCTGGTGGTTTCTCTGGTGTGGCCAAATCCGTCTCCTGACAAAAAGTCTTGGTTTTTCTTCACTCCAAACTACAGTCAGAAATATCAGAAAAGGATTTAATGCTGGATATGAAATGCACATAGGAAGGAGTTAAAGAATCCATTTCAAATGAAGAAAAACGTCATCAGGTATAAAGATTAGAAGGTCCTGTCTTTAGGTTTATGAAAACCGACACAACGCACATTGAAGTTAAATACCCAAAGATATTTTCTGCCTTTTATTCATTTGTAAACAGTGACAAATGTTACTGAAAAGACAATATTGAAAGTTGAAGACTTCTAACTCTTAAAGGGATAGGTTGTCCAGATTAACTAACATAGCCAGTAAATCAGTGACTACAACAATGAACTGAATTTCTGGGTTCTTAATTTACATTCCAGAGCATGAATCAGAATTGGACTGGCTCGGGATAATGCCTGACGTACAGGTTTATCTTAATTAAATGGGGGAGATGTTTTGTTTTAATTTGAAAGATGAAAAAAGTAATGCAGCCCGTATGGGTTCTGTATTATGGATTTTTGCAGAATTATCATAATATCCCATTTCATAGACATCTGGCCAAAATAAGTTTAGAACATCCCATCAACAAATACTGATGCAAAAACAAAATTGTCTGTTTCTTTTTTTTTGCATACGTCAAATATTTTTGTTCTGTTTCCTGGGATAATTTGTGGTCCCAGTCCAACCTTGTAGGAATGTATTTAAAAGCATTTTTTGTAGTCCAGGTCAACTTTACCTTTAAATACCATAGCCTTTAACAATTAATGTTAATGCCAAAATAGCGGTTCCATTATAAAGAGCTAATCATTTTGGTACTGGAAGTCCTTTTCGCAAACCAACCATGATAAATGATACTTGATGTACTGCCAGAACTCACAACCACACTTGCTCACACTGGATAGCCCCAAAGACGATCAACAGATAGTTTGCAGATAGTATAACCATCTGTTAACAAGCACCTGCTTGCTAGGATTACAGTAAGGGTTAGGCTTAAATGTATTGCTAGGTTTAGGGTTACTGGATAGCCAGTTTTTATACTGTTCAGCATTTGAATATCTGCGGAATATCATCTATTTAGGACTACCCAAGTGAAGTGTTACACAACAGTTGGTCACGCGTTGAGAGAAGACACTGAGCACCACTAACATCACAACTCTTAATAATTCCATATCACGAGCACTGCCAAAAAGCCCAAAGCACAAAGAGAACTACCGATTGCCATCTTTGCTTTGTAACCTGAACAACAAATGAACAGAATAATTGTATTGGCTAGTCTTGCCAAAGTATAGCAACACTGACACTTAAACATGGAGACGTTGTCCCTTGTAGGATTCCAAAGCATTTACTGGTTTTAAAGGGAATTCGTCTCTTTTTCCCAATCTCAGCAATAACTCATATGATGAAGGCTTAAAGTCTCAGAAATGAATAGGGTCTTTGTATTTATGCGTCTGGTGTTTTCCTCAACAGCTCAGCCTTGCAATTCTGACTATCCACTGATATGACGTCATCTCACATATACAAAATTGCGCTTCCTTTAATAGTTTCTTCTGATCACTAACCTTTAAAAGCAATGCCTTAAACTTTAAAAGTGAAATCGTATTTTTTCCAGTCTTATTTTCAGTTGTTTGCGGTCACAAATTGAAATGGGAGCAATTTAAAAGGAGATGAATTTGGACATGAAAGGATATAAGCATTATTATTTATAGTTTTAGAAATAAAAGCTATTCGTTGCACATTTTATGCACAACATGACAGCAATTATAATTGCATTTGTTAGCATGCCCGGGAACTGCACGTATGGTCTATTGACTATTTTAAAGGTGATATTTAAATGTTACGTTTTTATTTAAATCTTGTCAACATTATTTTCAAAATGAATGTTAATACTTCACAATTTGCCACCGCGGCACATAAAAACATGTTATGTTCTTAGGTTGCACTTGCTCCGACGAGTAGCCGGCTCACTAAAATCCATATGATCACTAAGCAACAGGCGTGCGCCACCCTGCCTCACCAAAATAGAAAACATGCTACATGTCTTCACCTGAATCATTCTCATGTTGTTTCTGCGCTTCCCTTTTCAAGTCTTCAGAAAAAGATGACGGAAGAGACGCCGAAAGCAGACAAATCCAGAGAAAATGTTTCCCGAGCATCTCTGCTTCCAGTCGTTGAAATAACCTGAAAATCTGGGGGTAATAATAATGTTAACGGTTAAGATGAATGCACGCTCTGACGTTTGAAATGTTTGGCAACGTACAGGTTACTTTATATCCCCAAGAGAATGGATTAATATGTATTTGATATAAATAAAATGATCAGCCTATGCTTAATGTCGCAGCTCAGAGGATTATCTCCTGTGGAGGGGTAGTCATAAACTCGATGCTGTTGTTTTATAGCTGAACAGCATGTTATCCACGCCCTCAGTTTCGGACAAACCCAACATGCTTGCTTCCATAAGTATACACATTATAAAAAGTAACAGGCTCTCCCTGATACTATCGCAAATTCCACTGATAGTAGTGATTCATTTTCTGTTAAATACTTTTTGGAATGCGTGTCAACTTGAGCTGTACATTGATTGCAGTGGCGTTTTTATATGTAAAAAATTGGTGGGGCACAAACCATTTGAAAATATAGGATACATACCTGTAAAGCTACAAAACTCCCTCTTGCTACTGATGTGTTAAATAAACAAAACACTTTTAAAGACAGATGGAGCGGCTTGCTTCTACCAGGTGTTGTAGTACACATACTGGAGAGAGAGAGAGACCTTGTGTAATTGCTTTCCTTCTCTCTCACACACATGTAAAATTACCACTGTCACATTTACAAACCTAAATTAGGAATGTAACCAAGCTCAGAACCAATGTGCCTACAGGGCCATACATGAACAGCAATGAGCTCAACACCACTGAAGGCCACAACGAAGCAGAAAGACTACTTTTCAGGAATACAGATCCATTCTATGACACCAGCCTTAATAGATAAGCATGGACACACTGACACTCTTCACCATCTATATCAATCGATCCAGCACAAAAATATGACCAATGCACGGACCAGCACCACAAAGGCAGGATGATAAAATATGCGTTCACTCACCAAGGATGAGGGCTCACTTGAAGAGAAAAGTGGCATGGCGGTTCTTTCTCTGGGCAAACTTTTCGATGACTTTGGGAATTAAGTCATGTAGCTGCTGAATCAGCTGGCTTTCGATGGACAACATGGCCAATGCGTTGAGTGGCGGCTGTCCCATGGTATTGCGAGTGAAGGTTTTTACTCTCTTCAAGGTGGAAAAGTTCCTCTCTGACTCGGATGTCGTCATAGGTGTTGTTATGATAATGACGGTCTCAGCAAAAGCCTCCTCTAGGTTGTTCTCATGGATGGATCTTAACAGAGACAGGGCCATCTTACCAGTGTGAAGCTCAGTGTGGCGGTACAGAGTGGTCAGCTCAGACTTCAACTTTTCCTCGTTTCCTAGAGGCCATAGTTTCAGCGCACAGTCAAGGTCAGATGTAGGGAATGACAGGACAAATTGTGGGAAGAGCGAGCTGTCAACCAGCTTGGCAGCAATCAGGTGGCCACTTTGTGAAAACCTCTGCTCCACCTGGGAGATGACTGTGTCACATGCGCCATCACCGGCGCTGTGTTGGTTACTCGTCGGCCTGGCTCGTCTGTTCCATCGTGGCAACCCATTCATCAGTGTTGTATAAAACATCAACTTCTGGCATAAAGAAAAACAATTCTGGCTGCTGCAGAAAGGCTCGGTCCCAGAGTTTTTTTGACAGGCCATATGCCTCACTTATGGTGGCCTCATCCCATCCTGGTTCTGTGCGTATGTCCTCCATACACAGGAGCAGCGTAGCGCTGTTTTCCCAAACTGCATTGACAGTTCTACTTTTAAAGTTCCACCGTACAGCGGGGGGCCTTGGAATGCGTCTCTGTGTTGCCTCAGCAAGTGCCGCAACACGTTTTAGAGCACCAGAGAAAAAGGTGGCAAAAGCAGTTAAATCTGCAAAAAACACCTTCAGGATGCTCATCCTTGCTGAACAAAGTTACTGCAAGGTCAGGTTCAGCTGATGAGCATAGCAGTGAACAAACTGGGCATGTGTGTATGTCTCTTTCATTAGTGTCTGAACCCCTTGGACGTTTCTACTCATTACAGCTGCACCATCATTAGTCTGATCGATCAGCTTTTCTCCCAGCTTCAGTGGTTCCAGCACACCCTTGATGCTATTAGAGAGGCAGAGTCCAGTTTTATCTTTGACTTCCACAAACTCCAAAAACCTCTGTCACTGTATTGTCAGGCAACATGTATCGCAACACAACCACCATTTGTGATTTACAGGAGACATCAGTTGTCTCATCTGCTTGTATGGCAACAAATAATGTCTCGTAAACTTGCTTGGCTATCTCCTCCCTGTACACTTTATACATACAGTCTAATAGTAAATTTTTTACAGTGCTAGATGTCCCTTTGAAGATGGGATGAGCGTCATAATGCCTCTGAAGTCTCGAATCGCCCTCACACATAGTCTCGAAAATGCATCTGAATATTCCAGGATTCAGGGAGTCCACCGACTCGTCGTGCCCCTGCAGTGCGGTTTCACATTTTCCACACAGTTTAATACATGTTATGATCCTACTGAGAACGTACCTGTTTTCCTCCACCTGTCTGTTATGCTGCTCAATGGAGCGCCTGTGTGCACTCTCAACTTGGGCTGCGACATTTACCCTTCCAAGTAAGCCCAATTTCACAGCATTGTCCAGATGACTCCCGCTGCTCTCATGTTTTGCAATCCTCTCAGAAAGATGTTTCAAATCTTTGTAACACGTCCTCGACCAAGTACCATCTCCAACAAATAGCAGACATGGAAAACAGAAGAGTGCCTTCTTTTGTATGCTAACAGTTAGCCACTTTTTCTTCAAAAACCACTCCACGTTAAACCCGCAGTTACTTTTACCAGCAGTTTGAGTGATGACAATATCCTGTGGCTGATGGGCAGCAAGTCGCTTTACCTCTGTTTCACCTCCAAATTATTTCACATCCAAAATTGGGCCCAAAGTGTCAATATTTTCTGTGGCCACCATATTTTTGAGGGGACAGCAAATTTGCACTATTATACAAGCTATACACTCACTACTTTACATTGTAGCAAAGTGTCATTTCTTCAGTGTTGTCACATGAACAGATATACTCAAATATTTCACTTTTGTGAGATACTGTATATGTTCATATGACAGTCTGGATAGAGGACGTATGGGGTGTACTATACACATAGGCTATATTTTCCTTATATGCATTTTATGAATATATTCAGCCGAAATATTTAAATATGTTTCCGTTTATTTAAGAATATTACAATATATTATTTGTGTGTCTGGGTAGATCTGGGTTAGGCTACTTTAACTAGCTAGCCCACTGACTAGAAACCCTACCAGGAAGGCATGCAAACCCTTTATCCTTTTGAAGTGGCGTGGCTGAATGAAATAACGTGTACGTTTTCTGTGTCCCACCGTGAATAGACAATTTTTTGCGCATCCTTTCAACTCAACGGTAGTACTCATGTAGTGATCTGGCCGACCGAGTTGCTCTCAAGCTGCCGAGAAGTGTTCATATTCCCCTCCCCGCTCCGAAAGTGTATTCGCATGAGGGTACTGTGGCGAGTTGTGAGGTAGCCTTAGAGCGTGCACGCCCATTTCTGTAGCTGAAGACAAATTACGAGGATAGTATTTGATTAAGCACCCCGAGTGGGCAGACATTGCATTGGGGTAACAGTGATTGCCTAAGTTTTGGCACCGTGCTGCATCAAAGGCGTGAGCCAGGTATCCCTTTCGAAGTTAACTGTAAAGTGAACTCAGAACATGCATTTCACGGCGTTCAGCCATTCATGCCAGAGGCCAAAAGCTCGGTGCTCCCCCTGACCACCTGAATCAAAGTCCCTTAATGTATGGTCCGCTCTAGGGCGTTCTTGTGTTTACAGTGAAATATTACAGGGACGTTATTCTAATAATAATGTAGTCCCATGATCCTCAATGAGGGGCATTTGGTTTATTGTGAGTAGTAAAGCTTTCGGTCGCATACCACTAAACATTGTCAACATTCTGGTATTTAACCTCAAATTAGGGTTATTTTTGATATGTGAATGGATTTGTGACCAATGCACATACTGTGCTGGGCTCAATAATATTTTTTTAGGTTTTCACGCTTAAAACAATTAAAATAATGAATAAAATAATGGGTGATGGTTAACTTTATATGACTAATTTTTCAGTTTGCGGGGGTGGGCAGTGAATTCAGTTAAAGGGGCACTTAACCCTGGGCGGACATTAGGTGAGGTGCATCATCATGACTGAAACGTTTCTAGGGCAGTAAGATGTGTTTTCACACATTATTGGTCCAGAGAAGCAAGTTTTATTTTTTGCATGCCAAAAAGCTCACATGAATACATCACTGTGTGTATCGAAAGGGGAGGGAAATCTAAAAGACTACAACTCTAAAGCCGTAACTTCCTGCTCTGCTGTAGTCCCTTTACCCTCAGCGGGTTTTTTAAATCCACAGTAGATTGACGCTGCTGGCTAGCTGGCTTTACAATAAGCAGCACTGTGGCTTGTCATAATTTGAAGTAGGCTACTACTGTGCAATGGATTTGAAAGACAGTGGTGGATGTAATGAGATTTTGCCCTGCTCTGAATTCTCCTAAACGCAGAACTGACATGTCATTGAGAGGAAATTACATTTATCAAAAGTGATCTATTATTATTGCCAGAATTTGTTTACAAGCGGGTTAGCTGTACTTCTAGTTTATAGTTGATGCAGCTAGTGAATGAATCCTAACTAATTAAAATTTCACAACTGGAAAATTCCCACCTCCGTCACGTTTACCAACGCAACATAAAGAACAGACAGACCAGGCTGACGAGCTGTTTGTTTGTAGTTATGTTTTTATAAACGCCTAATGGAAATATGTTTCTTACAGTCACACCCCCACACCTCCGTACATAGGTGGGATCAATCACGTCGTCCTTGGCTTCCTGCTATGCAGGGTTTCTGTTGCAGCACTAGAGAAGGGTTAAAAAGGCCAATAACCTGTGATTGATAAGTGAGGTCTGATAAATTGTGTAGAGCAGGGTTAGATAGGCCAATAACCTGTGATTGATAAGTGAGGTCTGATGAATTGTGTAGAGCAGGGTTAGGTAGGCCAAGAACCTGTGATTGATGTGTGATGCCTGTCATAATGTGTCATGCAGTATTCACTTCACACCCGCAAATAGGCCCCCCCAGGCTCGAGAGGATCTGCCAGAAGGAATGTGAAAGCTGCCCAAATCCAGGTGTGTAAAGCTGGTAGAGGCACAGCGAAGAAGACTCAAAGCTGTTATCACTGCCAAAGGCACTTCTACACAGTACGCAATAAATGGTCTGAATATTTTCAGTGTAAATATTCGCCCCTGTGCACTTCTCCACTTTATATTGTGTTATAACAAGAAATCAAAATCGATTGAACCTGGAGTTTTTGCCAGTGATCAACACAATCCAAAATGTGTGAGAGTGAAATTAATTGCAAATTGTTGTCCGAATTAAAAAGAAGAATTAAAACAGAAAATAATTGCATAAGAATCCACCCTTTTACACACCTGAATGAGATGAGGTTACAACCAACGGTCTTTAGAAGTCACGTAATTAGTTGAATAGAGTCCACATGTGTGCAGTTAAAGTGTTTCACATAATTTCACGTTGAATAGACCTGTCTCTGGGAGGACCCACCATTGGTTAGTACAATTCTTAACAAAAACGACATCATGAAGACAAAGAAATATTAAAATCAAATACGAAATGAGGTTCTTCAAAAACACCAGTCATGGGCAGGGTAGATAAATATTCCAAGACTGAGCTGGGAGACTACTGTGGCTACCGTGACAACAGCCCAGGTGCTTCACAAAGGTCGCCTTTATGTACGAGTGGCAAGAAAGAAGCATTGTTGAAAAAACCTCATATCATATTTCAGCTAGAGTTTTCCAGAAGGCATGTGGAAGTATCTAAGACCAAGTGGAAGAAGACTCAGGGCCTTGTGAAAATTGAGGGCAAAATGGATGGATCAAAGTACAGAGAAATGCTGAGAGGAAACCTGTTGAAAGGTACAGAGAAATGCTGAAAGTCTTCAAGAGATCTGGGACTCATTTTCCAGCAGGACAATGACCCCAAACATACAGCTACTGTCACACTGAGGTGACTTAATAATAAAAAGGTTAATATCCTGGAGTGGCCCAGTCAAAGCCTGAACCCAAATTCAATTAAGAATACGCTGAAAGAGTTGAAAATTGTCATTCAGCAGAGGTCTTGAGCCAACTTGACGGAGCTTTAGCAATTTTGCAAAGAAGAATGGAAAAATGGACAAAGATGGCTGGGTATTGAGGTGCAAAACTATCCAAATACACTCATGGATGTACATGCTGCCAAATTTACATCCACTAAATATTGATTAAATGGTTGAATAATCATGCAATCAATAGTTTTCTGTTTTGTACATGTAATTCCTTAAAAATTTTTTTTGCTTCTTTTCACTTTGACTTTATGGAAAAAAAATTGCCCCTGAGATTAAACATTGACCTAGCTACTCAGTCTGTATGCCATTTTTAGTCGAAAGGTTTCTTCAACACATTTTATAAGTTACATTTTAACTCAGAAACGCAGAAAAAATTCACAACATATATAATTTCCATATATTTGCATATTTAATATATATTTTAGTAATGTGTGATTTTGAGTGTATTACCCCTTTAAGGTAAAGTTTCTGTTTTCCCATTCATAAAGCAGTTATACACATGCCACGAAACATAGACACAAAACAAATTGTCGAAGGTCTTGGGTAGCTTGAGGATTGAGGGTCAAATTCCCACTGTGGGCCAGTATTTAAAATGCATGTATTCAGTACTCCACTGCATTTTGCTTAGTGGATAAAATGCCCTCCTCTGGACATCCTAGAGAACAGTGTCTTTAAAAGCCAATTTCCTGAAAAATCCTTAACATTGTTTCATGGTTTTTGTTGTTGCAGCTTCAAAGCAAATTTCCTTGGGCCCAGACTGGTGCAGTCACTCCCTCACGGTAAAGCGAAATTGGCTAAGTGCCACCCGAGGTTACAGGGGTGGATGATGCGCCTCGTCTCATAGGGCCCTAGAGACTCCTCAGGGCAGTTGTGGTTGATGGCCGGGGAGTTAGTGCTTGTGTGTCGGTAAAAATGTCCTGGTTGGGCGACCAATGTGATAAAAAGTAAAGTGGCTCAGCATGAGGTGCGTCGGAGCTCACATCTAAATGGACTGTTCTGTTGTGGGTTGTTACAAAAAGGCAAGGCCAAAATAGACGTAAAAAGACTGGCTACATCTTTTCAAATTTAGAGATGTATGAATGAATATAATATCCAGCAATTATACACATTTTGCCAAAAGGCAAAAAGAAAAGGTTGCGATTTGAAAGATTAAATTACAGTGGATTTATGTCTGAAGCTGGTCTGAGTAGACAATTGGTGCCGTAGGTTTGAATCAGCAGTTATGCTGAAAGTAAGCCTCACAGGACTACGTTTCCCACAGTTAGGAACGTCATTTTGTTAGTGAAGTGTTTGCATTGAAATATGGGATGCTGTCCAATATTTGACACAATATTTAAAAATGCACATGAGTTATAATTAATTGAGTTTTATTAGCATTAAACTAATGTTTAACAGCCACTATAAACCTGGGATTAACATGGAATATTGCACATGTAGTAATGGGAGGAATGATTATTGTTGCTTTTGTCCAACATCTGTCCTCTTTCCTGACCACAAAACCAAACACAACACAAATCATAAACCAAATCAGGTTCTTTTCTCCAGAATTGTACAGGTTCAGAAATCCTCAGAAGAAACCCAAACTTGTGTCCAGGAAATTGCGTATATTATAAAGTCCAAACAGCAGGAACAGACTTCAGCCGCGTTCCACTTTGAAATAAAACAGAGACACCCAGAGGAATTCGGAAATGGATGTTTCACCAAGTCCAATTGTTTTACTTTTCTCCACCAGTGCAGTCTTCCTGGCACTTGATGGTGAAACATATATCCCCAATGCATTTTTCCTTGAAGTTGACACTTCACTCAGCAAACGTCTAATCAATCAAATTGTTTTCTTTTCCTGCTCCTCTCTGAGTGGTGTTTCGTGTCCTCAACACCTGCTGAGACTCCATGGCAAAAATATTGAACTCATTGTGGCTTTAAGTATCTGTAAGATACACTGAGAGTGTAACAGAAAAATGAAAAGAATAATTGGCAGTGTTTCTCCATGATAATATACTTAATCTAAATGATGTGAGTGAATTAAATGTACCCATTTTTATATTCCCGAAATGACCAGTCGACTTGAGTCTCATGTTCTTGTGTTTGAGGACATTTGTGGATATCCCTGAAGGCTTCCATGTCAATATCCTACGAGCGAATACAAAAAACACAGGGTTTTTTGTATTCTTTTCGCACATTTCCTACTTATTTGTCTTACTGCGGTAAATAAATTCTCTATTTCCTCTGAAGTCTAAGCTGCTGTCTCCGACACACACACACACTTCAGGATAGGTTCAAACCAAAGCCACTGCTCCTATAAAAAGTAGCTAACATAAAGAAAATTCACATTGGCATGTTCTCCCGTCTTTTTTGTTTAGTCTCACATAAATCAATTACTCTTGCAATGTGAAAAGGCCCTTTGTTCAATTTTATTTTAACTTAAGCAGAAATAGGTCACCGCTAACATTTTTCTCGTACTGCCCTACCGTGCTTGCCACGTGACCTAGATAGACTTCATATTAAGGAGTCAACAGGTTAATCCCCCTAACACAGCTAGCTCAACCTGGAGAGATCTTAATCTGACCAATTACTTTTGGTCCTCTAAACTGGGGGAACTACAAATAAAAAGGGCAATAATATCTACAGTTTATGGATGTTAAAGTTCAAGTGAATGATTCCAAACTAACTGTATTGGGCTTTATCAAAAAGTAACACAATGATCTAAAACATACTGCCATAGAATCTATGCCATTTTCCAGGATCAAAAAGCACAATGTCTTTGACTGGCTAAATTAACCCCAAGATATAAACTGTGCTCAACATTTGCTTAAGAGAAAGAACAACAACTGAAGATGTGTGCCCTGCCAGAGTATCACCAGAGAAGATACCCAGTGTCTAGTGGGGTCAATGGGTCACAGAATCTTTTTTTGCATGAAAGGGATACGCAACCAAACCATAAACATAACTGCTTAATTTGGAGATATTATTACCTATTCCAATAAAACTTTCCAATAAATTTAAAGTATAGCGCCTTAAGAATAAAATATTCCCGGTTCCAAAAAATACTCACTGACCTTCTCAGAATCCTAGCAAAACCACTGCCCCCAGCTCAGAGGTTATCATTCCTGGTTATGAGGTAATCCCTCAGATAAGTCCACCCATTCCTAAACAATTTGATCTGTAGCTCGTAAACATTTGTCTATCCAGAAGCGTCTCTCTCACGTTTGGGGTCTGCCATAGATCTGCCACTGCTCCTGGCAGTACTCCAACTAGCCTAAATGGTTAATCCCACCAACCCTGCAAAGCCCTGGCTGGGTGCTTAAATCTTTTCTAGTACAGGAACCCACTAGATTCTGTTTACAGATAAGGCTACTCTTATAAATCATGTCAGCATGAATATGCCCAATGGATACACCTCGTACGCCCAATGGATACACCTTGTACGCCCAATGGATACTCCTCATACACCCAATGGATACACCTTGTACGCCCAATGGATACACCTCGTACGCCCAATGGATACTCCTCATACACCCAATGGATACACCTTGTACGCCCAATGGATACACCTCGTACGCCCAATGGATACACCTCGTACGCCCAATGGATACACCTCGTACGCCCAATGGATACACCTCGTACGCCCAATGGATACACCTCGTGCGCCCAATGGATACTCCTAATACACCCAATGGATACACCTCGTACGCCCAATGGATACTCCTAATACACCCAATGGATACACCTCGTACGCCCAATGGATACACCTTGTATGCACAATGGATACACCTTGTATGCACAATGGATACACCTCGTAAGCAGTTTCCTGCCAAGACCTTAGTGATTATTGTAGTATCGCCTGTGTCCACAGCAGTACTTCCGTTAAACGTGTTCTCATTGTTGTCCAATGTCTTATTCCTCTTAATAAGAGTAAACAGATTGCTTGTCAGTAAGAAGCATAGGTTTTATCTTCATTGTACAGTACCATAAGAAAGGCTCTCTATAAGTGATGTTTAGCATTTGTAGGTGTGAGAGCTACAAATTCAATACATCAGGTTTTTTACAACTGTAAATGAACTTAAAAGGTGTCATATTAAAATCAGTTGGATTTGTTTTCAGAATATATGGATTGGCATTTTCCTAACATTGACAGTTTTTTCATTCATTATTCAGATTACAATTAGTAATAGAAAAGATTTAGTAAGATTAGTAATAGAGATGTTTTTAATCCATAGCAATGATTTCTTTTAGGTTTGGAAACAAGAAAAAACCTGACCCTTTCACGGCACATCTGGCTGTTCAAGACATGTGTGCTGGTCTTGGACGAATCCATAGCATACTACAACATCAAACAAACAAATAATAGATACCAGCTATGCATTTACACATCACTTCTGCCCGGTAAAATGATTTACCTGAAACCTGTGAAACATCTGTCTCAGAGGATTGGATAAGGAAACATAGGAATGATGGTGGAAAACTGTGTTTACAGCGCCATCTTGAGGTGAAAAGGGGGGAGTAACATTTCTATTTATTACAGTTAGCCTGACGAAGTCATGAGAAAAACCTGAAGAACAAACATTTGCTTCTGGAACATTAAAACGCCTGCCATGTGATCCATACATGTTTATTTGCATAGCTTTAAGGAACAGAGGAAGTACGAACCATAAACATTTTAGAAAAGAGGTTGCGGTAAGGCAGTTTGAAACAAACACACAATGTCATATTTTAACTTGATGATTATACATTGGAGGCAAAAATTTATGTAGAAAATGAGTTCCTACAAACCACATATTTCTGGAATCCTCTGACAAAAAGTTCCACCCACACACCCACACACATACACACATACACACACACACCCTTAATCACCCTTCCACACAGTCTAGCGACAGCAGGAAACGGTGGCTGGAAAGTCTACACACTCTTGAAGCTCAGCAGTCCACCTTGGAATCATACATTTTTCCCGGTCAGAATCAAATGCTAAATTCCACGTGGTTCTATGAAGTTGTTGAGTCGATGAAGACGCCTGGGGAACTACGAATGGTTGCAGTTGACCAGTATGCCCCGTAACCCTTGACTTGCCGATCGACTTCCAAGCTGGAATGGCAAAGTGGAGAGAAAAGGTCAGAGTAAAACACGGGTTACATCATAAAACACAGACACATTAACTGTCCCATTCTATTAGGCCGACCATGACTTGTGTAACATATGGTTCTGTTTAAAGCCAGTTGTTAACAGTTCATGATTATTGATAGATCGGGCGCCCTGTGCAGCTACAAGCAGCTCAGGCTGGCACTCGTAAAGTGGCCCACCCCACTGCCTGGATGACCAGATGGGTTTGACATACCAACACATTTGCATTTGGTTACATTGTACCAGGCAAGCTGACTCAACCCTCGCTAACGCATCTAAGAGAAAACTAATAATAAAAAAAAGCCCAGATCCCCCGAGGGCAAAGACGAACGGGTCTTCAGATGATCAGGGACCTTGTTTCAGGGCACGTGTCTTGGTCAGCTCCCATTGTAGATGACACCGTGCCTGAGCCCTCAGTTTCTCTGTGCGCTGTGGTAGTGTCTGTATCTGCTCTGTTCTCTCTGTCCAGGGCGGAGAGTGTTCCGCTATTCAGAGTCTGGCCCTCTGGGAAGGGGACCTCACCGCTGAAACGGGGGGGGGGGCAACATGTTACCACACACACACACACACACACAAACTATACTTGGGAAGTATTTTTGGGGGTTACACTGTAATCCTTGTTTCCTTAACTCTACGCTTTACACTAATTTTAACCCAAAACTTAACCCCACGCCCTAAATAGCATTTCTTTAAAAGAGACGGGAAAGGTTCTCATCGTCAGATTTACTATAAGTTGTCATATCAGTAAGGGGTCCTAGTTCTCGCCAGTATAGAAATAGAGACACAAATGCTTTCTTTTTGTGCTCTTCAAGCATAGCAAAGAATCCTTACTTCAGTATCTTCTCCAGCATTCCAATTCGTGTCTGTCTCTCGTCCAGGGCTGTTTTCAACGAGTCGATCTGTCGCTGTTTGTCTAATAGCTCCCTCTGGAGACGGTGATTGGTCTCCTCAAGTGTCTCACAGAAAGCCTGTCAACAAGGTCCCAACAACAACAAAACTTAAAACATGTTCATGAGACAACAAACAGAAGAAAATAGACCAACACTGACAGAGACAATCAGGACCATCTTTTCGATCCTTCAAAGCACATTAAATAATGTTGCCCAGAGGAACATGCATCTGGTTCTCATGGCTAAGTGGGTTGAAGTATGGAGTTTAAATCAAATGATTACTGGAAAGTTGAAGTACAGACCTTCCGTTTTCATTAGAAGTATTTGTGTGCAAATTTGTTTCACCATTTAGAAAATACTTTTTTCATGCACAGTGTTTCAGGTCATCGAAAGTATTGGAACAGCTTAAAAGAATGTCCAAATGAAACATGTTGGTTTTGTACTTAGCCTCATATCCTTTGCATGTAATAAGTGTGTCACAAAATCCATTTAAAAATAAATGTCCAGTATAGAAAGATGCCTCACCCTGCTCTCCTCCAGACTGTCAAAAGGGCCAGGAGGGTCGTCTAGACAAAGGAACTGTCTGACCGCTTCGCTGTGGGGGGAAAGGTCAGAGGTCTGAAAGGTCACCTGGACAACCTTCCAGACAGTCACAAGACACTGGAGTTTGACTAGGGTTGAATTTTGGGAACTGGATTTACAAGGATTCTATCACAAAGCCAACTCCCTTTTTTCCGGGGATAAATGAATGTCAAGAATCTAGTCAACTATAAACAGAGTGCTGTTAAATGGAACTTCTAATTGATATGGAATGTATAAACCTGTGTTTTTTAACCCTCCTCAGCTATTCAATATGCATAATGAATAATCTGCACTCGGGCTGTTTTGTACTGTAAGCCTGCTTATATACAAAGTCACCCTACATATTGTTTACAATGAAACTGTACATTTGACCTTGAAACATTGTTGATATGCTGTCCAACTAATCTGTTTTGGGGTGGTCTAGAAAAAGGTAAAATCATTGCGAACAGCCCTTTAATACTAAACCTATTAAAGATATGGAGAACAGAGGATTCACGCATGATAAAGGACCTCAGTTACCACATTACAGCTATCTGGAAGCATCCATCGCTACATAAGAAATTCAACCACGGTATGTTGAGTATTGGTATGACAGAGACAAAAAAAAACGGTTTCAACATCTCAACAACAAAGTCCTTTCTGTCACTTGCTAAACTGTGGCCTCTGTGAAATATCCCATCCAACGTCTTGATGTTTTTTTAACAGCTAGGATTTCTGCTGCTGAGACATGATTGGAGTATGCCAAAGGCCTTGAATATTGACTGGTTTATGAAGAATAACAGGGATTTCAAAACATGATTAAATCCCAGCTTACAACTCAGACGGTGCCTCTTCAAGGTATTCACCCCCCTTGAACTTCTGCAAATGTCACTGTGTCACAGCATGGCATCGAAATGGATTTAATTAGGGGGTTTCCCGCCAATCGACATATTCCCCAATCTTCATTGCAAAATTCCTCAAGATCTGTCAAGTTGGACAGGGACTTTTGGTGAACAGCAGGTGGACTCCCTTCAATTAATTATGTGAATTCTAAAAACAACTGGTTGCGCCACAGCTAACTCAGGTGTGTCACAGCCAGGGGGGTGAATACTTACTCATTTATTATTCAGTAAATTTTCTCTTTCATATTTGTAATCAATTTGGAACTTTGACACTATGGACATTATGGACAGTACCAGTCAAAAGTCTGGACACGCCTCCTCATTTATGCAAAGAGTGTGCAACACTGTCATCAAAGCAAGGGGTGGCTTCACTAGAACCAAGGCCGCATTAGAAGAATCTACAATATGAATTGTATGTATTTTGATCTGTTTAACACTTTTGTTGCTGCATGATTACATACGTGTTATTTCATAGTTTTGGTGTCATTCAACAATATGAAAAATAGTAAAACTAAAGAAATAACCTTGAATGAGTAGGTGCGTCCAAACTCTTGACCGGTAATGCATATTCCCATTGTATAGACTGAAAGGTAATGTGCGATGTTCTTTCCTTCATTGTGTCTTGTCTGTTAAACAACATCACATGTATAAGTAAAATAATTCTGGTTATACGTGTATGCTGAATATTCACTAACAAAACAAAATCAACAAAGGTTAAATGAATCACGTTGCCTACCTGTTGGTGATGTCTTTGTGTGCTATGAGGTTCTGTAGAAAGGCTTGAAGGCCTAACTGTCTCTCCTCTAGAAACTCCACATCGTAATTATCCCTGAACCAGCGCTTGGGTGGCAAGGCGAGTCTAAATCTGGGAAACAACTCCTTCAGCTGAGACAAACACAGAGGAGGGAGGGAGAAGCACAATCATTGGTTAATATAAATCGCTCCCTAAAATCGGAGGGCGATTTTATTGATCTTTCAATGGATTTTCCCCCTTCTTGTCTTTAATATGGTGAATTGAAATGAGTGTCAATATTGTTATCGGTGACTGAAATAGAATAGTAACTCTGTCCAGGTGGAGCAGATTGAGGGGGACTATTCGCTGGTAACTGCAGCACTTCACCTTGTCATTGAGTCTGGAGAAGTCTGTGTACCTTCTGAAAATCACCCAGTTCTCCTCTGGATTCCTTCGCACCAATACTTTATACACCTATAAGGACAATTTGGCCATGTTACATCATATACTTTAAGCATACAGAGACCTGAGTGAGACATTTTCAGTTTGGTAGAAATGTAACTTTTTTCAGGGACATGTATCTCTCTATACATACAGTCACCTCAGAATGATTGATAAAGACCAAAAAAGGATGTGTAAAATAAAATAGGTACTGAGCCATAATGTAATTTTAAATTACATTGAACTTATTGCACTACCTTAACTGTTCAAAGAAATCAACCAAAATGACAATTTACATAAATTATTCATTGAATTCTCCCCAAACAAATATCCACATTATTGGCACATTTGATTTTGGTACTTTGGGCCCCTCCCTCAGCCAGGTTTCAGCCTACTGGCAGAGGCACCCAGGTTTTTGACTAAAATGGTAGAGTTCAGGATGCCATTGACTTAATAAAACTCGCCAGTGTATCCCTTTTCAGGGTGTTAACGCGGCTCTCTATTGATGTCGGTCTGCATCCGCACCCTCCCCCACCCGCCTCGCCGTAGGAAAGAGTAAGGGAAAACACTCGATGACTTGAAAGTTCCAGGCGGTCTGGCAGTCCTTACAAATAGGATATTGGCATTGTGGTGTTGAGAAGCAGAGACTATGTTTGAGAAAAAATGCACTGTAAATGTCAAAGCCATCAGTATTGGAGGCAGATTTTATGTTTTCATCCTGTCCCCTTCAATTCTAGAAATAAAATGCAGCCACCGCTCCTAACTGAATCACAGTTTGGAGTCATTTCCTTGTGACTGGTTGGCTATTGCAGCTGCTTCACAATCCAGACAGGCACACATTTCAATAGTTTCCCTTTTCTGTGAATAGCAAGAACACATGATGACTCATCCCATTTCATGGAACCAAATGATGTGGTGTGGAGAAATAAGTGCCTCTGAAAACTAATAAAATATTATCACACTTCAGCAAAATGCTCTACTGTACAGATACTACCATGTTACTACCAATGAATGGACCCTCTGCCCCAGGTTCCCAGACGGTATGTATGCAAACCAGAACCATCAAGCCCGGTCTGAACAAACAGTGTAAAGGATTAAGTTCCAGCTAAGTAGCACCTGAATAAACAAATCAGTTCCCTTCGTGATTGGGTCAAACGAATAATGTGCGATCAAAGAACAATTATGATTTGGGAGGCTCCTTACTGTGAACTTTGCCCTCTCCTCCATGACCTCATAGCCCAGAAGGGTTGGCGTGAGTGGCCTCGCCCAACTGTCCCCGGGGGTCCCAGGATCTGAAAACGACACCACCCCCTTATAGGCATCTGAGCTGGGACATGCCTGGGGGAGCCTGGGGCCGACCACCGTGGATGCCCAGGCCCCAGTGCCCTTCACCCAGGGAGACCTTCCAGGAGTGGAGCCGGAGAGGCTATCCAGGGGGGATGTGTCATTGGGCCGAGCTCGGCAGCTCCCTGACGTTGTCCCCTCCATAGGGACGGGCACTGGGACAAAGGGGGTGACCATGTCTCCCCACTGAAACAGCAAAAAGACAAAAAGAACAACAATTCACTGTTATCCATTGTCAGTCAGCGAAGGAGATGAGAGTACTGGAGAGACAGACAGAATCAGAGGCTGAGACACAGACAGACAGACAGAATCAGAGGCTGAGACACAGACAGACAGACAGAATCAGAGGCTGAGACACAGACAGACAGACAGATACTCACATAATAGCTTTGGCTATTTAGAAACCAAATGGTTTTGAGGTGGAGAAGCTGTGGAGATACAATCTACGAGCCTGTAGAAATTATAAACAAAATAAAAGCTGGTCCGATTTACTGAAATTCACACAGGCAGTGTCTCTAAAAGTCATGACAATTTTTTGTAATCCTACCGTAGCATGCAGGCAGTATTCTAATGAGATCCGTGAATGTGTGAGTAAGTCTGGCACTATATTTGACTGGCACTATATTTGATTGGCACCATATGTACATGACAGCTATCTTCTCCTGCATCCAGTTCATTAAGGATGTCTTTGAAAGGCTTTGCCGCTGTATGTGAAGATGCATTCTGAAATGTTAGGCTACTGGTTGCTGTCGAGCCAAAACAGGTCATCCAAAATGACTACCTGTCATTTGTGCCAGTATGTGAGCCCATGTAATCAAAACCACCTTTAAACTTGGAATTGAATGGCTAACTGAGGTATGATAGTTCTACTTACAGATGATGCAAAGGTAAACAATATAAAACATCCAGACCAAAATGAGAGGTTTTAATACAAAATGTGTCATGGCAAAAGTGCCAGAATGCATCTGTAAGAAATGTTTTGACAAAACATGAACTATGCTGGATGCCATGAATATTTAGATCAATACATACATTGTGCATATAGGGAATTGGACTCTGTGTGCAGCTAGCTTGGTTGGTATATTTCATGTACATCCTAGTAGATACTGCTTTTGATATAAAGCAAAGAAAATTAGGAAGACGAGGACGCTGCACTTTCATATTGACTTATATAGACTATTTAAATGTTTAAACATAGAAATGACCAAAAAGTAAGGTGTTACATTAATTATTTTTATTTTATGGTGTTGGAATTCTTCTAATTTAATATGTAAACGCGTTGCTAGTATCTGTATCTGAAAGCCTACTTAAAGAGTTCTAAAGATTTTGTAATTTATTTCATCTTAAAGACATTAAGGTTATTACGAGGACACAATTGGACCCGTATTTTAAATGCAAACACTAATGCACATAAAGTTCATGGACAGAAAATCTGCATATTGGAACTGGCTGTTTGATAGGATGAAAATCGCATTGTATCCTGGGTAAATCCTGACGGCATGATCTACAAATAAGTCGTTACTTATGATCCAAGGATATTACATCGTCAGTTGCTTACAGTCGTTTTCATCCTCTAGATCACAGTCAGTCACATTTGAGAGGACAAGATGCGAAAATAACTTCTCTCACACAAAGCACCTGCCATACCTGCCAAGCATAAAACGTTTAAAGTGTGTAGTAGGTCATAGTCCCACTCAAAGCTTATTTGTCAATGCTGCTTTTTCAGTCATTGCAAAATTATGATATGTTCAAAGATAATAATACTTAGACTTATTTTCCTACTTTGCCTTCAGGGAAATTTGTCTAACTCCCAGCTAAACTAGTGTTCTCTTATATGGAAGCCAAGAATAATCCCCAGTTAAAACCCCGTGTCGTTCAAAACCACAATACGACACATATTTTCCCCAATACAGTACCTTGGAAGTTCTTCAATCCGCTTGTTTGATATGCACCATTTTAAAACAAAACTTACATTCTTACAAAGATACCTTCAATATTGAGCGCACATCGCAAACAAATACAGAACTTGTTTAATTGCAAGATAAAACTAGACTTCTATGTGCAATTCTTCAATGCAATAAAGATTTGTCTGAAAAGTTTACCACTGTCGCATGTGGGCGTGTCTTAGCGAAGGCGTTCCGATTCTACCATAAAGCTAAAATATGTGCGCACACCCTTATTTTAACTCGGGGATTTTTCGTATTAGAATTTTTTTTGTTGAAAGTTTTTCCACTTAACACGTCAAACTAATAATAAAAAGTACTTCGGATGATGGTAAAACTTTGTTTTACGACGCGCAGGTTTGCTGGGAGAGTTAATAACTATCCCATGAAAACGTTTGGGTCCTTAACGTAACTCTAAGAAACCCGGAAGACTGTCACCTGACTGCACAATTTATGACAACAACGGACATCGAAGCCACCACCTTCGCAGTAAGCTAAATGTAGAATTCAGTAATGTCTGTCCTAGTTTACGTTAATGTAATCTACCAGCTATTCTGTAACATGATACTATTTGGCTAACTGATCTCGGACTGTAGTATCTTACAAATATGCCCTCAATATGTTGTCGTTAGCTGTACTATCTGTAGCTAACAAGAAAGCATGATCCAGTCGCACATTGTTTTGGTGTGGAGCGGTTCCTCGCTAGAGTTTGACATATTGACAGGTGTACATCCTTTATTTTTTCTATGAAGAATTCAAGCCAAATCACAGTCAGTTTTGGACGGCTTACTGCAATTAAGCCCGCGAATAGCCGTTACCTCCTAATGGATCATTTATGATTCTGTGCTCCCGGGGGGCTTTTCGTTGCGTCTGAAACGAGAACTGTCAATTCCGCTTTCTCTTTTAGGCAGAGGAGGACCACTTGCATTTTCGTTTAAGTTCCTATTGTTGGTTCACAATAATTATGGAGCAGCGGCACGCGGGCTGTGTGAACCTCTGTAGTCTCACGAGCACTCTACCAGTGATCCCCTATCAAAAGCTGACGGACTTGCATTACCTGAGTGCAGGTGGGTTCGGAACCGTGTTCAAGGCACAGCATTCTGATTGGCGGACCACCGTTGCCATCAAGTGCCTCAAATTGGATTCTCCTGTTGGCGAAAGGTAGGATTGTTCAAATTACTATGCCATACCAAGTAGGACTTGTGATGTGCTTCACTTGATTTATTGTCTAATATGCCTACTGGTATATGATACATGTATCTAGAAGCCCCTATTGATTTTCTGTTGACCCTGACACTATTAAGGTATGTCCACAATGAACATTGATTTATTCTCAGATATGTAAAATAAATAAAAAGATATATACAGATGTGCCATGCACAAATACGAACACAGTGATTTATTATGTGGTTCCGAAATCCTATCACTCAGAAATGTACCGTATTGTTTTTCTACAATTGTCTATGCGTATGTAATTAAAAAGGCCGCAACTTAGTCACAACCATTTGCAGGGAGAGAAATTGTCTGCTGAAGGAGGCAGAGGTACTTCACAAGGCCAGGTTCAACTACATCATCCAGATCTTTGGCGTGTGCAATGAGCCTGAGTTCTTCTGCATCATCACAGAGTACTTGAGCAATGGCTCCCTGGACCAGTTGCTTCATGAGGTAAGAACAGTGTTCAAAACAAGGAATTACGAACTTAGGCTGAAAACTGTTGCCATAACAATGAAGGGGATTTAATTTAGGTTGTGCTTGTAAGAGGTGAATACAAGCACAGTATGGTTTTCACTCTTTCATTTTTGAAGAAGGTAACGAAACACGTTTGTTTGAGGTTTCCTTTGCCGTGGACTCGACTCTGACGTTGTTTCAGTCATTCAGCAGATGACAAGACAAACACAGCCTCATCGGTTGAGGAATCAAAGACGTGACAAAGCTTTTGGGCCCGTAACACATCTGCGAAATCCCCTCAATGCAGTCTTTCACTTTCTTTTTTCATGTATTCATTCTCCACTCTCCTAAAATTTCCTTTCCATTTCCTTCTGCACTCTGTAGAAGACCCTATTCCCAGTGCTGGCCTGGTCGTTGAGGCTGCGTGTCCTGTACGAGATTGCCCTGGGTGTCAACTTCCTGCACAACATGACCCCACCCCTTCTTCACCATGACCTCAAGACACAGAATATCCTGCTGGATGGAGAGCTCCATGTCAAGGTGCGTGTGTGTGTGTTGTGTTTGCGAGTGGCTCTGTTGGCACATCCACACGCATGTTTTTAACATTTAGGCAGATCCCGAGCTGCATACCCACACATTTTTGGGGTGTATCCAGTTGAGTACACAACCTTGTCTGATCGCAATGCGGGCATTGAGACATGTCACGCCAAAGCCATCTTGCTTCTTTCACGCGCTGATCGGCCGACCAGGAAGTTAGCACAATGAGCTTGTGTGAGGTCACACACTATAGACCACGTTGTATGTCTCAGTGCTGCGATACAGTGGCTCAGACCACTGTGCCACCCAAGGAGCCCCGCTGAGCCCTCCTTCTGAAGTCCCGAGGCCCAGATCGGTGGCTAGTCAAAGATCATTTGTCTTCTTATGACTACGACAGGAGGGGCAAGATTAGAATATGAATCGGCACTCAGTTATCTTGAGCAACCCTCCAGGAACCAATTTAAGCTTAATTAACCCCTATTAAAATTGTTCTTTTAATAGTTTTTAACTTGGCCCAGATTTGGGTG
The DNA here is from genome assembly GCF_011004845.1 of Esox lucius. Lineage (NCBI taxonomy): Eukaryota > Metazoa > Chordata > Actinopteri > Esociformes > Esocidae > Esox > Esox lucius. The sequence goes on from NC_047571.1 coordinate 28,893,924, forward strand.
TGTTTAATACATGACTCGGTCCAATCTCACAGAGCCTTAAGGCTTAGTTAGAAAATATCTTAATTAGAAAATATCCAAATGTCAGCGTTTATTTGGAAGTCCAGGGTGGGAGAGTATACTTTTTACTATTTAAATAAGACTTAAATACTGTTTTAATACTATTTAGGTCTGGTTTCACAGACAGAGATTAAGCCTAGTCTAGGACTAAAAAACAAGCTCAATGGAGTTTTTTTAGTCCTATTCTAGGCGTAATAAATTTTTAGTCCTAGTCTAGGATTAATCCGTGTCTGCGAAACCAGCCCTGAGTGTACCAAAGTGCAACAAAAATGGTTACACTATTATAAACTATAAGTATACAGCATTTTTGCCTTGGGCAACCTTACCTAAAAACCTTAATAGGTTTAGTAACGCCCTGTAAATCAGTTACGCCCTGCATACTATCAAAACAATCAAATGCTTTGCTTGATCAGAGCTCAAGATTAATGTAGCCTGGTAGGTGCTGATAAAACTGAACATGTCAGTGGATCCTAATTTTGTGTTTTGAGCACACTTCTGACCAAAAAAGGTTTTCCTTCAGGTTTTGTTCTATTTCGTGCAAAGTTGCAACCTAGCAAATGAATTACTCTACAAAATAAATCATGCCTGGTCTAAAAAAAATATGATAAACATACTGAACTGCACCCAGCAGATTGTTCTCCTTCTAAACATGACCCAGCTCTTCAGCAGATTGTTCTCCTTCTAAACATGACCCAGCTCTTCAGCAGATTGTGCTCTTTGTGTTCAGATAGCCGACTTTGGCCTATCCAAGTGGCGTCAACTGTCCATCAGTAAATGCTCCGGGTCAAAGCCACCTGAGATGGGAGGCACTGTCATCTACATGCCCCCTGAGGAGTATGAACCCTCCAAGAGCCGCCGTGCAGATGTCAAACACGACATGTACAGGTAAGCCGAAGGCAAACCAGCTTGACCACAACCAGGGTTTCATAGTCCCTTGTAACTCAGTTGGTAGGACATGGTGCCTGCAATGTGAGTTTGTTTCCGATGGGGGTAGGGAAGGAGGACAAAAATGCCTGGAGGAAAGTGAAAATGTGGGCACTCACTACTGTACCCTGAATAGGGATAGCTGCTAAAAGCCTTAAACTAAAGGACCTAGACAATTTGCCGGATCTGATTATGCTTGAGCGAGAGGTTAAAACACACTGACAAGTGGCATCAGGCAACACATGGGCAGCATTAGAATTGGTTCAGATCACCATCTGCGTAATTTGAAACATGACTGGATCTGCTGAACATATTTCTTACGCGGCAATCTCGGCTGATTTCTTCACCAAACCCTAAGCGAGTGAAACTGTGTGAAATTTGAGACATTTGATTAGAAGACACACCTTGTTTTTTCACTGAAAGAGACCTTGTTTTTTGCCAGTTTTACGGAAGTACGTCAGTCTGTGTGGGATTTTACACAAGACTTCAGTAAAAGTACTACAATGTAAGTGTATTATTTTGGTCAGATTAAATCTGACCACATTCCCCTTAGGGGAAATGGCAGGGCACTTTGTATTGAGCTCCAATTTAAATATATTAATGTCAGTAACGTGTGTGTGTGTGTGTGTGTGTGTGTGTGTGTGGGGGGGGGGGGGGGGTAACAAAAAGAGATATGAAACTTGTTGCCTAGGCTTAATCTCAATTCCTGGTTCTGGCCAAATGCAACAATTGTGAGCTCACCTAAATAAAGCCAGAAGTCTCTGACTGAAACACATTGCCAACGATAGATCAATGGAAGATTTTAGTTAGTCTGATGGGAAGACTAGCCCCTCCCACTAGAGCAACCATTTAATATTTTACGGAGAAAAGTCTACATGAAATGAGCCTTTCAACATCTTTTGAGGTCTGACTGATTCAGTCCTTTGGGTCTCTGGGTGACGGTCCTTGAACAGCTGTTATCATGATTAACTGAAGTGGGTTTTCCATTTCGGTAAGACTAACGAATTGAGATGCATGACTGAGTATTTCATTCTATTAAACCTTCTTCTGTGTGAGCGTGCCTCATCTGACTCAAAAATATATATTTCTATCTTGTGTTCCCATTTTAGCTATGCTATCATTATGTGGGAGGTGCTTTCCAGAAGGATACCATTTGAAGGTAATAAAGGGAAAATTGCTTTTAATTGAGATTTTCTAACTGCAAAACATATGTTGAAGGAAAATCACAGCGAATATTTCAGTTATCTAATTTATTTTGTGTGTACAGACGCGACCAACCCGATGCAGATCATGTTCAGCGTTCTGCGGGGGACTCGACCCGACACCAGTCTGGACAGTCTGCCCCGAGACATCCCTAGCCGGGAGACCCTCATCCACATCATGACCAGTGGATGGACCACCAACCCAGATGAAAGGCCCTCTTTCCTTAGTAAGAAGCTTGTCCTATTACCTCTGACCCTCTAATCTAAAGCCAGCCATTTGGGTGAAAATCTGGAATCCTAACGGCTGGATGTGCATAGAGCCTTAACCTGGCCATCCATAGGCAGGACGGGGTCATAATTGTCCATCTGTGTTCAGAGTGTGTGATCGAGCTGGAGCCAATGCTGAGGAGGTTCGATGAGATTGACGTCCTCGAAGCTGTGCTGGAGGTGAAGAAGTCAAAGGTCAGTTGTGGCGTCGAGTACATAGACCAGAAGTTCAGTGACGTGTTGGAAATGTTTGGCAACGTGAGTGTGTGGTGGTATCACTCAAGTAACACTGTGAATTGCAAAACATTTCTTGTTGGATTTGTGATAGATGCGTTTTGGATTACTTCAGACATGACTCATGTGAAATTAGGAAGGGAGTCAAATGGATGACTTGACATTCTGGTAGGAATGACCCACAACCCCCCTCTGCCCGCTCTTTAACATTAGAGTTCAAAGAACATCCAAGCCTCTGTGGCAGCATTTACATACTGTCATCTTGACAATTATTGGCACCCATGATAAAGATAGGAAAGCAGTATAATAAAAAATAAAATAATGGGCTACATTGTGGAATATATTGTAGTCCAATAATTATTTTCAGGGGGGGTGTCAACCAAAATGTTTCCTGATTCTAAATACCATTTAATGCCTAAAAAAATTCAACATTAAATGCAAGTGTTTAATAAAAAATTTAAGATTTTTAAAACACCTAAAGTTATTAAGCAGTTGCATTTATCGTTACAGTGTAGAGGCTAACCGGGAGGAGTGGAGGCAGACAGTAGCACATTTGTTTCAGATGAACGAATTGTGCTTCAACCGCTTTCGTCATGGGAACATTGCTTCCTTGTGCTCATGCATCACTGTCATGCCCCTCTGCCATGCCACTTCTGCTTTGCAAATTTTGCAACAAACTGTGTTTTTTTTATGTGTAAAGTGCAAAGAAGACTTGGGTTGTACACAACCTATCACTAGTATTTCCAATAGTATTGATACATCCTCAAACTTTTTTCTTTTTGTTGCCTTCATCCCACCAAGACTATTGACTTTAATGTTATTTTCCCCCCCAAATTGGATCTCCTCACTGATTTCAATGGGACAGTAATAGTACCACTTTCATCTGAACCATTAAAACTACAGTGACCACATTTGATGCATGTTTAAAATGTTTGAACATGTATCAACTGATTATTTTTATGTAGTTAGCATAATTACCATTTAATTAATTATAATACAATATCTCTTGAACCACTCAAACTAGAGGGATCAAACCAACATGGTATGTAATCTCTCCATCTCTCTTCCCTCTCTAGCTGATGAGGAGGACAGGTGGCTTTTCTGCTACACCTGTTGCATGCGTGGACAAGAGGGAGGAGGAGAAACCTCTGAACATAACCATCTCCAGTCCCTGGCCAGTACGTTTTCGAGAACAGAAGTGTTGTAGAACAGAAGTGTTGTAGAACAGAAGTGTTGTAGAACAGAAGTGTTGTAGAACAGAAGTGTTGTAGAACAGAAGTGTTGTAGAACAGAAGCGTTGTAGAACAGAAGCGTTGTAGAACAGAAGCGTTGTAGAACAGAAGCGTTGTAGAACAGAAGCGTTGTAGAACAGAAGCGTTGTAGAACAGAAGCGTTGTAGAACAGAAGCGTTGTAGAACAGAAGCGTTGTAGAACAGAAGCGTTGTAGAACAGAAGCGTTGTAGAACAGAAGCGTTGTAGAACAGAAGCGGTGTAGAACAGAAGCGGTGTAGAACAGAAGCGGTGTAGGACAGAAGCGGTGTAGGACAGCAACATTCTAGGACAGCAACATTCTAGGACAGCAACATTCTAGGACAGCAACATTCTAGGACAGCAACATTCTAGGACAGCAACATTCTAGGACAGCAACATTCTAGGACAGCAACATTCTAGAACAGCAACATTCTAGAACAGCAACATTCTAGAACTGCAACATTCTAGAACTGCAACATTCTAGAACAGCAACATTCAGCGTAGGCTTAAGACCTCAGGTGCCATCTATAAGACCTGGCAGGACTCTGTTCTTTAAGTTCGTGCCACTGGGCTACAAGCACTGCACATTTCGTCCGCGTCTCCGTGTCCGTGTGTGTTTTGCCTACATATCTTCAACATGCTGTGTTGCTGTCACAGGGAAGCTCCACCTCGGGCTCTGGGTCTCACTCCTCTCAGGAAGCAGACATCTCCCAGCCGAGCTCTCTAATCAGCACCCATGACCCGCCTTCTAGAGGTAAGCCTGCCTCATCCTGGGCTATTAGTAACACCTGTAAATAGCTATAAATACAGTGTGTGTAATAAACTCACTGCACTCTGACTGCCTTTCTGATCATGCTTTTTCTCATATGCTATGTGAATGTGGCTGCCAGGTGGGCAGGCTCTTGGGATGCCTGTTATGCAGCCTCCAGCGGTCCACCACTGACCAATACTGTTGTTTCAGAGATTAGTTTGGTTTTTTTACATGGGGAAATGTAACATTTTTTACGTCAGAGTAATCCACAGATGACCCATTTATTTCAGTATATTCAGGTTGTCTGGGAAAATCCAATCACTCCTGGCTCCCAGAACTCTGTGGGAACCTGTCCCCGGAGTGTAAACATTCTGTAGCTGGTCATCTGGAGAGCTGTTCAAAACACATTCCACTGATCGTCATGTCTAAATCTCCCACACACACACACACACACCACAGATAAAACACATTTCCGTGAAAGGCATTGTTTAAAATCTAGTATTATTCATGTACAGTGTTTCCTCTTAACTGCAACCCTCCTCCAGGTCTCTGATTATTACTTTGTCTCCTTTTCTCTTTTACTCCAACCCGACCCTGTCAGGCCCGACCCTGATGGCAGCATGCTGTCGCAATGTCTTTCTCCCATGTACTACTCTCTCCTCTTCAGTCCGCTCCTTTTATCACCCCGGTTGTCCTCTCCTCTCCTCCCTCCCTACATCCTGTGACTCCTCCGTCTCCTCTCCTCTCTTCTTGCTCCGCGGCTAAGTGACCTCCTGTGAGCTCACAGAACGTGGCTGTGGGCAGTCAGGCCCAAATGAAGGAAAACTAATCTTTTGGATGCTGTCATACGTTCACTCTGGCCTTGATATCTTCTCATCCCTCCTGAATGCGTTTTAAAAACTCGTGTTTTTTGAACCCCTGGAAACTTTTAACACCGTCTTTGAAAAAGGTTTTATGGCATACGCTCCTCGTACATTCAGAATATTGAGACTGGAATGTTTGGAAAATAGGTGGCAGAGATGATTATAAAGGGAATGGTTTCGGTTTTAACCCTGCTGCTGTGCACAGTGTGAAGGGTTTGTTTCACTTTCACGGAGTAGGTAACATTACCTCAGCACATTATTTAAACAGGTTAGCATCTTCCCTTTGCCTGGTTGAGAGCTCGTAGCCACACACCCACATGGCGCTTCCTCAGACACACCAGAGAGTGCAGTTTGGAGGATTCGTTTCTGGCAATTGCAGCAAGTAAATTTAAATGTAAAAAAAAATTTGAACTTGGAAATGAATGTTACTGTAGGCCTAGCACACACCTACGTTGCCAGGATTCAGCAGGCATTTTGGTTACACTTTATTTGGACAGTCACGGTGACCATCTGTGGATGCTCTGCAGATGTTCATACTGTCATCTGAATGCCTGTTAGGGTCAGGTTTAGAATAAGTGTTAGGGGTAAGTGTTCGGGAAAGGGATGAGGATGAGGTTTCTGTTTGGTGTTAATTGACCTGTTATTGATGCTTTACAGTCTGTCCAAATGAAGTTTTACCAACATTCTTTGGTAGACTTATAGTGACTGTTTAAAAAAAAGAACATTGTCCGACAAAAGCCTATCAATAAAACAGCCGGCCAGGCGACTAAATGCGGTCAACCCTAAATGATACCCAGCTCTGTTCCTGTTCTCCCGCTTCTCTTTTTAACAGATAAATAGATAACATAAATACAGAGAGTTTCTGTAATGAGGAGAAAAATCTTTCTGTTCTTAGCTGCAGGAGCCACCGCTTTTTGACACCCATCTGTCCTTATCTCCCTCCCCCCAACACCTCCTGTTCCTCAGAAGTGAACCCCTCTTCGTTCATGCCTCACACCCTGGATCCCCCCCAGCCCCTCAAAGAGTCCAACAACCTTAACGACTACCCCCAGAATGCCCAGCCCCTGGACAACCTCAACATACCCCTCAAACCAGACAGGGCTGAGTTGGAAACTCAACTGGACAACCTCACCCTGAAGCCGCCGCCGTACCCGTCCCCAAACACACCAGGTGACAGAAATTATACCCGTTCTCAGTACCTGCCCAGCTAGACTCAGTGGCCTCCAGAGTTATTGACAAAAAAAAAAGGCAACATTATATTTCGTTTTGGTTTATCGGCTTGATCTTAATCTCAAAACATAACAGAAATCTGCCCTTTAATTGAACTGTTTCCAATATGAAAGGCTCCAATTATTCTGTATGTAATGACATCAGTAGCGGTCCTAGAACAGAGCCTTGAGGAAAACAAGGGGCTTGAGGAATCAGAACTTTTTGTTCCTCAAGCTCCGTGTTGGAACACTACTGTTTCCATAATTTCTATTACATGTAATCTAATACCTAGTGTGAAACTATCCCCACGGTCTCCAGATTACCTACCATCGGACCCTGCCGGCTCAGCGCTGGGCCCGGTGGCGCGGTGGATTGCGGCGCGGCGCGAGGCAATTGTCGAGCAGATGACGGAGGCCTGCCTGAACCAGAGCCTGGACGCCCTACTGGCGCGCTCTCTTCTGATGCGGGAGGACTACGAGTTGGTGGTGAACCGCGGCACCCGCACGGCCAAAGTCCGCCAGCTTCTGGACACCTGCCATCGCCACAGCGAAGACTTCTGCCGCGTGGTGGTTCGCAAGCTCCAGGACAACAAGCAGATGGGCCTGCAGCCGTTCCCCCCAGAGCTCAGCTCCTCCGGGGGCCCATTGACCCCTAGTGCACCCCCGCTCTCCTACAGCAACCCCAGGAATTATTAAGAGTTGTTACGGAAAAGACTAGACGCCCTGTAAACTGTAAAAGACCTTGAGCTCGTTGAGCTGGTACTGTTTGTTAGTGGGTCTTAGTCAGTAGGTACCAAATGGAGTTTAACGGACTGAAAGATGGAGGGACTGCCTGGACTTGTCCAATAAGACACTCATTTTTGTTTTCCACTTGCACAATGTTTTGTAGTTTGTGCCCTAATAAATATGAACCGGAACTGGGAGTTGATCAAGCCCAGCTGTCGGTGTACATTAAGTGTCGTGGCACCTACTTTTCTTCTCAGTCACACAGGAAAACATGTTGGTGTGACTCAAATGGAAGGCAACAAGAAGTTGAAAGGACCTGAAGGTAAATACGCCTTTTAAAAGACAGTTTTCCCTGTGTTTCGAAAAAGGTTTCACTGTTCTCTAAAAAGAAAAAGCAGAGGACTCTTTGGGATTTACAGTCAAATGCTGTGGGATTTAATCAAGGCATTTGAAGAATTACAGTACCAGACAAAAGTTTGGACACCTACTCATTCATTGGTATTTCTTTATTTTTCAGATTTTCCGCATGGTAGAATTATAGTGAAGACCTCAACAAAAACTTGGAATCATGTAGTAACCCAAAAATTATTAAACGACCAAGTTGTAGATTCAAGGTAGCCACGATTTGCCTTGATGAAAGCTTCGCACCATCTTGGCATTCTCTCAACCAGCTTCATGAGGTAGTCACCTGGAATGCTTCCTTCAGTCTGCGGTCCAACTCATCCCAAACCATCTCAATTGGGTTGAGGTCAGGTGATTGTGGAGGCCAGGTCATCCGATGGAACACCATGACTCTCCTCCATGGCCAAAACAGCCCCTTAACCAGCACTGGACAGAACCATTGTTCTGTTGGAAAAACAAATTACAGTCCCTCTAATTGCACACCAGATGGTTTGGCGTGTCATCCCAGAAGGCTGTGTTGGTCATGCTGGTTGATTTGAATTCAAAATCAGTGACATTGTGACAAGCAAAGCACCATCACGACTCATCCTCCAGGCTTCACGGTGAAGACCACACATGCGGAGATCATCCGTTCAGCCACTTTGCGTTGCATAAAGACAGCTGCTGGAATCAAATACCTCAAATTTAGACCAATCAGACCAAAGGAAAAAATTCCCAACAGTCTAATGTCCGTTTCTCTTCCAGAGCAAGTCTCTTATTGCTGTCCTTCAGTAGTGGTTTCTTTGCAGCAGTTCGGCCATAATGGCCTGATGCATGCAGTGTCCTCTGAACAGATGATGTTGATGTGTTACTTGGGTCTTCCTTTCCTGTGGCGGTTCTCATGAGAGCCAGTTTCATCACAGTGTTGATGTTTTTTGCGATTGCGCTTGAAGACGTTTTCTGGATTGACTGATCTCCGTGTCTTAACGTAATGATGGACTGGCGTTTCTCTTTGGTTATTTGAGCTGTTCCTTACAAAATATGTTCTACTACAGTACAGACATGATGAGGGTCTTCGGTATATCAGCCCTGCCTTATCACAACACTGATTGGCTCAAACGCATTAAGGAAAGTTAACTTTTAATTAGATTTTAGAATGCATTCCAGGTGACTGCCTCATGAAGCTGGTTGAGAGAATTGAAAAGAGTGTGCAAAGCTTTCTTTGGGGCAAAGGGTGGCTACTATGAATAATCTACAAAATGACATTTCTGTCTGTTAAATTACTTTTTGGGTTACTATGTGATTCCATGTGTTTTTAGTTTTGATGTCTTCAGTATTATTCTGCAATGTGTGAAATAAAATAAACAAATGCACTTGTATGAGTAGGTGTGTCCAACCTTTTGCCAGGTACTGTATATAATGAATCGTAGGTCATTTGTCAGGGAAATAATTAGTTTCTCCATGAACCATACCCAATGTTCTGAGTGGTTAGTTACAGGCCCCTTCTGACCATTTTCTAGTTCTGTTTTCTTCCCTCTGCCCTAAATGGTTTTCCAGAAAGAGATAATATGTAACATATTACTTATCTATGGCTCTGGTTTCACTCCTTGACTGTTGAATCTGTAGCTCTACAGTTAGAGAAAGGTACTCAACTAGAGTTCTACTGTTTGTGGAAACAATGAGTAGGTCAAAACTGGATCAACCACATTCCTTGTTGTTTATCAAAACAAATTGCTGCATACAGTAGGGATATCACTGTATTTAGATTTTAGAATTTGTTGTATTATAATTTTTTTGGGACAATTTCTAAACCATGTCTTTTTTCCTCATAAAGACTGTGCACTTTCTGTCCTAAAATACATTCTGTTGACATTGAAATCAAATGGGCCCAAGGCTTCAACATACACCCCAAGAGCAGGATCAGCATTTGGTTTCAGGGAGGACGACGTATCGTGTAGCCTTTGTTAAGGCCTTTATTATTTATAAGACGTGTACTTCCCTATACCGCGTATTATAGAATTTCAACGGTGGATTTAGGTGTTCGGTTTTAGCTTCTTTAGAGTCTGTCTTTTGTCTTGACAAGTTTACATATGAAGACAAACAACACACAGCCGATTAAAACCGATGTATTATAAATCACTGTTCCTGCCAATGTATTTAATACATCTGCGGCTGCTTAAACACTCTCCTTGGGTCTGACAAGGTCTTCGGGCTGTTTTGTTGACATGTTTTTTTGCAATAGAGTACGTGATGGTCCGTAGCTTGTTACAGTATCTCTGTTTGCACTACGTGTTTTTGGTAGCAGCCGGTGAACTGACTGGGCAGGGATTTGTCCTCGAGCCAAGTGTCAAATATAGTGGCCCTGAACAGCAACCGGCTGGGCTTAGCGCCGCAGTTGTTTGTTCTGCTTCCGACTGTGGCTGTCGGTCTGTGGGACGCCGTGTTGAAGGGAAGCCTGGCTGCCCACCCTGTCCCATCTGAAGTATGTCATTCAGCCAGGGGGAAGGGAACTGTCGCAGGGTTAAGGAGATGCCTTTAAATGTTGGTCCAGGATGGGCCAGAGTCATCACTTCATCGATTGCAAATGCAAAACGGCGTGGGGATTAATATATTTTTTTGTTGATGGGCCTAACAGTTCTTTTAACTGTATGAAATGTGTAACTTGAAGAATCTTCCTTGGCGATGAAACTCAAAGAGGGTGACTTCCAGAGAGTGCAGAGTGGCAATAAACCCATCAATCTCCACCACACACTTGTTTGTTAATTGTTCCCATAAACGTTCCACTTTTAAATGATAGAACAAGCCTTGAATTCAGTTGAACAAACCCCTTGTCATTTTACAACATGTAAAGCTAAGTAACAGTTAACCTTTTAAGATAGGAACGTAGTTTGCCTTCTACATGGTGTCAAGTCCTGTTATCCAACATCAATTACTTTTAAGGTAAAACTTCCATCTTCACCAAACTCAGACCTTCCCTCTCCCGTCCTGCTGCTGAAACCCTAATACATGCATTCATAATCTCCCGTCTTGACTACTGGAACTTCCTTCTTACTGGCATCAAATCTACATCCCTCCATGAGCTCCAAATGGTTCAAACTCTACTGCCAGACTACTCACTCACACCAAGTCCCGGCAGCATATCACCCCTATCCTCTGTGAGTTACACTGGCCTCCTATCTCCCAACACATTGACCACAAGATCCTCCTACTGACATATAAAGCAAACTACTAAACAATATCACCCCTGCCTTCCTCTCCGAACTTCTTCTTCCATATCAATCTACACACTCACCCCGTTCTGGTACTGAGGGCTACCTCATAAATCCAAGCTCAAAGGCTTTATTCCATGTTCATCTTGTAAAGCGTCTTTGGGTCCTTGAAAAGCGCTGTATAAATATAAAGCATTATTAATATTATTGTTTTGAAGCTCAAAAACACAGTGGTGCCTTGAGCTCATGGGATTCCACTTGAGCTCATGAGGGCTGCACTGCTTCAGATTTGCTGAATGGAGTCACTGGACAGTCTCATTAGCCCTTACTCCATCAAACATTGTTTTCCCACTCCCTCAGCTCTGGACACATCCAAATGAAGGTCCAAGAGGAAGGATTTAGGCAGCATCATTAAGAATTACCCAGAATCTATGAGGCAGTGTAGAGAAGAAAAGGCAGGATTGGATCTGGTAATTATAGTGCATGGTGCAATAATTAATCCAGTTAATTCCTTGTTGAAATGACTCTACCCAAAACAAGTATTTCTAACTAGGCTTCAGTACAATGGGTCTTATAGACCTGACCTACTGCCCTAATTAATGTAGCCTTGTACGAAAAATATAAATGTTAATAATTAATATTAATTAGAAATGTTTGGCTGTACTCTTTAATATACTGGCCTAACATAAACCTCTTATACCATTAACTTTAGGCTTTACTGAATTACCATTCTTATAAATCCAAAACGTCACAATCTCTCTGACTATTTTTCCTTTGAAGATCTTGATAAGAAATGGCGGACCCAGTTGACTTCACAGTCAAAGGTAACTACAGTATTGTCCAGTGGAACTATCCATAATTGGCATTGTTCCCCCGGGTGACCCCAGCGGGATCTCCAGGTCATGACTGTTACAATCACTTCCTCTCCTGACAGTGGAGCTCTGTCCTGCTGATACCTGTCCACAAAGCATCAGTGTCAAAAGTAATCTCATCCTTTCACCTTGTCATCCTCTGGCTCTTCCCCCAGTTTCGGTTTCTGCCGGCGATGTGTGTGTGTGTGTGTGCATTGTCTCAGCGTGGGGAACTGAGCGCTCGGCTAAGTCCCAGCTGGGTAGAGGCCTTATTATAAATGCATTTCCTTAAACGGGTGCTTAAAGCACAGGCTGGGTCAACACCGGGCTCAACACTATGACCACTGTTGAACGCTGGCTGAGATCTCTAGGCTCATGTGTTGCTGTGTGTTCATTCATCAAGGCGTTCTTACCAAAATAAATTGGTGTTGTGGTAGATTCATTGTCAGACCACGTGGTTGTCTTCTGTTTTCAGCTCTGGTCGAGTTGGAACGTATTCTGTGCCAAGTGTTTTGATGTAGGGTGGTAGGGCGCCTTGCCTTAGAGAAACTTCCAAAATCTTCTGGATAATTACAGCCTTGTCTTTGATACTGTTTTATGTTCAAGACTCATATTGTTTTCCACAACTGATTAATCCATTTGCACAGAACTCAACATTTTATCGATTTAATTTCTTTTTGCTTTTTTATACCATTGGACAAACTGCTGTGTAAGTACAGTACAACTATCTTTGATGTTCTGCCTTTTGTTCCATTGTTCTAGTTTTCTTCAGTCATTTTCTACTTGTAGTTCTAAGTTATTTTATGTATTAAAAAAAAAAAGTAATATTCCTGTACAGCTTCCCGATTTGATTCAACTTATGTATGTTTTTCCATTTCGGTATGCACATTCACCACTGTCAAATATACTGTATACAGAAGATGAATCTGTAGAACTGTAGCACAGAAAATAGGATTCACCAGAGTATGTATGCAATGATGTTTCAGATACCATACACTTTTCATTAAAGTGTGTAGAATCCTTACAACCCTGTTTATTTTTTTCCTGTATTTCAGTTCTTATATTTTACTCACTGCCATACTCTGAATCCCAGGTGCAGTGGCTTCAGTCATACACAAGAACATAATCAGAACCTCCACGATCAGTCTTTGGTGTTACTCTATACACACACTACTGTTTAGACAAATCACTTCCTGTTTACAGTCTATGTAAAATGGTTCCCTTCGGGTCCTTTTTTGGGAGCGGGGGGGGGGGGGGGGGGTCAATGATGGGAACTCAATAACAAAATGTTCCATGGGAAGAACGGGTAACAGCTGGGTCTGAAACACTTCCCATGCGCGAATGAGACAAATCCCATGTTATCAAGACTCTGTCCGGGGAAGAGCGGGTGCTAAGTGCTGATATCCTCCCAAAATAGAAGTGGAACCGGAGAGGGTGTCTACCATCGCACTGGCATTGCGACACTGACCGTCCTGTTGCTGCCTCAGATGGGCGCACTCCACTCTCCGACTAACTCAGAAAACCCATCAGAGGGTCTTGACCTGTTGGCATTCGAGCGTTCACCCTCAGAGGAAAAACCTTAAATTCTCATACCTGTTGAGAGCCGTGTTCTTCTATCGACAGGTAGGGACGGTAAATGTGTCTTTATTTATTTTATGGTCATGGTTGTGTTCATGGGTTGAGGATCTTTGTCTAAAAGATTGTGGTAGGTGGAGAGATGACACTTGTGACCAGCACTTAGTCATTTTACATCTATATTAGTATATTACAATGGAACAGAATAAGTAAAGGACCCAGTAAAAGAACTGTGGGAGCATGTGTTCTGGCTCTACTTTAGGGGCCATGGCAGGAAAAAAATGTGGGTTTAGGGTGGGGAGCCCCTCATTGTCCAAACATAAAGGTATTCTTAATTCCAGAATGTATAAGTAAATATTTGTCCCAGTTTAAAGGTGCTACTACTACCATTAATACAAGCAAAAATGACCAGTAGACATGTTTTGAGTTAATGTTTCAAATTACATATTGTCTAGACATAAATAAATCAGTGGCCGACATATTCCCCATTTTAACATTCTCACCGGTCCGTCTATCAGTTTGCATCGACTTGTGATCTCCACATACTGTAGACCCCCGCAGTACATTCCTCCCCCCAAACCACCCTGGACTAGCTAATGCTACACCGGTCTCGTTCTGTAAGGGGAAACAAAGGGAGGAGACAAGTTGCGTTATTGTTTAGAGGCAGGATTCCACACAGTGCCCCATCAATTACATTTATTGGTGTTTGTATTATTTAGTATCCCTGTAATATTTTCATTCAATTCATCTCGAGATCAACCTCAACATTAATGCTGCGTGCACATTTTTCCTCAGCTCCTTAATCTGGCAGAATGAGACAGAAGCTGGCTGCCCTGTTGCGGTCACTATGCCCCAGCAAGCGGGCCGAGTCCGTTGAAGACCTCAAGGTGCCGAAGGGCGACGACAACAAAATGCAAATGAGGCGCGAGATCTCCCTCACGAACGGCATCTGTCTGATAGTGGGCAACATGATTGGCTCTGGAATCTTCGTCTCCCCCAAAGGTGTGCTCATGCACGCCGGCTCCTACGGCCTGTCGCTGGTCGTCTGGGCCCTTGGTGGCATCTTTTCCGTTTTCGGGGCACTGTGCTACGCAGAGCTGGGAACCACCATCACCAAATCGGGCGCCAGCTACGCCTACATCCTGGAGTCGTTCGGCAGCTTCCCGGCCTTCATCCGTCTGTGGACGTCCATCCTGCTGATCGAGCCGGCCAGCCAGGCGGTCATCTCGCTGACCTTCGCCAACTACCTGGTGGAGGCGTGGTACCCCACCTGCCAACCGCCCTACGACGCCATCCGCCTCCTGGCTGCCGCCTGCATCTGTAAGGGACCTGCCGTGTGGTTGTTTTTACCAAGTCACCAGGGAGGGGGTTTGTGGACCCTTTTCCCCGGGGACACAGGTTAACCCCAATCCCATAACCCCAAACCGTTTTTCAATTTCAAACGGATGACTCCATTTAGGATGTAAGCTCCTTGCCCGAGTGAACCAATCATTTCAGCTTGCGGGACTCATGATTCATGACAGAAGGGGCTAGTCCACGGACCACAAAGATATTTGCCTGTGTCCAGGAAATCGTCTCTTTAGGCCAAATCAACCATTGTCTTTAGTCACATGAACGCATCTTCAACTCAGTTGCCCCGTGCGTCGGCTGGCAGGAAAGTGAAGCCCCGAAGAGCTTGTCGGCCGGGCCGTTAAAATAACACCGGGTCCACTTTGCTTTGTGCTGGTTCTTTGGTTGTCTGGGAGTCTCACACTGGACTGGTATTTAGGTCAGACAGCGATGGACCGAGTCAGCAGCACGGTTCAGACACGAGATTCCCCGGCCCGGAAAACTTACTGTTGTTTGCATCACCTCCAAGTTACTGTTACTAACATAACAGATTTTTCAACTGTTTGCTTTGTGGATCGGTCAGACGCTCTAACGGCCGAGCTGTCTGCCGCCCCTCTCTTCTGCATCTGTATGGCGCAGCGTAGATAACCCCTCTGTTTCCTCACAGGCGTGCTGGTCTTCGTAAACTGTGCGTACGTGAAGTGGGGCACCCTAGTCCAGGATCTGTTCACCTATGCCAAGCTCCTGTCCCTCATCCTAATCATCATCATAGGTGTCATAAAGTTGGCCCATGGTAAGTGATGTGGAGGGGACAGTCAGCATTTCTGGTGGGTAGTGTGTGGGGTGATTTAACTGTGACTGACCCTCCATTATATTAAAGCATAGTTTTAACTGTGACTGACCCTCCATTATATTAAAGCTGAGTTTTAACTGTGACTGACCATCCATTATATTAAAGCATAGTTTTAACTGTGACTGACCATCCATTATATTAAAGCATAGTTTTAACTGTGACTGACCATCCATTATATTAAATCTGAGTTTTAACTGTGACTGACCCTCCATTATATTAAATCTGAGATTTAACTGTGACTGACCATCCATTATATTAAATCTGAGTTTTAACTGTGACTGACCCTCCATTATATTAAATCTGAGATTTAACTGTGACTGACCATCCATTATATTAAATCTGAGATTTAACTGTGACTGACCATCCATTATATTAAATCTGAGTTTTAACTGTGACTGACCCTCCATTATATTAAATCTGAGATTTAACTGTGACTGACCATCCATTATATTAAATCTGAGTTTTAACTGTGACTGACCCTCCATTATATTAAATCTGAGTTTTAACTGTGACTGACCCTCCATTATATTAAATCTGAGTTTTAACTGTGACTGACCATTCCTCTACTCAAGGTACATGTGCAACACAAGGTAATGTCACACGTCTGTTTTCCTCTGCTGCGTCTCCCTCCTCCCTCCTCCCTCCTCCCTCTTGCCTCTCTCCCTCCTGTGTCTAGGAGAAACACAGAACTTCCAGAATCCATTTGAGGGTTCCTCGATGGAACCCGGGCCTATAGCTCTGGCCCTTTATTCAGCCCTGTTCTCCTACTCTGGCTGGGACACACTTAACTTTGTCACGGAAGAGATCCAGAACCCTGAGAGGTATCTGTCCTATTTTAAGACCCCCGCATTCATAAGTGGGTCAGTCATCCAAGTCTTACAACAGATTAAGCGCATGCAGCTTCTCTTCACCAGGAGAGTGGTGGGCTCGATATGTGGCATTGTGAGTCCGACACACAAAGGATCCTACTTCTCACTTCTCTTCTCATAGTTCCCTACCATAAACTCTCCGATATTTCAGACTGTGTTGGATGACTGCACCTATGCTTTGGTTTAAATCAGAATCCAGCTAATAAAAACTTTCGCTGTGTCACCATCTAGTCCAGGAGTGTCATACTTAAAGGGGCACGGTGTAGAATTCAGCCTCTAAACAATAACACGTGTCTGCTCCTCATGTTTCCTTACCAAACAAAACCAGTATATTATTAGTTAGTCCAGGGTTGTTTGGGGGGGGGGGGGGGGGGGGTAGTACTGCGAGTGTCTGAGGTTAGTATAATAAGGAGATCACAGGTCAATGCAAACTGTTAGTCGGACCGACAAGAGTGTTTAAATGGAGATTGTCAGTCACTGCTTAGTTTTCAAAGGAAGAGATTATTTAAAACATTAACTTAAAACGAACTACAGTTGTCCTATGGTCATTTTTGCTTGTTTTTATGTTAGTAGTACAGCAAAAAGATGACATACTGTGCCTTTAATTGTCCTTTCCCCCTCACTGTCTACTTTCTGCTCTTAGAGGAAGGATGACAACATGAGACGGTTTTTGGATGGCAATCATCTGATTGTCACAGTTTGTAAAATGGGAGCTACAGTGGGGAGAACAAGTATTTGATACATTGCGGTTTTCCCACTTACAAAGCATGTAGAAGTCTGTAATTTTTATCATAGGTACACTTCAACTGTGAGTGACGGAATCTAAAACGAAAATCCAGAAAATCACACTGTATGATTTTTAAGTGATTAATTTGCATTTTATTGCATGACATAAGTATTTGATACATCAGAAAAGCAGAACTAAATATTTGGTACAGAAACCTTTGTTTGCAATTACAGAGATCGTACGTTTCCTGTAGTTCTTGACCAGGTTTGCACACACTGCAGCAGGGATTTTGGCCCACTCCTCCATACAGACCTTCTCCAGATCGTTCAGGTTTCGGGGCTGTTGCTGGGCAATACGGACAATAGCTTGCCTATTGTCCTGTAGCCCAACCCAGCCTTGTGCAGGTCTACAATTTTATCCCTGATGTCGTAACACAGCTCTCTGGTCTTGGCCATTGTGGAGAGGTTGTTTGATTGAGGGTGTGGACAGGTGTCTTTTATACAGGTAACAAATTAAAACAGGTGCAGTTAATACAGGTAATGAGTGGAGAACAGGAGGGCTTCTTAAAGAAAAACTAACAGGTCTGTGAGAGCTGGAATTCTTACAGGTTGGTAGGTGATCAAATACTTATGTCATGCAATAAAATGCAAATTAATTATTTAAAAATCATACAATGGGATTTTCGGGATTTTTGTTTTAGATTCCGTCTCTCAATTTTGAAGTGTACCTATGATAAAAATTACAGACCTCTACATGCTTTGTAAGTAGGAAAACCTGCAAAATCGACAGTGTATCAAATACTTGTTCTCCCCACTGTATGTGCTCAATAAAGAGCAGTGTCAATACAAAGATCTATTGTTCATGAGCCCAGAAAAGAACATCGGGAAACTTTTCCAATCATGTTGTGACAAACCTGTAAAGTCTCCAAAAATCACACATACCATGATGATCTTTTTAAAGGAATTGTTATGTTGTTTATCTAGAAGAACAGGTGTCACTTCACTGCCCCTCTTCACAGGACGTCCCAGCACAATATTGATTAAATTCCACACATTGAGTAATGGGCAGAACAACAAGTGTACACAAAATAGAAACAGAACTGCAACATTTTCTTTGTGTCAACTACAAAACAGAAGTGGTCAACAAAATAAGCAAAAATGCATACTATGTGTGGTTTAGTGGAGACGATCAGTTATGTTGTTTACAATCCTTCCCTTTGACCTGATACTCTGTTGCTATAGGAACCTGCCTTTGGCCATCGCCTTTTCCATGCCAATAGTGACCATCATCTACCTGCTGACCAATGTGGCCTACTACACAGCCCTGGACATGCCCTCCCTCCTGGCCAGTGACGCTGTTGCCGTGGTGAGGCGTCTGACCCACAAGCTCAGAATGGGGCGTTTAGGGCGGTGAAGGACAGGACACGTATGTCGCACCACGCCGTGTTCTGCCTTGTTAGACATAAGGACAATATCCGATAAACCTGCGATTAACATTCAAACAATCCCTAGAAATTCCACTGTTGCATTTTGCCAGAAGAAACGGTTGTAGCGTGACCGACAGTGATGCGTTCCTGGGGGAAATTTAAAACTGACCGATGAACTAAGCGTTTTTTTTTTCTGATCCCACAGACGTTTGGGAATGCAGTCCTGGGACCGTTCAAGTGGATTATTCCCATCTCCGTGGCGATGTCCTGCTACGGGGGACTCAACGCCTCCATTATTGCTGCCTCCAGGTATGGACCACATCGTCGATGCATTGACCTCACATGGTGGTCCTGGTCACAAGCTCAGGTGTTTCAATGGCCATGAGCTCTGATGCACACAGTAACATTGCCTAGAGTCCACCAGAGAGTTACTCTCAGAATACAGTAACACTGCCTGGAGTCCACCTTAGAGTTACTCTCAGAATACAGTAACACTGCCTGGAGTCCACCTTAGAGTTACTCTCAGAATACAGTAACACTGCCTGGAGTCCACCTTAGAGTTACTCTCAGAATACAGTAACACTGCCTGGAGTCCACCTTAGAGTTACTCTCAGAATACAGTAACACTGCCTGGAGTCCACCTTAGAGTTACTCTCAGAATACAGTAACACTGCCTGGAGTCCACCTTAGAGTTACTCTCAGAATACAGTAACACTGCCTAGAGTCCGTCTGACAGTTGCTCTTAGAATACGGTGTTTCAGATCATAGGTCAGAAAACCCAATCCATTGTAGCTTCTGAATCGTGCCTATTTTATTGTTTTCGCTGCACTCTGTACTGTCCAGGTTGTTTTTCGTGGGGGCAAGAGAGGGACACCTTCCACGCAGTCTCAGTATGATCCATGCCGAGCGCTACACGCCCGTGCCGGCTCTCATATTCAACGTGAGTCATTACCGTCCCGACTTCACAGACCACAGTGCTCTCTTGAGTTACACAGTGAAGTCTAGATATGTGATTTACCATACAGGGTCATTAGAGAACAGGTCCTTGATTCTATCAGGCGACCGGCTTTAGAATATCTCTGATCTGTTATGTGTCCTATTTATTTTCAGGGGTTGATGGGTCTCATCTTCCTGTGTGTTGAGGACGTCTTTCAGCTCATCAACTATTTCAGCTTCAGCTACTGGCTGTATGTAGGCCTGTCAGTGGCTGGACTAATCTACCTGCGCTACACTCAGCCGGACAGAAACAGACCTGTCAAGGTACGGAGTTACTAACATGTCATGTTTCTTTCTTCTGTGCTGGCTCTGTTACATACAACATTGTAGGAATCTTTATTATTTTGGCAATAAACAGTTCCCATTCTAAGTACTATAATAAAACCTACCCTAACTCCTAACAACAACCTTGATTGTGACTTTTACAATGAATCTAACCTTTTGTAGATCTGTTCTGAAACACTGAGGTAACAAGCACCATTTGTTCCGGTGCCTTGGATATATCAAGGATTTGTTGTTCACATCTTTTGAATTTCAGTACAGCGGAGATTTGGCCCACATACTTGCTGGTAATTTTAAAAGAGGGGGGTGGGCGCCTTTTGTTCTGGTTCCAATCTCATTAATACATATATGGACCCAGAACTTGATCACAGAGCTGAACAATTAACATTTTAGTTCTAGGTTGACCAAGATTAGCCTAAACCTAACCACTGAACAGGAAACAGGAAGTAGCCCTTTTCCTTTGAGGGACTGGCAAGATGTCGTCACAAGATACGTGTGATGTGAATAAACGGATGTGTGTGTCCCCTAACCGGGTTTCCTCTCTACAGCTCAGCCTGATCTTTCCCTTCATCTACTGCCTGTGCAGTCTGTTCCTGGTTATCGTCCCCCTGTACACCGACACCATCAATTCGTTCATAGGGATTGGCATTGCCCTGTCCGGAGTGCCTGTCTACTACATGGCTATCTACCTGCCTGACCACAGGAGGCCCCGGTTTATAGGCAAAATAAACGGTGAGGATCCAAGCCTGGTTTTCTTGGAACCATTTTACGTTTTAAAAAATAGCACACTGAATGGAAAATATTTAGTGGGTTTAGACAAACAAACATAATCTGTCTAACCATCCAGCTGGACTGTGACCTATTTACATGCAATATTGCTAGACAGTGATCGTGTTGGGAGTAAGCAGATTCGTTAAATAATTTTGAAACAAAAGTGATGCCCATTAACTTTTAGGAGTTGCACAACATGTCCGTCAACAGGACAATGGTAATGTTCCTTTGGATGTGTCCTCACATGTGAGTCATTTAGCAGATTCTGTCATCCAGAGAGACTTGCAGGTGTGTTGTTCTTAGGGCAGCCAGGTCAGACATCCAGACATATTAACACCTAAGGCAGACTAGCAAGTCTATTCACTAGGGACTTTGTCATAACCCTTGTCACGTATATGGCAAGCCTGTCATCACCGTAAGAGTCACAGTTCAGTCTGCCTTTACAAATTGATCCCTGTACATCCTGTCCACATGTGAATGGCAGCCTTTAAGTGTCCAAAATGTGATTGTTCCGCCTCATTGGTTGGGTTTTAGCTGTATGCATGACTCCAGGACACGAGGTATCATAAAATGTGTACATGAACTGGCAAAGCCAGACTCAGTAAATCAAAAATAAAATACTGCATTTGTTCTGAAAAATGTTCTATGTGCAACATTTAGTGCCATGTGTGTCAAATTCCATTACCTACAAGTCCAGTGAAACCACTCCAGTTAAAATGCCTTTTGTCTTTTTTTTCTCAACATAACTTGTGACTGACTTCTACCTTCCTCTCTCTTTTTGCCAGCCATGGTCACCAAATATACCCAAATGGTGTTGTACTGTTGTCTGACGGAACTCGACCTGGAGCCAGAGAAGCTGCCGGACAGCAAAACTCAGTGAGGAGGCCTCCTTGACCCATGCCACATTTCCACTGGTGCCCAACACTGGCGTTGTTCCCTAAAGTCCAGATTTGTTTCTGTTTCCACAGACACAGGCCTGGGCCAGTCAGCCAATAGGACATGGCCGAGTAGCCCGACTCTCACTTGGTGCCAAGCCTCGGACTTTAGGACTTTTGGCGGGGTTTATGGATTGACGCGTTACATGGTGTGATAACGCTGCATGTTGTTCTGTTCGAATGGCGATGTGTATCGTTTGCTTTAGGCTTCTCATATTGGTTTTCATCCGATCTAACAAACAGATCCTTCCTAAAATAGAGAAAATAAAGCAACAGTACAGGGAAGCAAAGACTCAGAACGGAAAGAGTTGGAACGACAGAAGTTAATACGATGCCATTGACTCAATAGAAAAACGGAGCGCTGAGAACGAGACGTAGCCTGCAGAACTTATAACAACACAAAATTACCCCAGAATTCTCCCAAATCCTTCTATTAAAGGTATATATATTTGACAAAATACTCAAACTGGTTTAGTTGCAGTGTCACAAGTGTAGGTGGAGAAGGAGCCGTCGCAGGAGTTTGAAGAAGACATTTGTTTTAATACTTAAGTTCTAACACCATATTGTAAACAAACTGAGCACGGCATTATTGTTTATTTTACTACCAGAAAAATATTGCCTTTTATTTTTCGTGACCGGAAAACCAAATTGCGTTGTTAGTTCACTCCTCCCTCCCCACGTGAGCTGCTCTAAGTCCTTGGTACCAAATGTATAGTGGAAACAGAAAAGTCTGGATCCAACATTAGCATAAATCTCTGGTGTAGCCCTGGTACCGGGGGTAAAGCACCAGTGGAAACACAGCACCAGAGTCCCAGCTCTGCCCTGGCCACACCGTGCATCATGAGCCTGGAGCCTGACTAAGCTTTGCGTGGACAAAGGCTGTTCTGAAAGGTTCACACCGTGTGAAGGCTGGCTGGCAGGGGGCCCAAGAAACATGTCGCAACCTCAAAAGGCTTTTCATGGTTTGACGACTAGTTAGGAGCTGGTACTCGAGCATAGGCCAGAAGTATTGTTTTTCTTTATTTAAATTACACTGGTGGTAATAAACCAATTTTATCTAGGTTGTGTAACAGATTATCTTTTATTTTCCAATATTTTCCAATTAGAGTATGACTGCTCCTTTTGTTATTTTTTCATTGTAATATTATAACATAATGATTAGTTAACTGTGATGTTTACTATCAATATAAATAATACTTAGATGTTCTACAGATGTGGCAGGTCACACTCCTTGTGTCGATTTGTGCTGAGTCAGGTGGTCTCACAATGTTACATGGCCCAGTGGACCAATGTGTATTCTAGTCAAGTAATTTCCAAAATCAGCTGTCAAACATAGATGCTTAAACTGTTCTTTTGTTTTGTTTTTAACAGCTCATTGATTACATTTGAATTTGCTACCAATGCCTAATACTGTTATAGCCCACCAGTGTATTTAGACAGGCTTCGGGGACAGAACCTGTTCTATTGAATGTTTTCACGTGTACTTTCCCAGATGCTAGTCACTTTAAATAGACCTGAGGACTGTTTGTGAAGTATCATGTTCAAACAGCCAGTAGGAGGGTTGATGACCAGAGTCTCGCTTCTTTCAGACATTAGTCAATGCTCACCACGGTCACAGACCACCTCTGTGCTTCCTCAGTCCTTCCACACATCTCCTTCTTCACCACACTTGTCCCAGCCTTCTCTTTTTTTCTAAACTTCTCTTGTCCTTCTCTTCCTCTTTCTTGAGAGAATACTTAGTGAGTTTTTACATTTTTGCCAAATATTTCAATTGATACTTACCTAAAACATTTTTTCTTCCATTCTAGTCCCAGGCATAAGGGTTAAAGCTGTGATAAGTGACACCACCCAGTTGTTTTGTCCTTGTTGTGATTATTTTGTGGCGTGAATTAAACATTCTCTATTAATTTTCATATGCACCATGCGTCCAATAACTTCTCATTCACAGGGCTCATTTTGACCGATTTAACTGCTTTTACGCTAGCATCTAATGTTTACACTAGAGCGTGTCCCATTAAATAATGATGGCTTTACTTCTAATCCAAATTTTACACGTTATGCCTGAGAAGACAGACTCACACTGTACAAGTGGCAATACAGGATTTTCCCAATTCAACATATTGATCTGGGGTGACATGGATAAAACCACAGAAAATGCACTGTTACTGTTCTGCTGTTCCCTTCTTTTATCCTGCTGTCTCTGAGGTTGAGCTAGAGCTTCAGATTGCTCCCCAGTCAAAACTGCCAAACAACAGGCCTACAAGAGGTTGTATTTATTTACCTACCCAGTTTAAGTCAGAAATGTTAGGATATTTGCGCCAACTATATTCCCATGATGTCTTATTATAACCTTGACAATGTCTGAGACATCTGGCCTAACTTCGCATTTCACCCAATCATTGTCTGATCTAGAATAAGTGACAGCCTCGTAATGGCATAAGTTACCAGCAACAAAAAACACTCTGTCCAGTTCTCTCTGCTAGCTGTGGTACTACTGAACGCCCATGTGCATTTCTGTTTTGAGGGAAACAGTATCTGACTAAACTGAAGTTCGAAACAAGCTGCATTATTGTGCTTTGTTTCGCCGCAATGTATTCCATTTTATGAATAGGGGATTCCCTTAGATCTTACTATGAAGGCATTAATTACTCACCGACTGGAAATCTGGACTACTCAGACTTGAAATGTGAAACCATAGTCAAGTTTATTGGCTTGATTCATTTCAATCCCAATTTTTTAAGCATCTATGTAACATTTTGAATAAGCTCATTCATGTATTACCTTTAAACGTAGGTAGCATTAATCTGAAGTGGACAGATGTACAAATAAAAATATAGTTGTTGTTTTACAGAGTTTATAACATTGCTAAAGCACTCTAGATGGAATATAGGCCAAATCTTTTGAAATGTCCTTACATCGTGCAGTTTTAAGGCAGCTCTCGAAACTATCTACTCCAAACTTGGGTCAATTCCCGTGTCGTTAGAGGTTCCAGTTGCTGACCACGTGAGGCGGTAGCAATTACATAGTAGCATCGTGGTATTTAATCAATTTCATGTTTGTTAAGATCTCTAGTGTTATTTTTTGGAGGATTGTTAAACAATAAGTACCAATACAGACATCTACAACGATTGGCTTAATTCGTTTCATTTTAATAATAATATAATAACTGAGTTAATGGTTTAGGAAAAATGTAAACCTGCGCGAGTGCCATCGCTGCAACCTCGAGGCATCCCATAAGTGTATCTCCCTGCTGTGTACTTCTCACATGGCCTGAACCATGCTAAATAATGTATTACACGCATGACCATCTGCCTGTCGTCCGCTGTGGAACATACAGTGCTGCTCCTATAAATGCTCTTGTAGCCAACAAACATAGAAACCTCGAATACCAACCACAGGCATCCTTCAGGCTACAGAGATCTACCTGTCCGTATCTACAATGCATAGAACCCTGCTCATAGCCTCTGCTCTCCTGATGGGAGTCCTCGGAGTTCCCGTTTCTCAGGACCCCGTCCAACCCCAGTGCAAAGTCATATGGTAAGGTCCTCTTTAGGTAGGAATGTATTCATGATCAGGTTTGATATTGAATCAGGTTCAGAGATAGCCATTGGCTATTTAAATAAATTGGCTCAATTGGAAAAACCTCTTAATCCAGCCAAATATGGACAGAAATGTAATACTTGTTTGTATGTATTTTTTCCTAAAATACTCTATTGAAATCTATCAATGGGGCAAACTGGGTTGTCTAAAGTCAGCCTAAGTATTTTATTTAGATTTTGTCTTAGAGAACACACTTTGCACCAGATTGTGGTTAGATACTTTTCCCAGTCATCTGACTTTAACATACCGAAGACGTGTATGTAAAATGCTTTCTTGGCACAATTTTTTAAAGAAGAAAATGTTCTCTAGAATAAAAAAAGGCACCAGATAATCAATTCCCTATATTTATACGTGAATACTTTTTTGTTGTTGTTGCGATTACTAAACCAAATTTTGTAAATGCAGATGCTTCTGAACATGAAATGTCAGTTAAAGAAATGAACACTGAATGTTGATTATCGAACATTTATTTAGACCCAGTCAACAAGTCGTTAAAGTAAGTTATAGCCTACATATAATTTACTTGGTAACATTGTATGCTAAATGGACAGTAAAAATAGGAATGATTCTGACCTTAGATATTATCCATTTAAAAGTAGTTCAAATCCATTAGAGTTTGTGGAAATACATATAATTGTTGGCCACTCCTACATCTGCCAGTGTTCAACTAGCTAAACAGTGAACTTCTTATGACTAATTACTAGCAACTAGCTAAACAGAGAACTTCTTATGACTTATTACTAGCAACTAGCTAAACAGAGAACTTGTGTGCTGTTTCAGAATATACAAGAGACCCAATATAATCCGTCTAAAATGGGATGAAATTGTCAGCTGGCAAGATCTATGTGATTATGACCATTTTCTGTTATGATTTACAGGCTCATTGGTGCCCCCTGCACAGATGTCTTCATGACTGTGGTGAACCAGATCAAGGCCTGGACAGGAACGACAAGCTGTGAACTTGGAGGAGAAAACTGTATGTATGAGGTAAGCCCCCCCCACTCTCCCCATAAACAAATGTACTTGTGATCATTGTGATTATTTTATTTCTTATTACATTTCTCATCTCCCTGGACACCCAACATGCACATGGGGTGATTGCAGTATTTGTGGAGTTCTATTCCAAGTACTCTCCAGTAATTCTGTCAGTGGTCGACTGTTTAGCTGTACTTGTGTATTGACGATATCTGCACTATGATTCCCCAGTTGGAATCTGTCACCCCTTTGGTGGTCAAAGCCACGAAAACGTCTCCCAGCACCATGAACATGAGCAACCTCACCTTGACAATGTCTCCGATTGAAGACCCTTCCATATGCCGTGTGACGGTAAGACAGGCAAAGGGACTGCAAAGGATCTCACAAAAAATCACAGGAGCTTAGCTAGTCAAATTAACAATGTGTTTTACACTAAATAATCTATCAATAAATGCTTCTCACATGTTTAACCGTGACGTTGTATCTTACCTTTCTCTATCAGGGTGATGCCATCTCAGAGTCTTGGACAAGCCCTTTAGATAATGGAATGAACTACTGTAGCCTTGAAGACCTGATCATCGGTAAGAGTATCTTCTTATCACTTTCCCCAGTAAAATGTCATGTAATATTTTAACCGAACAATGTCAGAGACACTCCAAAATCTGACTCTTATCCATGCCTGTCTCTTACCATTGCAGGAAGTGGACTCAATAATACTCTAGGATTCAAGGAGTTCACCAGCAACTGGATCTGTCTTGGTTACACACTTGGCAGCTGTACAGTCACGAGTTTGAACAGAAAGATTTGAGAATGAAGAATTATGTTACAGAGAGTGCAATCTCTGGAGCCCCCAGGTAGAGCCCACAGCCCACAGATGTTCCTGATCCACATTGTTTTTAAATGTACACCACCTACTTTACAATGAGGCTGGCAGATGTAAAGTTTTTATTAAAAACAATGTTTTTTGGATGTTACTGCTCTTCTAAGGGAAAAACCTCTAGAAGAGCAGTAATGTGACACCATACAATGAGTTGATGGTGTGAATTTGGTTGATCTGAATGAATCATTCTTGGCTTATGATCAACAATAAAGCAGTTGTTCTCTACCATGCATCAGGGTCTCCAGCCGTCTCTCATTTTGTTGAAGTCCTGAACTAGTTCACCTGAATCAAGCAGCCAAGGGGCTGCCTGGTATACAGTCTTAGAAATGTTTTATCACAATTTACTAGTTTAATTGGTAGCATGTGCTTTGTTCTTCCCAGACTCGGCGCAGTCTGTTAAACTTAAATAAATAGATTAAGGATCTGTATTACAGTTACTTTTAACCATTACGTATTAATGCCTTACTGTAACAGCTACAATCTGGTTAAGGCTTGCATCAAAACATGACGTTTGTGTGTTCTTGGATTCAAAAGGATCTAAAAGTCTGATTATATATATATATATCCATGTGTGTGTTCATTTAAAAATAAATAGCTACGAGGATATTTCGTATATTTGACGCAAAATAAAGTGTACTTACGTATTGATCATTCTGAGGAGCTAGCATAGATACATTTTATTGTAATATGTCCAAATACACATAAATACAGAGGAAAAAAAGTTATGCACATTAAAAATATATATGAGCTCCAGCGCTTGCTGGGCCTGCTGCCCGCGGAGGTGCAATAAAATGAAAATGAATTACTTAAAAATCATACAATGTGATTTTCTGGATATTTGTTTTAGATTCCGTCACTCACATTTGAAGAGTACCTATGATAAAAATTAGACCTCTACATGCTTTGTAAGTGGGAAAACCTGCAATAATCTGCAGTGTATCAAATACTTGTTATCCTCACTGTATTGATCACTCTGAGAAGCTAGCACAGATATATTTTATTGTAATATGTTCAGATACACCTGCATCAAAGGTAATAACAATACATTATACAACTGTATTTCTGAACCGCAA
Source organism: Esox lucius (assembly GCF_011004845.1). Lineage (NCBI taxonomy): Eukaryota > Metazoa > Chordata > Actinopteri > Esociformes > Esocidae > Esox > Esox lucius. Next base: position 28,922,139 of record NC_047571.1, read on the forward strand.
GTTGTTCTGGTTCAAGGACAAACAACGTGTAAATCAATCAACTCGACCAAACAGCTGATTAGTGCATGAAACAACGACACACATTCTCGTCTGACCGCGCTACTGTAACGAAACCCCACTGATGCTCTGAGTGAAGCTTTCCATTGGCAAGGTTTCTTCATGAGCTCTAGCGCTTGCTGCGCCTGCTGCCCGTGGAGCTGCTAGTGGAGCTGGGGGGACGGGAGTCCCGCGGCGAGGGCGTGAGGGCAGGGGAGGTCACAGACAGCCCCAGGTCGAGCTCCAGAGTCTTCACTGGGGGAGAATGTACTGACGACGCCCTGGGACTGCTGCCGGCTGAATGCCCAGCTGACCTAAAGGGAAAGAAGGCATGCCGAAGATACACAAAATTAACAAGAAAGCCATCATTGGGACAATGTAGATACAATCAAACCCCAACTAATCATCAGACCAGGCGGGAATCTGTTTGGATCAAACCAATGGTCACAGTACAAAATTAATTAATAAATAAATCAGGTTACAAACACAAACGGGACCAGAGACAGAGACTCTTAAAACAAGCTTTGAGGTTGTTAAATGTTTCAGGGACTCAAGAGGTGTAGACTGACCATGACGAACAACACCACTAAGCTACACTGTCTGTATAGTCTAGAGCCCTGAGCTAGACTGTATTAGTAACATACCTGAGAGAGACAGAGCTGCGAGCCCAGTTTGTCTTTGAGCTGTGTCGGCTGGCATGGGTAGTGGTCTGAGATGGCAGGGTCAAGTTGGCCTGGAAAACACAAAAATAGTCCCCTAATGCTTTGTCAGGATTTCAGAATTGCCTCAGCCAACGCTAGGAGGCTGGTAAACAAAAAAATCTCACAAAAAACTATAGTATAACAGAAAGAAAATGAAACCTGCAAAAAGTACATGTGTAAAGCCATTCTCAGGTCAGACTGCTCATCCATGACATCCAGGACCATCTTGTTGATGTTCTTATTGAAGTTCTTCAGCACCCTCAGCTGAATATCCTTCTCCTCAAACGTCTCCTCATTGGCCTTCTTGGCTGACCGGATCTCTTTGGTCAGGTTGGAGCAATGAAATGGAAAGATATTTAAGACATTATCACTGATTAATGCAAAGAATAGATGCATACAGGCCTTCCATTTTAAATATTAGATGATTATAAGTAATTATAAAAATCCCTCTTTTTTGTGTCTCTCTTTGCGGCATTAAAGAACATCCCAAATTTTAAGCCTCCAAATGGAGACTTACAGTAGCCCAGTTTTCCAAGTTAAGAACTTATTGTTCGCTTACCATCTAATCTACCCAGACCTTGACAATTTCCCTTGTTAGGAGATGATCAATGTTATGCGCTTCACCTGTGAGTGGTCATAATGTTTTGAATCATCAGTGTATATACAGGCTCATCAAAAAATATATATATATATCGTGGAAAAGTTCATTTCTTTCCATAATTCAAATCATATATTCTATATTCATTACACATAAAGTGAAACATTTCAAGCCTATTTTTTTTCATTCTTGACGATTACGGGTTACAGCTTATGGAAATCAAAAATCCAGTATCCCAAAATATTATTTATATTTTTTACAATAAAAAGAATTCGACCTGAGAAGAGCTCTAATCAGCGAATTAACTCCCTGAGCATTCAGTACACACAACAAAAATCATGGGGAAGACTGCTGACTTACTGGCTGGCTGTTCACAGAGTGCTGTATCAAAGCATATTCATGGGAGGTTGACTGGATGGGAAAAGTGTGCTAGGAAAAGGTGCAACAAGCAATAGGGATGACGGCAGCCTTGAGAGGACTGTCAAGCAAAGCCAATTCAAGAACTTGGGGGAGCTTCACAAGGACTGGACTGAGGCTAGAGTCAGTGCATCAAGAGCCACCACACACACACACATGTCCAGGAAATGGGCTACAAGTGTCACATTCCTAGTGTCAAGACACTCCTGAACCAGATGCAACATCAGAAGCTTTTTGGCCATCTATGACTCTGTTGCTTTTCCTTCCTTGGACCACTTCTGATAGGTACTGACCACTGCAGACCGGGAACACCCCATGAGAGCTGCAGTTTTGGACATGCCATCATCTCCAAGTTCTTGAATTGACTTCACAATTTGGCCCTTTGGCCCTTGTCAAAGTGGCTTGCCCATTTTTCCTGCTTCTAACACATCAGCTTTGAGGACCGAATGTTCACTTGCTGCCTAATATATCCCACCCACTGACATTGTTCCTCGTTTCTCCTCCGCAATCTATTCCATTTTATGAATAGGGGATTCCCTTTGATCCGTAAAATCTGAAAATGACTATGAAGGCATAAATTACTCACTGACTGGAAATCTGGAATCCTCAGTCTGGAAATGTGCAACCTTAGTCAAGTTTAATGGCTTGATGAATTCCGATCCCAATTTTTCAAGCATCTATGTAATACTTTGAATATTCTAAATGTTACATAGATGCTTAAGTATTTTATTTAGATTTTGCCTTTAAACGTAGGTAGCATTAATCTGAAGTGGACAGATGTACAAATAAAAATATAGTTGTTGGTTAACAGAGTTTATAACAGTGCTAAAGCACTCCAGGAATATAGGCCAAATCTTTTGAAATGTCCTTTCATCCTGCAGTTGTAATGAAGGCAGCTCTCGAAACTATCTACTCCAAACTTAGGTCAATTCCCGTGTCATTAGAGGTTCCAGTTGCTGACCACGTGAGGCGGTAGTAATTACATAGTAGCATCGTGGTATTTAATCAATTTCATGTTTGTTTAGATCTCTAGTGTTCTTTGTTGGAATTGTTAAACAATAATTACCAAAACAGACATTTACAACGATTGGTTCAGTTCGTTTCATTTTAATGACAATAATAATATAATAACTGAGGTAATGGTTTAGGAAACAGTTAAAACCTGCGCGAGTGCCATCGCTTCCATCTCTACAGGTATCCCAGAAGTGTATCTCCCTCCGGAGTACTTCTCACATGACCTGAACCATGCTAAATAATGTATTACACGCATGACCGTCTGCCTGTCGTCCGCTGTGGAACATACAGCGTTGCTCCTATAAATGCTCTTGTAGGCAAGAAACATAGAAACGACGAGCCCTAATCACAGGCATCCTGCAGACTACAGAGATCTACACGTCCGTATCAACAATGCATAGAATCCTGCTCATAGCCTCTGCTCTCCTGATGGGAGTCCTCGGAGTTCCCGTTTCTCAGGACCCCGTCCAACCCGAGTGCAAAGTCATATGGTAAGGTCCTCTTTAGGAAGGAATGTATTCGTGATCAGGTTTGATATTGAACATGTAAAATCTCAGTTTTCTTTGAAGTTATTCTGAGATAGCCATTGGCTATTTAAATAAATTGTCTCAATTGGACAAACCTCTTAATCCAGCCGAATATGGACAGAAATGTAATACTTGTTTGTATGTATTTTTTCCTAAAATACTCTATTGAAATGTGTCAATGGGGAAAACTGGGTTGTCTAAGGTCAGCCTAAGTATTTTATTTAGATTTTGTCTTACAGAACACACTGCACCAGATTGTGGTTAGATACTTTCCCCAGACTTCTAACTTTAACATACCGAAGACGTGTATGTAAAATGCTTTCCTGGCACCATTTTTTAAAGAAGAAAATGTTCTCTAGAAAACAAATTGGCACCAGATGAACAATTCCCTATATTTATACGTGAAGACTATTGTTTTTAACGATTACACCAAATATTGTAAGTGCAGATGCTTCAGAAGCTGAAAGAAATGTCAGTTAAAGAACTGAACACAGAATTTTGACTATCAAACATTTATTTGGCCTGTCAACGTGTCTTTAAAGTAAGTTATAGCCTACATATAGTTTAGTTGATAACATTGTATGCAAAATGGATTGTATGAAATTGAATGAGTCTGACCTTAGATATTGTCCATTTGAAAGTGGTTAAAATCCAGTAGAGTTTGTTGAAGCACTATCATAAATTAAATTTTAAACATAAACAAAAATACAAAGAAATCTCAAAATCGATAAGTAGATGCAAAAATAAAATTTGAACATGGTTATAAATATGTAATGGAATTCCAAAATTTTTTTTACAACCTTTAATTTACTGCTGTACGTGTCACTGTTGGCTACTCCTACATCTGCCAGTGTTCAACTAGCTCAACAGAGAACTTCTTATGACTTATTACTAGCAACTAGCTAAACAGAGAACTTGTGTGCTGTTTCAGATTATACAAGAGACCCAATATAATCCGTCTAAAACTGTAAAATTGTCAGCTGGCAAGATCAATGTGATTTGGACAATTTTCATTAATGATTTACAGGCTCATTGGTGCCCCCTGCACAGATGTCTTCATGACTGTGGTGAACCAGATCAAGGCCTGGACAGGAACGACAAGCTGTGACCTTGGAGGAGAAAACTGTATGTATGAGGTAAGCCCCCCCCACTGCTCCCCATTAACAAATGTACTTGTGATCATTGTGATTATTTTATTTCTTATTACATTTCTCATCTCCCTGGACACCCAGCATGCACATGGGGTGATTGCAGTATTTGTGGAGTTCTATTCCAAGTACTCTCCAGTAATTCTGTCAGTGGTCGACTGTTAAGCTGTACTTGTGTATTGACGATATCTGCACTATGATTCCCCAGTTGGAATCTGTCACCCCTTTGGTGGTCAAAGCCACGAAAACGTCTCCCAGCACCATGAACATGAGCAACCTCACCTTGACAATGTCTCCGATTGAAGACCCTTCCATATGCCGTGTGACGGTAAGACAGGCAAAGGGACTGCAAAGGATCTCACAAAAAATCACAGGAGCTTAGCTAGTCAAATTAACAATGTGTTTTACACTAAATAATCTATCAATAAATGCTTCTCACATGTTTAACTGTGACGTTGTATGTTACCTTTCTCTATCAGGGTGATGCCATCTCAGAGTCTTGGACAAGCCCTTTAGATAATGGAATCAACTACTGTAGCCTTGAAGACCTGATCATCGGTAAGAGGATCTTCTTATCACTTTCCCCAGTAAAATGTCATGTAATATTTTTACCTAACAGCAATGTCAGAGACACTCCAAAATCTGACTCTTATCCATGCCTGTCTCTTACCATTGCAGGAAGTGGACTCAATAATACTCTAGGATTCAAGGAGTTCACCAGCAACTGGATCTGTCTTGGTTACACACTTGGCAGCTGTACAGTCACGAGTTTGAACAGAAAGATTTGAGAATTAAGAATTATGTTACAGACAGTGCAATCTCTGGAGCCCCCAGGTAGAGCCCACAGCCCACAGATGTTCCTGATCCACAAATGTACACCACCTACTTTAAAAGTTGAGATTTGTGAACACACATTTAAAAAACAATGCTTTAAGTGTAACCTCTGTTGCAGTTACAATGAGGCTGGCAGATGTAAAGTTTTTATTAAAAACAATGTTTTTTTTTGGATGTTACTGCTCTTCTAAGGGAAAAACCTCTAGAAGAGCAGTAATGTGACACCATACAATGAGTTGATTGTATGAATTTGGTTGATCTGAATGAATCATTCTTGGCTTATGATCAACAATAAAGCAGTTGTTCTCTAACATGCATCAGGGTCTCCAGCCGTCTCTCATTTTGTTGAAGTCCTGAACTAGCTCACCTGAATCAAGCAGCCAAGGGGCTGCCTGGTATAGAGTCTTAGAAATGTTTTATCCCAATTTACTAGTTTAATTGGTAGCATGTGCTTTGTTCTTCCCAGACTCAGCGAAGTCTGTTAACTTAGATAAATAGATTAAGGATCTGTATTACAGTTACTTTTAACCATTACGTATTAATGCCTTCCCGTAACAGCTACAATCTGGTTAAGGCTTGCATCAAAACATGACGTTTGTGTGTTCTTGGATTCAAAAGGATCTAAAAGTCTGATTATATATATATATCCATGTGTGTGTTCATTTAAAAATAAATAGCGACGAGGATATTTCATATATTTGACGCAAAATAAAGTGTACTTACGTATTGATCATTCTGAGGAGCTAGCATAGATACATTTTATTGTAATATGTCCAAATACACAAATACAGAGGAATAAAAGTTATGCACATTAAAAATATATATGAGCTCCAGCGCTTGCTGGGCCTGCTGCCCGCGGAGGTGGAATAAAATGAAAATTAATTACTCAAAAATCATACAATGTGATTTTCTAGATATTTGTTTTAGATTCCGTCTCTCACAGTTGAAGAGTACCTATGATAAAAATTAGACCTCTACATGCTTTGTAAGTGGGAAAACCTGCAATAAACTGCTGTGTATCAAATACTTGTTTTCCTCACTGTATTGATCACTCTGAGAAGCTAGATAGCACAGATATATTTTATTGTAATATGTTCAGATACACCTGTATCAAAGGTAATAACAATACATTATACAACTGTATTTCTTAACCGCAAGTTGTTCTGGTTCAAGGACAAACAACGTGTAAGTCGATCAACTCGACCAAACAGCTGATTAGTGCATGAAACAACGACACACATTCTCGTCTGACCGCGCTACTGTAACGAAACCCTACTGGTGCTCTGAGTGAAGTTTTCCATTGGCAAGGTTTCTTCATGAGCTCTAGCGCTTGCTGCGCCTGCTGCCCGTGGAGCTGCTAGTGGAGCTGGGGGGACGGGAGTCCCGCGGCGAGGGCGTGAGGGCAGGGGAGGTCACAGACAGCCCCAGGTCGAGCTCCAGAGTCTTCACTGGGGGAGAATGTACCGACGACGCCCTGGGACTGCTGCCGGCTGAATGCCCAGCTGACCTAAAGGGTAAGAAGGCATGCCGAAGATACACAAAATTAACAAGAAAGCCATCATTGGGACAATGTAGATACAATCAAACACCAACTAATCATCAGACCAGGTGGGAATCTGTTTGGATCAAACCAATGGTCACAGTACAAAATAAATGAATAAATAAAGCAGGTTACAAACACAAACGGGAAGTGACCAGAGACAGAGACTCTTAAAACAAGCTTTGAGGTTGTCAAATGCGTCAGGGACTCAAGAGGTGTAGACTGACCATGACGAACAACACCGCTAAGCTACACTGTCTGTATAGTCTAGAGCCCTGAGCTAGACTGTATTAGTAACATACCTGAGAGAGACAGAGCTGCGAGCCGAGTTTGTCTTTGAGCTGTGTCGGCTGGCAGGAGTGGTGGTTGGAGACGGCAGGGTCAAGTTGGCCTGGAAAACACAAAAATCACACACATACAAACACTGATCAGCCATAACACTTTGACCACCTGCCTAATATTGTGTAGGTCCCCCTTTTGCTGCCCAAACAGCCCTGACCCGTCAAGGCATGGACTCCACTCAATGTAAGCGACGCACACACACCCAGATATCCACGTGATGTAAAATAAAATGTTTCATTCATCAGACCAGGACACCTTCTTCCATTGCTTCGTGGTCCAGTTTAAACTTTTTCAGCAATTTGAGCTACCGTAGCTTCTGTGTTGGATCAGAACACACGGGCCAGCCTTCGCTCCCCACATGCATCAGTGAGCCTTGGCCACCCAAGACCCTGTTGCCAGTACACCCCTTTTCATTCTTCGGATCACTTTTGAAAGATACAGACCACTTTTTATAGGCACTGACCACTACAGACCGGGAACACCTCACAAGGGCTGCAGTTTTGGACATGCTCTGACCCAGTTGTCTAGCCATCACAATTTGGCCCTTGTTAAAGTCGCTCTGATCCTTACGCTTGCCCATTTTTCCTGCTTCTAACACATCCAACTTTGAAGACAGAATGTTCACTTGCTGCCTAATATATCCCACCACTGACAGGTGCCATGGTAAGGAGATTATGAGCGTTATTCACTTGTCAGTGGTCATAATGTAATGGCTGATCAGGAGCATGGAGATAAAAACAATACTATACCAGAAAGAAAATGATACCTGCAAAAAGTACATGTGTAAAGCCATTTTCAGGTCAGACTGCTCATCCATGGCATCCAGGAGCATCTTGTTGATGTTCTTATTGAAGTTCTTCAGCTCCCTCAGCTGAATATCCTTCTCCTCAAACGTCTCCTCATTGGCCTTCTTGGCCGACCGGATCTCTTTGGTCAGGTTGGAGCACTGAAATGGAAAGATATTTAAGACATTGTCACAGATGAATGACAAGTATAGATACATACAGGCCTCCCATTTAAGATATTACATGATTATAAGTTATTATACCAAATCAATGTATGTATATATACATAATATACAAACACACATATGTGTATATGTGTGTGTGTGTGTGTATATATATATGTATATGTGTGTGTGTATACAGTGGGGGAAAAAGTATTTAGTCAGCCACCAATTGTGCAAGTTCTCCCACTTGAAAAGATGAGAGAGGCCTGTAATTTTCATCATAGATACACTTCAACTATGAGAGACAAAATGAGAAAAAAAACCCAGAACCACACGGGGGGACCTAGTGAATGACCTGCAGAGAGCTGGGACCAAAGTAACAAAGGCTACCATCAGTAACACACTATGTTGCCATGGACTCAAATCCTGCAGTGCCAGACGTGTCCCCCTGCTTAAGCCAGTACATGTCTAGGCCCGTCTGAGGTTTGCTAGAGAGCATTTGGATGGTCCAGAAGAGGATTGGGAGAATGTCATATGGTCAGATGAGACCAAAATATAACTTTTTGGTAAAAACTCAACTCATTGTGTTTGGAGGAGAAAAAATGCTGAGTTGCATCCAAAGAACACCATACCTACTGTGAAGCATGGGGGTGGAAACATCATGCTTTGGGGCTGTTTTTCTGCAAAGGGACCAGGACGACTGATCCGTGCATAGGAAAGAATGAATGGGGCCATGTATCGTGAGATTTTGAGTGAAAACCTCCTTCCATCAGCAAGGGCATTGAAGATGAAATGTGGCTGGGTCTTTCAGCATGACAATGATCCCAAACACACCGCCCGGGCAACGAAGGAGTGGCTTTGTAAGAAGCATTTCAAGGTCCTGGAGTGGCCTAGCCAGTCACCAAATCTCAACCCAATAGAAAATCTTTGGAGGGAGTTGAAAGTCTGTGTTGCCCAGCGACAGCCCAAAAACATCACTGCTCTAGAAGAGATCTGCTTGGAGGAATGGGGCAAAATACCAGCAACAGTGTGTGAAAACCTTGTGAAGACTAACAGAAAACATTTGACCTCTGTCATTGCCAACAAAGGGTATATAACAAAGTACTGAGGTTAACTTTTGTTATTGATCAAATACTTATTTCCCACCATAATTTACCAATAAATTCATAAAAAAAATCCTACAATGTGCTTTTCTCTCATTTTTTCTCTCATAGTTGTAGTGTACCTATGATGAAAATTACAGGCCTCTCTCATCATTTTAAGTGGGAGAACACATGCACACACGATATAAAAAGTCTGAATATAAAACATTTCCCTGCCAGGTCTTTGTGATGTAAAAGAATGAGACAAAGATAAATCATGTCAGAACTTTTTCCACATTTAATGTGACCTATAATGTGAACAATTCAATTGAAAAATAAACTGAAAGTTAATCTGTTCTAGTAGGACTTTCCTGACATTTTCTTAGTTGCATCTTAGAGCAAAAGCCATGGTCTGCAGAGATCTTCCAAAGCATCAGAGGGATCTCATTGTTCAAAGATATCAGTCAGGAGAAGGGTACAAAATAATTTCCAAAGCATTAGATATACCATAGAACACAGTGAAGACAGTCATCATCAAGTGGAGAAAATATGGCACAACAGAGACATTACCACGAACTGGATGTCCCTCCAAACTTGATGAAAAGACGAGAAGAAAACTGATCAGGGAGGCTTCCAAGAGCCCTACAGGAACATTAAAGGAACTGCAGGAATTTCTGGCAAGTACTGGCTCTGTGCTACATGTGACAACAATCTGCTGTATTCTTCATATGAATGGGCTATAGGGTAGTGGGGCAAGACGGAACCCTTTTCTTACTAAAGTCCTGCTGAAGTTTGCAAAAACAAACATCGAGTCCCCCAAAAGCATGTGGGAAAATGTGTTATGGTCTGATGTGTTATGTGCAAAACTACACTGCACATCACCCAAAGAACACCATACCCACAGTGAAGCATGGTGGTGGAAGCATTTATGCTTTGGGGCTGTTTTTCTTCAGCTGGAACCGGGGCCTTAGTCAGGGTGGAGGGAATTATGAACAGTTCCAAATACCAGGCATTTTTGGCACAAAACCTTCAGTCGTCCGTTAGAAAGATGAAGAGGAAGTTTACCTTTCAGCACGACAAACCCAAAGCACACATCCAAATCCACAAAAGCATGGCTTCACCAGAAGAAGATTAACATTTTGGAATTGCCCAGCCAGAGCCCAGACCTGAATCCAATTGAACATCTGTGGGGTGATCTGAAGAGGGCTGCGCACAGGAGATGTCCTCGCAATCTGACAGATTTGGAGCGCTTTTGCAAAGAAGAGTGGGCAAATATTGCCACGTCAAGATGTGCCATGCTATTAGACTCCTCCCCAAAAAGACTGAGTGCTGTAATAAAATCAAAAGGTGCTTCAAAAAAGTATTAGTTTAAGGGTGTGCACACTTATACAACCAGGTTGTGGGTTTTTCATTTTAGATTTTTCCACCTCAAAGATTTCTGTTTGTTTTTCAATTAAATTGTTCACGTTATAAGTCACATTAAATGTAGAAAAAGTTGTGACATGATTTATCTTTCTCATTCTTTTACATCACAAGAACCTGCCATTTTAACAGGGGTGTGTAGACTTCTTATATCCACTGTATA